>NC_053023.1:115282855-115618983 GCF_003073215.2 Triticum urartu | reverse complement strand
ATATTTACATAACATAGGCCCTTGGCCGAATTGTCGAGTAGAGGTTCAAAAAACACCCCGCGGGTGGAATTGTGCGAATTAACAAAGTTCATGAACGACTACTGAAGCAGACAAAACAAAGATACAGCGGCAGCTTAGGAAGCAGCAGATGGACTCGGAGGGACGGAGGAGGCGCCAGCGCCAGGCGTCGGGGCGGCCGGTTGGCTAGTCTCGGCTTGATCGCCTCCGGCAGCAGTCGGGTCGGTTGCATGCGGCTCGTTGCTGGAGGCACGGTCGAGCTGAGGCTGGCCGTCTGCTCCGTCTTCTGGTGCCTCCGCCTCGCCTCCGTCCTCCGCCTTGCCCTCTTCCTCGGCGCTGGAGCCAATCACCTCCGCCGAGTCCTCGCCGTAGTCTGGGTTCATCCCAAACCACTCCAGCGGTACCTCCTCGCCGTCTTCAGACCGCTCGGGGACGAAGATGCTGGTGTCGGTGTACTCGGCGATCGCCGCAGCACGCTTGACGAGGGCGTCTTCCGCGGCCGCCAGCTCCGGCTGGGCCTCCGACCGAAGCATGGCCAGCCAGTCTAGGTCCAACCCCGGATACCATGCCTTGACGAACTCCAAGGCCCAGTGCGCTCTAGCTCGGGCCGAAGAACCCTTCCAGGCCTCAAGACGACCAGCCGCAACCTCCAGCCAGTCGGCCGTCAGGCTGGGGGTGCGTGGAGCCTGCATATCCGGCCACAGGGCGGCAATCGCCTGGGCATCGACACGCTGAAGCCGGCGCAACATCCGGTGAGCCGGCCGGAAGCGAGCCTTGATGCTCAGGATGTGCTCGTTAAGAGTTCGGGGGGCATCGGCAGCAATCTCCGTGCCCTCCGCCCTCCGACCTTCACGGTCAGCCTCGATGGCTTGGATGGCGGCCTGCGACTGCCCAGGGAAGAAGTCTGCAAAGACGCGAAGAAACGAAGAAGCTAGTCACAAACCAGGAGTCGGCACGACTTAAATCGGTAGCTCGAAGAAAGAAAATAAAGAGGCTCACCATCAACGATGTCTTCAATCTCGTGGAAGCCAGAGGATAGCAGCGCCTCCTTGTCAGACCAGGAGGAGCGCTCGCTCGCGAACTCGGCCAAGAGGGCGGTTTCCGTCTCCTCCGCCTCCCTCTGCGACTTCACAAGCAGCTCCTTCTGCTCTGCCAATTAAGTGGCCAGCAGATCGCGCTCCGTGGCGAGCTTGCTGCACTCCTCCTTTGGCGCGCAAAGCGGAGTTGGCATCACTCAGCTGCTTTTGAAGAGCAGCGTTGGCCCCTGAGAAGAAGAAAGAAAGAAGGCGTCATGCCACCAGTAAAGAAGGTCGCCGGGGAGATCTGGTCCGACTGCTCAGCAGTCGGCCCGAATCTCGGGGACTATAGCACGCGAGTGCGCCAGCACGCCCCCATGAAGAAGGAAAAGGACTTACTCCGGCTCTCCGACAGATTAGCAGTCCGCTTGCCCAGCTCTTCAATGTTACGGTTGAAGGCAGTGACGCGGAGGTTGTGGTAATCCTGCGACGAACATTTCAGACAAAAAGTTAATACCCAAAGTTCATCAATTGGAGTTCCGGGCTGCCTCCTCAGCAGCTAGCCCGAAACTCGGGGACTACACCTAGTGGGTGCGCTGGCGTGCCCCCACAGAGAGGAACAAGAAAAACAAAGGCCAAAAGGAAAAACATACCCGGACGGCTGCCCGCGACGCCAGGTACGCCTTGGTGCAATTCTGGAGAGCGTCGCCCTCGGCACGAAGCTTCGCCTGGACGTCCAGAAGCGCCTGGTTCAGCGGCCCTCTGCCGCCTCCTCGCACCCACCCAATGGGTGCGGCGCTCGTCGCCTCGGCGTATGGGATTGCCGAGCTGGCAGCGCCGGTTTCCAGGGGACGAGGCGCCGAAGTCGCCTTCTCCAGACGGCGGTGTGTTGGCGAGCCGACCTGGAGGAGTAGTCTCGCCACGGCCTCATCTTCGGTCTGCGGCATCAGAGGGCCCGTCAGCTGCTCGCCCTGCGCACCTTCAGACGGCGGTGGAGGCGGCAGCGGAACGTTCGCATCCGGCATACAGGGGTTGCCGCCCTCCCCCTCCGCGACGGGGTTCTCCCTGCCGGCTTCCCCATGAACTCTGGAGGCGGCGGCGCAGAGTTCAACGGGGTGACGAGCACTGCCGACTGGTGGCGTGCGGCTTCCTCAGCCTACTGCTTCACCGCGGCGGCGGCTTCGGCCTCCGCTAGTTTTTTCTTAGCGGAGGCCTCCGCCCTATCGGCCTACGCCTTCTCCAGGCGGAGGGCCTATTCTTCGTTGCGCTTCTCCTGTGCATTCCGTTCCGTTGCCTCCCGGAGGTCAACAGCGGGGTCAATCCGCCGAGTGGTGGCGGACGTCTCCACTGACCCCATGACAGAGGCAGCGGTGACCCTCTCAAGAGACAGGGGAGCCCTGAAGCAAGAGGGGCAAGCAGAGACTCAGACAAATCACGAAGAAAGAATAAAACTTTGAAGACAGAATACTTATGCGGAGACCAACGGCGGCTTCTTCACTTCCTTACGGAAGCGGATGGCCTTCGCGGCCACCTCGTCCCGCCGGGTCGCCGCAGCCGAACCCTTGGGCTTCTTCGGCCGACTGCCGAACAAGCTCGGCACGGCCTTGCGCTTCTTCCCGCCGCCTGGAGCGCCCGACGGGGCTGAAGATCCCGCGCCAGGCTGGCTGGCTCCTGACCAATGGCGAGGGGCGACTTCTCCCTCGGCGTCGTCGTCAGGCCAGTCGGCGAAAGTGGCCGAAGGCCTGAAGTCACCCGCTGTTCCTCCTCCTCCCTCGGCGTCATCTTCCAGAGCCGCCGCCCCCAGATCGGGGTCATCGACGTTGCTCTCCGCCCGGTCGGCGAGGAACTCGCGGGCCGGCCCCGAGGTGCCGGCTGGTGAGTGAAGGAGGGGGTTCTAACCAAAGCCAACTGGTCAAAATAGAACTCGGCAAGAAGAATACAATCCAAAGAAAGAAAAGAAAGGCGACTCACCACGGGCGGGGGGTTGGCACGGGAGTACGGCTCCTTGCCGAATCGCCAGTCCTCCAGGAGCCTGCTGTCTGAGAGGTAGTTCACCATGAAGGCCACCTCTTCGTGAGGCATGTCCTTGGTGCACATCCGAATCGGGTCGCGGTGCCTTCTCATCTGGCATATCATATGAGGGCGGCCTTGGAGTGGGAGAACTCGACGCGAAGCGAAGGCGGCCAGCAGGTCCGGACCAGTCAGACCCTCCGACTGCGTCAGCACTCGGATCGCGTGATGGCGCCGGCTCCCACAGGCGTCAGCGACCTGGCCCAGTACGACCAGTTGGGCAGTCGCCCAGCCGGCGGGCCAGCTTCGAAAGCCGGCAAGTTGACCCAGTCTCCCCTCGCGGAGGCGTTCTTGACGTAGAAGTAGGATCTCTGCCACATCTTCACCGACTTGATCAGCGAGATGGAGGGGAAGGGATTGTCGGCCCCCGACCTTCGCACGACGATGAAAGCGCCGCACTGAGACGGCACGCCCGCAGCCTGGGTGCCGAGCTTGGAGAAGAAGAACTCCCCCCAGAGCTCGAGGGTGGGGAGGACTCCGAGGAAGCCTTCGCACATGGCCACGAAGGCGGACAGCAGCACCACTGCGTTGGGGGTGAGGTGATGCGGCTGGAGTCCGTAGAACTCTAGGAAAGACCGGAAGAAACTGCGCGCAGGCAGCCCCAGCCCGCGCAGGCAGTGCGAGCGGAAGATGACCCGCTCGCCCTCCTGCGGTGCGGGGGAAATCTCCCCCTTCGGCGCAAGACGCACCTGCACGCGATCCTCGTCGGGAAGCCGACGGGTCTGGCGGAGGAACTCAATGTGGTCTTCATGAAGTTCGGAGCCGTCCCAGGTGCCGGAGCGCACTGGGGGAGGCGCGCCGACGGAGGAAGAACTCATCGCGAGATGTCGCCGCAACGTTCGTCGGAGCTTGGGCATGCGGCGGAGCGAAGAAGAGAAGAGGAAGGAGGAGAGCAAGGAGCAGCAAGGAGGAAGAGAACGAGGAGTAGTGGGAAGGAGAGGCGCGCGTGCCTCCCTCTTCCCCCTACTTATAGCCTCGTGGGCTGCGAAGCCGAGGGGGCGGATGTGGGGATTTACTGCGCCCACAACCCCACGGCCCCCACGATCCACGATAAAGTTACTACGCGCAGTAACTCCACGGGAATCCAAACCGTCCATCGAGGCCGCAGCGGATCCGCTCGGGCGCCGAGGCGCGGTAGTGGCGGGCCCCGCCTATGGGCCTGTCCCGTCGCGCGCGTAGGCTGGCAGGACAGCCTAGCCACGTGCTCTCGCGTGACAGGCTAAGAACGGGTGGCGGCCTAGAGGCTTAGCTAGCACGCCACTAAAATTCCGCCGCGACGTTCGAAATACTGATCGAGTCGGAATTGAGTGAGTCCGAGTTGAGCAAGTCCGACTCCTTCTAGTCGGCCCGGCAGAAGTCAATCAGAGACCATGTGTTGAGAACCCGGAAAGAGAAAATGCTGAAGCTTCTCGACCGATCATCCGCGGCGCCTCACCACCTTCGGGGACTACTGTCGGAGTAATGGGCCACGGGTAAGCCAACCCGAGTCCCATAACCTTTGAAGACATCGGGGCAGGCTGCGCCCCTCAAGACCCCAGGACAAAGAGCCGCCTCCTGAGGAGTCGACGGCAAGGCGGCCGACTGCCCGCTCACGGCCGAGTACCAGGGACGACTTCTAGAGAAGCCGGCTTTGGGGAGTCGGCATGCGACTCCAACAAACCCCATGACCTCATCAAAGGGGACGAGGCAGGGGCGTGGCTACAGCAAAGCCCACCCCCGCCCCTCACCAAGGGCAGGCATGGCCCCAGCACGCCGTACCCCGGAAGTACGGCTATAGTAATCAGCAGCCGGCAAGACCCGCCCGCGGCGGACGCGGCCTGTCGGCTCCGTACCCGGCCAGTCGGCGGGCCCCAGCGGTCAGCAGAGAAGGCGGAGGCCAGAGACACTGACGGCTGGGCCCGCGCCCAGCCGGATTACCATTGTACCCCTGGGGGGTAGGCCTATATAAACCCCCCAGGGCACCCATGCAAAGGGTTGGAACCCATTAGCTGTAGACCAAATCATATAGGAGGGAGAGAGCTAGTCTTGCCCTCTCCCACCACCAGAAAACAGCTCGAGGAGCAACCGTGTAAGCACTTTTCCTTAGTGATCATGCGGAGACCCCGCAGAGCAGCAGTAGGGGTATTTTCTCCCCGGAGAGCCCCGAAGTTGGGTAAGATTCGCCGGCGTGCATGTCTTCGCCTCATCCCGTTTCTAGGCACCAGCGACGTTCTACTCGCCCCCACCATGATAAGCCATCCGTTGGCATATGTCGCACCAAACCCCCGACAGGAAGCGAGCCTCCAAGATCGCCCCGGGAGGACTGCCGGGGCTCACCAAAGCAAACCACTCAACCTCACGGCGACGCACGATGTCGATCAGTGCGATGTGAAGCTCCTAAGTGACCAAGTGACTACTCTATGCCACATGGAAGCCACTTCCTACAAAAAATACCTCCAAGCGACACTCGTCCTAAGACGTGTCAAGCAAGCAGGTGCAAAGCTGGCAAAACAGCCCGGTAGGGCCTGCCGGGCAAGCTGTGATGTGACACTGAGCGACGTATTTGATGCGCTCTATTAGCCTACAGAGTTAGGTATGATAGCACCGTTTGCTATCTAATCAGTGTGTAAAGACTGATTTGCCACTGTGGTAACCCCTTGATCTATAAAAGGAGGCCCATGGCAACTTTAGAAATGTTTCGTACCCCCGCACATTCATACGTGCGTATCCACTCTCGCCCCTAGGCAACATTGCCGGGAAAGAGCGCTGCATTTTTCCACCATTTCCCACCATCAATCCACCAAATCAGGATTAGGGTTTACGCATCACGGTGGCCCAAACCTGGGTAAAACTGCTAGTTTGATCTCTGTCATGCTGTGTTACGCTTCTCCGCTCTTTGTGCAACATGCCCATCCCCCCGCTGAACCAAAAGGGGCTCATGGCCGCATAGGTGGCCGTGGTTTAACATGACAGTTAGCCACCACCGTAGAAGGGGTTGACTCATTCCTTAGCCCTGAACCTCGGGAGGTTGTTCATCCTTTGTACTAGTTCATCCTCAGCCCCTCGTGAGGCCAATCCACCACAAAGCAGGAATAGGGTCTTACACTGCAAGTTGGCCCGAACCTGGGTAAACTGCCGTGTTCATCTTCTTCCTTGCTCATGCGAATTGGGCTAGGCTGTAGGGTGACAAGTTGGTAGGCTGGAGAGGTTGAGTTCTTCGCACACGCCCTAGAGTTTGAACCTTCTTGGGTCCGCGGAGCCCTGAATTCGACATTTGGCGCGCCAGGTAGGGGTGTGTCGAAGCTCTACCTCTTCATTAACCGCGCTTCGTCGGCGCCTCGTGGTTTCCATGGTGGGCGGAGGTGTTGTAGGCCACCAGGCCTTTACCCCCAGCCTGCAACGGGTGTAGTGGCTGCTGAAGGTAAGGCTGGCGTTGCCCCCACGGTACGATGGCATTGTGGATCCCAAGGACTTCTTCCGGCTGTATGCGCTTGCCATTTGGGCGGCAGGGATGCCACGCTCTTGGATGCTCAACTTGCTGGAGTCTTCGGTGGCCTCCTAGGAGGAGTTGTGCGGCCTGCTCATTATGCAGTTTGTGGCACCGGTGCCCCACGCTGTTGCATCCATCCTCGGCGGGTCACAGGCGCCAGCCTCGGGCCAACATGTCAAGAAGCTTCTCTGTTGGGTAGGAGCTGCTCGGCTGTGGCAGCCCCCCCCCCCAAGGTCGTGCAGCGTCTGAGATCGACATCACCTTCGACTCCAGGGATCACCCCAAGACCACGGTCGACATTGGATGCACTCCCCATGCTGTGCACGCGCACTATCAGCAATGTCGCGGTCACCATGACCCTCATATATGGTGGTGCTGGCCTCAATGTCCTCTCTGTGGAAGCGTTCGACCTGCTTCAAGTGCCCTATGACCAGCTCGCGCCCACCAAGCCTTTCTCGAGGTTGGTCGGTGGCTCCACCACCCCTTTGTGGCAGATAAGCCTCCCAGTCACCTTCGGCACGTGCTACAACTACTAGACCGAGCACATTGACTTCGACGTCGCCCACATTAGCCTCACGGACAATGCCATTCTTGGGTATCCAGCCCTTGCCAAGTTCATGGCGGTGACGCATCCCGACTACAATGTCGTCAAGATGTCTGGAAGCAGTGGCATCACCATTGTGGTGGGGGATGCCAGGGATCCACTCCTGGCCCTCAAGTTCACTTTCAAGGCCGCGGCAGCCAAGCGGCCAGTCGCTGGGGACGCTCCAGAGACCCCAAAGGCTGCACCCGCAAAGAAGAAACAATTATTCTCTCAAGATCTGGCCGAGACGAAGCAACTGCCCGTCAACGACAGAGGTTCAAGTTCCACCTTCACCTTAGAATGGCATTTCCGGTTTTACCGCACGTCGTGCTGAACGTTATGGGAAAATCTAGATCATGACCCGTGGATCGCCCATGCCCCATGATCACGGGGCAGAAAACTACCATCCCACTTGCCTCCCGCCCTGAGTGCATCTGTGCATCTGCCACGTGTACCGCATGCATTGCATAGAGTAGGTGCGTATGCGGAGGGCATGGGGACAGGTGCCTTGGCAGAAAACCAGGCATCCTTGGTTGGCGTAGAGGGTCGACTCTGATTCCTCGAGCTGCTGAAGGTGCAGGGAGGCCGTATTGGGGGAGCGGGGCAGTTGCTCCCTTAATGAGAAGCCAGCCCCATGACTAGTCCGGTTCCTCCAAACAGGAGAACTTCCCGAAGAGCAAGAAGAAGCTGAAAGAGTAGCCCAGAGGGCCAGTATGTATGAGTTCATCGATGACACATTGTACAGAAGAATAGCCAATGGTGTGTAACTGAAGTGCATTTGCCGGGAAGAAGGAAAGGAACTGCTGGCGGAGATACAAAAGGTTATGAGCGGCTCCCACAATGGATCAAGGGCCTTGGTTGGGATAGCTTTCCTGGATGGTTTCCACTGGCCCACAGCCCTCCAAGACACCATCGAGTTAGTCACCAAGTGTGAAGGCTACCAGTTCCATTCCAAGAATATCCACCAGCCTGCCCAAGCTCTTCAAACAATCCCTTTGTCATGGCCATTTTTGGTCTGGAGGCTCGACATCCTGGGCCCCTTCCCCCGTGCTACCGGGGGCTTTGAATTCTTGTTTGTTGTAGTTGACAAGTTTACAAAGTGGCCGGAAGTGGAGCCCGTGAGAAAGGTGACTGCACAGTCAGCTATCAAGTTCTTGAAAGGATTGGTGTAACGCTTCGGGGTCCCTGCCTGAATCATCACCGACAATGGCACCCAATTCATGAGTCACGCCTTCATACCATACATTCCTGCCCTCGAAAGCAAAATCTCATTTGCCTCTTTCACTCATCCAAGGACCAACGGGCAAGCTGAGAGGGCGAACGCTGAAGTGCTGCGCGGACTCAAGACAAGAACATTCGATAAGTTGTGGAAGTGTGGCAGGCGATGGATCGACAAGCTGCCGATGGTTTTTTGGTCCCTCAGAATGACACCAAATCAAGCTACCCGGCAGACTCCCTTCTCCCTAGTCTATGGGGCCGAAGCAGTTATCCCCACGGTTCGGTGCAACAAACCTTGGGTACGTTGCCCAGACTGTGCACAGGCACAAGAACAAGATTGCAGCACCAAGGTCGGATCGGAGCACATTGGATCAGTTCTTCGACGGACCAATATGCAACACTAGAGGACCAAGACTAGCCAGAGGAGCAAGATGTTGCTAAGGAAGAGAAACTTCCCTTTCCGGGCAGGATAGCCTGGCGAGGATGGGGTTACCACCGGAAGCAAGCCTTCGGGTCGTCTCGACAGGTGCGCGGGGCTTACAAAGGCAGAACCACCTCACCGCACCACCTCATCACGACACACGTCGTCAATCGATGCGGTGTCAAGCTCCAAAGTGACTAAGTGGCTGGTATTAGCCACATGGCAGCCACTTCCTATAGAAAATGCCTCCAATAGACACCCGCTCCTGCGATGTGTCGAGCAAGTAGGCGCGAAGCTGACAAAACAGCCCGGCAAAGTCTGCCGGGCAAGCTATGATGTGATGTTGAGCGGCGCATTTAATACGCTCTGTCAGCCTGCAGAGTTAGGTATGATAGCACTGTTTGCTATCTAATTAGTGCATAATGACTGATTTGCCACTCTGGTGACCCATTTATCTATAAAAGGAGGCCCAAGGCAACCGCAGAAAGGGTTGGCTAATCCATTCCCTCACACACTCATACGCGAGTAGCCGCTCTTGCCTTGAGGCAACACTACCGGGCATGTGTGCTGCGTTCACCACCATTTTTCCACCATCAATGGGTAAAAGCTGCCCGTGTGATCTCTGTCGTGCTATTCCATGCTCCTCTGCTCTTTATGCAACGTGCCATCCCCCCGTTGAACTAGAAAGTGGCTGTTGGTCCCATAGGTGGCCGCGGTTGCCCGAGACATCTTCAGTGCGCCAGATAGGGGGTTCACTTGCACGAACCTAAAAGAGTGAGCAGCACATCATTTCAATCGCCATCTTCATGATCGACGGCTCCATCAACTATGGTGCCCAAGAAGAAATCCGGTGTTGTAGCTCACCCATCCACCTTGAAGGCCCCACC
Source organism: Triticum urartu (assembly GCF_003073215.2). Lineage (NCBI taxonomy): Eukaryota > Viridiplantae > Streptophyta > Magnoliopsida > Poales > Poaceae > Triticum > Triticum urartu. Next base: position 115,609,301 of record NC_053023.1, on the reverse strand, counting down.
TCCCACGCCGCGGGGAGCGCAGAGGCACCCGAGGATGTGGGCGCTGCGGGGGACGTGGTCAGCACAGGCGGTGTTGTCACCACCTCCCCCGCGGCCGAAGCACAAGGCAATGGAGGGGAGAAGAATCAGCAACATCCCAGTGATCATGCTCCACAAGGTACGAGTGAAGGGGTTGTTCCATCCGTACCTCTTCCCCTAGCTGAAGGGCACAACCACAGTGGTGGCGCTCGGTCTAGGGCGAATCACCGCCCTCCGGTCGCCCCCACCACGAGTGCGACCGCAGCATGCGCGCCACCCTTGGAGCGGGTTGACCCAACCACTGCGCTCAATGGAGCCGCTGGCCCTCAAGCACCTTCAGCGCGTCACCTTGCCAGCGAAGTGGCTAGCTCACAACAACGAGGGCGTGACGTGATCGCCGCCGACACCGTCAGGAGCCGTGCGACTGTATGATCTACATTATCATCGCCGATGCCAAGCACTACTACGGAGGACATGGCATGGGCCAAGCTGCTATTGAGGTTCCTACCGGCGGCCAATCAGATGGATGAATGGAGAGCCACCATCGAAAGTCTGATTGGCTTCGCCGAGGCTGTGGGCTCATAGCAAGCTGGACCACCATGACCTCCCCAAGCGATGATAACAGCTCGCGCTGCTGGCCGTATGGAAGGGGCCACCACTACGGTGCGGTCCGTGCTGTGGCAACTAGCGCAAGCCCGGCAATATCAAGAATCCGATGTTGTCTTAATGACCTCTTCTGACCCTTGAGCACGTCCAGTCCAACGGCGAGCCCCGAAGGATAGCCGGAGGGGAGACGCGCGCGTCGTCATCAGACGACGCTGCGACGACCACCGTCGGACCGATGGGTGCGATGGTCCCAACGCCGACGAGCCTGCGCTCGAGGACGGCGGGTGCCTGCCTTTCGAGGTTGGGTGCCCTGCCTTTACTTGTGAGCTGCGGCAAGTTCGTTGGCCTTCCGTTCGCACATTTAAGCCAGAGACACCTGAGAAGTATGATGGGAGATTGAACCCGGTAGAGTTCTTCAGCATCTGCACCATCGCTCTTCAAGCTGCCGGAGGAAGAGAAGAGAAGATGTTTGCTAACTATTTCCCTTTTGCACTCAAGTCCAATGTGAGGTCTTGGCTGATGCACCTGCCAGAGAACTCCATTTCGTCGTGGGCTGACCTGTGTCATGAGTTCATTGGCGCCTTCACAAGCGGCCACCAAGAACCAGGACGGCCCAACAACTTGCAGCTTGTCAAACAGAAATAAGGAGAGGCTCTCCGCAAGTATTTGTCGAGATTCAGTGGAGTCCGCGGGAATATCCCAAATATCCATCCAGCGGCTGTGATAGCCGCCTTCCAGTCCAATGTGCACAACCGCAGGATACGTTCCAAGATGAATGTGCGGTTGCCCAATACTATGAAGGAGCTTTACACTTTGGTGGACAAGTGTGCTTGGATGGAGGAGGGAAGAAAACTCCCTGGAGAGGAAGATTGCATCGACATCGACTCAGAGGATGATGATGAATCCACCAGTCATAGGAAGAAGAGCAAGAAGCACAACAAGAGGCGCAAGGATAAGGAAGTGATGACCATCGAAGGACCGGGCATGCTTAGTACCCGCAAGAAGGCTAAAGTCAAAGCCCCCGGCAAGGAAGTTGCCATGTGCGCTGACTTCCGAGAGGGCTGGGAAAGGCGATGGTTTCCAAGAGTATCATCAGGTTGAGGAGCTCATCAAGAAGCAGAGGGGTGAATATGAGAAGCATGATAAGGAAAAAGGTCAGAATGGCACTGGCTGGAAGGGCCAAGGCGGTGAAGCAAATCACCCCGGAAAGGTTTTTTGGAACCAAGGAAAACCCGCCAGGGGCCGAGACAAGGAAGTTTGCAATGAGGAGAGTGATGGAGGGGATGAAGAGGAAACCAGCGAGCAGGAGTTCCAAGAGGCCACTGACACCCTGTGCATTGACGGGGGTGCATCTTCGCACTCCTCTCACTGCCAACTTAAACGGTGGGTGCGTGAGGTCAATGTCGTGGAGCCAGCGGTAGAGTCTCGGAAGCCGCTCAAATCGTAATGCACGCCCATCATCTTCAACGAAGAGGAACACCCTGACCGCACCACTACGGTAGGGTGTTTGCCATTGTTGGTCTCTCCAACGATTCGCAACCTCAAAGTCACAAAGATGTTGGTTGACGGTGGGGCCGGGTTGAATCTGATTTCCCCAAAGGTTATCATCAAGCTACAGATATCAGAGGAAGAGCTAAATGCCATGGGCATGTTTTAAGGAATCAATATAGGTAGGAGTCATCTTAAGGGAAAGATCAGGTTGCCAGTGACGTTTGGGGAGAATTGAACTATCGGACTGAGAAGGTTGTGTTTGATGTTGTCGACCTCCCCCTGCCGTACAATGGGATTCTTGGATGCCCAGCTCTGGCAAGAGTCATGGCGACATCCCACTATGCTTACAACACATTGAAGATGCCAGGGCCGGTAGGAGTCATTTCCATTCCGTCTGATGAGAAAGACGCAATCATTTGCATGGATAAGATGTACCGGGACGCAGTCGTGGCAGAGGCCACGACAACAATAGTCCCCAGCAAGGAAAACTGAAAAAAGAAGAAGGATAGAAGGGACACCTGCAAGGAATCCAGGAAGCGCCCCTCTTCGGAGTGTGCTACGCTTGTTGATGACTTGCCGGAAAGTTCCAACAGCAAGAGATCCAAGGTCAATGCACCGCATGTGAAGAAGGTCTCGGAAAGGTTAGCTAGCATTGATGGTACCTTTACTATCAGCGCCACCCTTGATGACAAATACGAAAGCGCGCTCATTGCATTCCTACGGGTGAATATCGATGTGTTTTCATGGCAACCATTTGATATCCACGGTGTTCCTAGGGAGGTAATCGAGCAGCACCTTGCTGTCTTCCAACATGCCTGACCAATCAAGTAGAAGGTTTGAAAGCAGGCCTCGGAGAGGTAGCAGTTGATTGCCGAAGAGATTAAGAAGCTTGAGGCAGCTGGTCTGGTCGGAGGAGTACTACATCCAACATGGTTAGCAAACCCAGTAGTCGTGCGCAAGGCTAATGGGAAGTGGAGGCCTTGCATCAGTTTCACAAATTTCAACAAAGCTTGCTCGAAGTACCCATTTCCCTTGCCGTGCATTGACCAGATTGTTAACTCCATTTCAGGTTGTGATTTGCCCTCCTTTCTGGATGCATACTCTGGTATCATCATATATTCATGTCCAAGGAAGACGAAGAGAAGACCTTGTTCATCACCCCATGTGGTACATACTTCTTTGTGTGCATGGCTTTCGGGTTAAAGAGTGCCGGGTCCGCTTTTGCAAGAGTAGTCCAGATTGGTTTTGAGCCAAAGTTGCAAAGAAATATTGAGGCTTATATGGATGAATGTGGTCAAGACCAAGGACATATCAACTCTTATCCTGGATTTGGAGGACACATTTGCTAATCTGCGCAAGATCAACTTGAAGCTAAATTCGGAGAAGTGTGTGTTTGGCGTTCCCTCCGGCAAGCTCCTTGGGTTCTTCGTGTACCATCGTGGGATCGAAGCCAACCCCAACAAGAGGTTGTGCTTGGCTCTTCGCCTCTTCGAGAAGACGAACAATGATGTTACTACTACTTCTACAGTATCGAATCCACTGTTGCATGTCCATCCACCGCGTGCGGGAGGTATAGCCACCGCACGCATGGGCGAGGGAGAAGGCATGTAGTAGTAAAATCAAGCTTCTTCTCGTTGTACGAGTTTACGCGACACATTATAGCACTGGCCCCACATGTTTGCCTCTAAACTTGGCTAGAAGACCCGCAACGTACAATACTCCATTTTCTGCAACCTCTAACATTTACCCCACCACAAATTAAAATATATATCTTGACCAGATGAGCATGCAAACTAGAATCACCAGGATGAAAGGTAGGGCCAGAAGATTATCTTAATCAAAAACAAGCATGGAGCAGACCCCAACGATTTTAAGCATACAGGAACGGTACACGCTATCCTAGACTACTCTACACATGAAACTTCCACACGAGCGTTCGGGCTGCGTTTGGCTCTTCGCCTCTTCGGGAAGTCGAACAATGATGGAGTACTACTGAAGTGGGGGAGTACTACAGTATGCTTCTGGCGATTTGACACCGATTGAACTGCTGCACGTCCACCCCGTGCGGGAGGGAGAGCGTGTAGCGAACGAAAGCTTCTCCTAGTCATGCCAGCCACCATGCTCATGTGCGAGGGAGGGACGGAGCTTCATTGACTTACTTCTCCTGCCTTTGCGTCTATGACAGGTGGGCCCTATAGGTGGGTGGCCCGCCTGTCATGCAGCCAAAGGCAGGTGCAGTTAAGGCGAGAGGGCGTTGTAGTAATCAAACTTCTCGGTCTTGTACGAGTTGAGGTGACACATCAAAGCACTGCACTCGATATATTTCAATAATTTGCGTTTACCGATGCATTAATTACAACGCATGCATGCATGCCGTGACTCTCCTTTTAATACTTGCATGTGTTGATTTAATGCACCTTGCCAAATTTTGACTATAAATTTAATTAACCAAATGTTCATGCATGTCACAAAAAATTACATAATTGAAAACTATGTTCAAGTACGAATCAAACGATATAATTTTTGTTAACATGCACTAACATTTTGTTAGTTAAATCTTTAGTCAAAATTTAGCACCAATTACTAAGGGGCCCAATAAATATTGTACTCTCACATTTTGTTTTGAGGAAACTCCCACATACTCCATCCGTTCCCAAATATAAGTCTTTTTAGAGATTCTAACAGGTGACTACATATGGAGCAAAATGAATGGATCCATACTTTAAAATATGTCTTCATACATCCGTATGTTGTAGTCCATTTGAAATGTGTAAAAAGACTTATATTTAGGAACGGGGGGAGTAGAAAATATAAATAATAATGGATGTTGGGGAAGCCCACATTTCCGATAATTTTAGCCGTGGGCTTGTTCACAATTTTTACGAGGGGTGGTTGTTCATTTAATGGAGGGTCTTGTACTAGACATGAACAATACAAAGTGCGACCTGGCACACTGTAACACCAGTTGGAATAAGTGGGTAGCTATCTCAAAAACCAATCCACAACTAGAAAACGGCAACCTTGCACATACACAATTTTAAACGATTGTTTTGATGGAGTGAAAAAGGAAAACTACCCGATTAGGCATATATATGCCGGAGCCTCCGAGGTTGTTTGCTAGGGTTGCTATATTCACACACTCTCATTCTCTCCAGATCTAAACAAGATAGCAGTGGTAACACTGTATTTCTCCCTTTAAAAAATTGTCTTTCTATCGTCACCGCTGGTTATAGATCCGGACGTATCCCCCTCCGCCAGTGAAGGGGAGGAGGGGCAGCGTTTAGGCCATCGTCGACAGCGAGGGAGGAGACCCACTACCGGCCGCACCATTATCTCTTGCCAAGCGCCGGCGCAGGAGGTCCTCCGATCCCTTCGTCGTTGTCCTAGTGTGGGCAGATCTGGCCTCCCGCCGCCCACCTATCCACATACCGATGAACTTCAGGTATATATTCCTTCGAAACCGCCTTAGCTCTACTTCCCAAGCTCCCTACGTCGCTGCATGTGCATCATTTTCTGCCTCTCAACCCCTCTCGATCGGATGGTCCAACGTCACCTATTTTTTTCTTCTATTGTTAGAGGTAAAGCTACTTCATGGAGTCGAATCTTGTACTTGGTTCAAACAAGAAATAAAGTGGCAGTGGGGGAATTTAGTATGTACATCGGACTTGGTACAAACAGGAAAGAATGGGGGTCAAAGTAGTACAGAATGGTCATCCAACCAGTCTCTTGGTCGAAAAGGGAAATATCGGGGTAACGCTGTACATAATGGTATGACCAGGGCTAGATTTGCTATCCACATATAGGAGTAGGTGGCTAGAGTGAACAAACATGGGACCAACCCAGGTATGTTTCTTGGATGTTTGTTTCTCGGGGCAACAAACTCTGAATCACCACTTTATGCCCCTGTTTAGGTACATGGTGCTGGACTACTAGTGCACCCACTGTCCCATGCCCTTATACCAAATATTTAGTTGTTCTTAATCTAATGCCCCTAGTAAAATGAAGCCATACCACTATTATAAGCCATGACAAGTTTAGCCAAATGTTTTTGCCTGTAATTGTTTGAGACTCTGACTGTTTCCATTGTAGCTTTTTGTGCAAATAGGGATATCCATTTTCACCAGGTTGCTGTTGTGACCTTTTGGTGCACTGCACAAAACACTTCTTAAAAGAAGTGACTTTTCTGTTGTTTAACTAGAATGTCAGAATGGAACAGTTGGTTCATTTTGGTGGAACTGCACAAAGGGAGATATGTGTTCCAATCCTCATCATCCACATTGGCACCATAACCGTCCTTTAGGTAAGAATGATATTTAATGCATGCGTTCATCTCTATTTTGCGAGTGGCATGAGAAAATAATGCTATTGTTTACTATAGTACACTTGTACTCCCTCACTGACAAAACCAATTCTGAAATAGAAGGCCATTGGTTCAACCAACTGGTGAGGAGAAAGAGAGACATAGCATAAAGAGGAAGAAGAAGAAGAGTAAGCAGTGCCAAGGTAATATTGCTGAAGTCGAGGCCTCAGTCTAGGCCATTCAAGGGCTCCGGCAACGTCTACCTTACATGTGAGACAATCCTCTAGGGAACCCTTCCACTTCTGCGTATTGTCCATGATGAATTTGATGCTATTGTTAGAGTAATATGCTAATTGAAGGAAATATGCCCTAGAGGCAATAATAGTGTTATTATTATATTTCCTTATATCATGATAAATGTTTATTATTCATGCTAGAATTGTATTATCTGGAAACATAATACTTGTGTGAATACATAGACAAACTAAAAGTCACTAGTATGCCTCTACTTGACTAGCTCGTTAATCAAAGATGGTTATGTTTCCTAACAATAGACATGTGTTGTTATTTGATTAATGGGATCACATCATTAGGAGAATGATATGATTGACATGGCCCATTCCATTAGCTTAGCACCCGATCGTTTAGTATGTTGCTATTGCTTTCTTCATGACTTATACATGTTCCTATGACTATGAGATTATGCAACTCCCGTTTGCCGGAGGAACACTTTGTGTGCTACCAAACGTCACAATGTAACTGGGTGATTATAAAGGTACTCTACAGGTGTCCCCAAAGGTACATGTTGGGTTGGCGTATTTCGAGATTAGGATTTGTCACTCCGATTGTCGAAGAGGTATCTCTGGGCCCTCTCGGTAATGCACATCACATAAGCCTTGCAAGCATTGCAACTAATGAGTTAGTTGCGAGATGATGTATGACGAAACGAGTAAAGAGACTTGCCGGTAACAAGATTGAACTAGGTATTGAGATACCGACGATCGAATCTCGGGCAAGTAACATACCGATGACAAAGGGAACAACGTCTGTTGTTATGCGGTCTGACCGATAAAAGATCTTCATAGAATATGTGGGAGCCAATATGAGCATCCAGGTTCCGCTATTAGTTATTGACCAGAGACGTGTCTCGGTCATGTCTACATTGTTCTCGAACCCGTAGGGTCCGCATGCTTAAGGTTTCGATGACAGTTATATTATGAGTTTATGAGTTTTGATGTACCGAAGTTAGTTCGGAGTCCCGGATATGATCACGGACGTAACGAGGAGTCTCGAAATGGTCGAGACATAAAGATTGGTATATTGGACGGCTATATTCGGACACCGGAAGTGTTCCGGAGAAGTTTCGGATAAAACCGGAGTACCGGGGGGGTTACCGGAACCACCCGGGGGGTTAATGGGCCTCATGGGCCTAAAGTAGAGAAGAGGAGGGGCTGCCAGGGTAGGCCGCGCGCCCCCTCTCCCCCTAGTCCGAATTGGACAAGGAGGGAGGGGCGGCGCCCCCCCTTTCCTTCCTCTCCTCTCTCCCTTCCTTCTCCCTCTCCTACTTGGACAAGGAAAGGGAGGGGAGTCCTACTCCCGGTAGGAGTAGGACTCCTCCTGCGTGCCTCCTACTAGGGCCGGCCGCACCCCCCCTTTAAATATATGCCACATTTTTGCAGGCTGACATGTGGGCCAATAGGTCGAAGCCTACGCAGGGCGTTGTCAACTTGGTCAACAAATGATTATGACATCACGGCCATTGGATTTATATCCAATTGCCGACATGCACCTTCAATCTCTCGTCTTCTTCCTCCAGTGTGGCCGGGACCACCTGTTCCGGCCTCCGGCGGCTAGCGGCTCTTCTTAGCATGCATCGCTGCGAAGCGCTACCCCACCGTCGGCCAGGCTATCCCTCCACCCCTCCACACCTCCTGTTATTCTCCACCGACTACAGCCCACGCCGCACCAGAACCAGTTATAACCCTTATCCTCATCTCAATCTGCGACTCCACTACTGTGTCTTCCCATCTCCGCGTCATTCCCGTCCGGGGCCTCGCCGTCGTCCACCGCTTCACTGCGCTCGGTGCGGCGTGGTCAACAAACGGGAGTCAGCGGAAGAGGACTGTACGTGGAGAGCCTGACAGATGGAACCCCTGAGATCCATGGTCACACGCAAGGAAAGTTCCTCCTTATTAAGTTGAAAAAAATGTTTCCTCCCCCTGACAGCTGGGACCCACCGGCTGTATCTTCGCACGGAAGGAAGTGCCTCCTTGTTATGTGAAAAAAATTATTCCTCCCATTGACAGCTGGGACCCGTCAGATTTGGTGGCTGACTTGTGGGTCTACTAAGCGGACGTGTACACAGGGCTTTGTCAACTTAGTCAACAAATGATTCTAGCAGCTAGACCGTTGGATGTTAATCCAACAGCCATGCTCCTTCTTCAACCTCTTTTCTTGCTCCTGTTTCCCGTGGGCGGCACCGTGGTAGTGCTGCCGTGCACCTGAACCAATCAAGTTTCCCACTCCTCTCCATCTGCGACTCCACTGCCGGGTCTTCCCCATCGCCGGGTTGTTCCAGTCTGGGGCCTCACCGTCGTCCACCAGCCTTAGTCCACTCAGCACGGTGTGGTCAACAACCAAGAGTCTTCGGAAGATGACTGTACGTGAGAGGCTGACAGTGGGGACGCACCACGCCCATGGACGCATGCATGCAACGACATCCTTTTTACCTCGGAAAATAATGTTTTCTCCCCCTGACTGTTGGGAGCCACCAGCTACATCTTCACATGTAAGGAAGTGCCTAACAGTTGGGACCCACCCGGTCGAAGCGTACCTAGCGTTGTCATTCTGGTCGCGAACGTGTACGTCCATACTGGTCGATGTAGAGGTGCGCACGTCACTACTAGGAAAAGGCCTACTAATGGCGCACCTAATTTGGCCATTAATGGCGCATTAGTGGTGCGCCATTAGTAGCACGCCATTAGTATATTTTACTAATGGCGCACCACAGGTGCACCATTAGTATCTGGTATACTAATGGCGCACCCCAGATGCGCCATTAGTATATACAACAGTGCGCCATTAGTATGCCTCCCAGGGGGCCATGTATACCCTGGTGCTTTGGCATACTAATGGCGCACGACAGCAAGATGCGCCATTAGTAACTTCGGCATACTAATGACGCACTCTTTAATGATGCGCCATTAGTATCCTTTGGCATACTAATGGCGCACTATGATGTGATGCGCCATTAGTATGAATATTAGGTTTTTTTTATTTTTTAATTTTCTATTTTTTGCACAGGTTACAAAATGTATAATTGGACAAAATATAGACAGCACACATCAACAACAGATTCATCGAATACAATAGAAGATTAGTCTCTGAATACAATTCATCATTTTAGTCTCCGAATACAAGTCATCATATTAGTCTCCGAATTGAAAAGACCGAACAAAGATAGAACATTATATTACAAGTCTCGAGACCGCGAGTTTGTCTTCACATTACAAGTCGATATCGATCATCTAAACTACCATCACATAGAAGAGAGCTGCGGTCATCACGATGAGCATCATCACGATGAAACTCGTCTTCATCCGGTTCCTCCAACGCTCCCTCCCCTCTCCCGCTAGATAGCGGGCGTATCTAGATTTGGCCTCGGCCCTAGTGGTGTACCCTTTGTAACTGTTACCGCTGAATCGGTGAACCTGTCTCCGACACTCCTCCCAGTCGTCGTAGACTCCGGGAACCTTACCCTTGTACACGACATACCACGGCATCGCTATGTAGTAGCCAAACGAAACGTTAGTACCAATTCACAGACAATACATAAGAAATATATAAGTATGCAACAGAACAATCGGAAGAGAAAAGCAAGACATTAATAGCATCGATTACATCTTAACTTGAACGACTCTCGAAACCAAAGAGACATACTACAAGTTCATTAAAGTTTAATTACAACATGAGACTTAGGGGACCGGAGCGTGGATGAAGCCGCCGTCTATCGTGGGAGTCATGAAAGAACGGGCGTTGTCAGCCTGCATTTGTAGGATTGTGTCGATGTCACTGTTGGATGGTTGATTTCTGAGGTAGAACTGCCCCGCGGTACGAAGGACATCTTGATGGATGATTTCCGCAAACTCCGACTAGATGCGAAAGAATTATTGTCTGATGTCCGCGTCCTGGATTGCCGACACGCTCGCGGCCCAATCTTTGAGTCTACTCGGTAGCAGAAGTTGATGATGGTCCCGTACGATCGCCCGCATGTGATGGATGGCGTAGTAGGCACCCTTCTGACCGCCAGGCGGCTGCTTGACGCAGCAGAACATCGTATTGTGGGAGAACACGTTCTTGCCGTACTTACGAATAGGCCTGGTGAAGGTGCCTCCAGATTTGACGTAGCCGGGGAGAACATCATCAAGAACCTTCTTGACATTTGTGTAGTCTACGTTCGACTGACGGTCCGGGTCGAAATACGTGGCCATGGAATATTTGGGGCTTAGGAGGATGAGCGTGCAACGTGTCTCACTGCAGAAAACACGGAATGTTAAAAGAAAAATGATCGAAATCTAAGAATTCATATGTTACGGGGCGGTTGAGGGGAGGACTTACTCGGGAAAGTAAGGCACGAGGAAGTTATCCTTATCTTGGTTTGCCAGAATGACGCCTTCGAGGTAAGAACTCGCGACTTGCCGGTCCCCAGCGCTGCCCAAGATCTTGGCACGCATGTAGAAGGGGTCGACTATCACGATGTCCGGGGTCTTGTCGCGAATGATCCGCATCTCCATACTCAACGAAAATAGCCGAACGAAGGTGTAGTGCAGCGGATGAAGGTTCAACATAGCGTGGATGTCATCAAACCGCAGGACGATCGTACCCCCGATGGAGTTATCCACAAAGCCCTTGCCCTCTGGCACCTTGGCCGCGAAAACCGGGTATGCCACATCCTTCTCTCTGAGACGCCGCTTCTCCAAAGAAAGAACACTGTCATGCAGACTCCGCATAGCACCTGTTGCAGCATCGAGCATATTTCTCGGTAGCATCGGCCTACCCGCCACATGCACCCTCCTCGAGATATCCTCAGGTGAAGGTGGCCCGTCCTGAGCACGGATCGTACTCGGTGCCGGCTGGCCTGCACCCTTGTTAGTCTTTCTTTTGCGTGCCTTCTTCTTCTCATGTAATGGGACCGAGTTCTGCTCACAGACCGCCTTCTTGAGTGTGTTGGGGCTTATCATATTTCGCACCTCGCCTATCTGAGGCTCGGTGAAGTCGGCAGCTGGAGGCGTCTCCTGAGAGCTGAACTGCAGACGACGCCTGTTGCAACTTGGCTTCTCCGCAGTACCAGCTAGATCGCGCACGTCTTTTGTTGGGTTGGGTTCTTGAGAAGGAGGCCCCATGAAGTCGCCACCGTACCCATGATCGGCAAAGTACTGATCAACGTTGGCAAATGTATCGTCGTCGTCGTCGTTCTGATCCTGTGCCATATGCATGTTTGGATCCAGTGGCATAGGGATGTCTGGCACCATTGCGGCGGTCTTGCCATGGGGCCGACATGGCGCCGGCACGACTGGCGGTGTTGTCTTTGGGGCGGTGTCCCCCGCCCCCAAACGAATCTGGCTCTTCGGCCAAAGCAGGGGCCAGCTCAGGCAGGCGCTGAGGGTCATCACGTCATCATCGTTGGCCCCGACAGGTCGAATCGGAGGTAACAACTCGTCGCAGCCTGGCAGCACCCGAACCAGTTGAACCCTAAACAAGTTGGGTGGCATCTGGGTACCGTGGAACAAGGGGTTGCCCGGTTGAACGATTTTGCCCTTGGCGACATCGACCAACTCGTTGTTCACGAAGTGCAGGAGAGTACACGGAACATCGGCGGCGCCCTGCGAAAACATGTAGGGCGTCAGGGATGCCCAGTCAAAGGCAAGGAGATGAAGTCCTCGGCCGAGAGAGGCTTAATTAGTTACCGTGATGATGGCGTCGAGCTCGGCTAATGTCGAGGCACCGCCAACGGCGGGCGTGCAGTCGACGGAGGGGCCGCTTGCTGCAGAGGTGCCGGCCGACGTACACCCGGGTGCATCAAGCTCCTGTGCCAGCGTCAGAGACACCAATGCCACCTCCGCCGGAGACACCAATGGCCCCGCCATCGCGTTCTGCGAGTTGCTAGCCATGAAGCTAGGAATCGGGGGCGGCCCCTGTTGGCCGCCCGCAATCCACGCACTAATCCCCTGGATCAAGGTAGGCACAATGGCGGTGATCGTTGCTCCGAGTTGTTGTTGCACTTGCTCTTGGACAATCTCCGGAATCCGCGCCACCTGTGCCCTGAGTTCTTGAACCTTGCGCGCCTGGCTTTCCGAGCTGGTCTTTTTCTCCTTTCGCCCACCAGTGTTATAGTATGACGACCATTTTGTCGACAAGCCTTTGTCGGCCACACGACCAGCTGACGTCGGCTTACTGAGCTTATCCTTGTTCTTAGTCAACCCCGCGCTACTGCTTTCAGTCGCCTGCGGAAGGAATGTGAACCATTTAGAAATTTGGCTTCATTAATTAGAATGCAACCATATGGAGCTAATTATGCGGGGGTGTATTCCTTACCAGAACAAGCTCAAGCGCCCTGGTCTTCGGATCCATGGTAAGCTCCTTTGTTTTCGGGTCCTTCTTGTACTGGGCCCTGACAAAGTTCCTGGTCTGCTTGTCACCGTATTTATCGAAGAGGGGCGGTAGGCCTTGCTCGGCACGGTCCGCCTCCTCCTTGTCCCATATAGGCTCCGCCACTCTGTAACCGTCGGGACCGAGTGTGTGTTCCCCTAAGTTCAACTCCCGCATTTCTTTCCCCCACTTACTTGATTCGGAGCTTGCGGTGCTCGAGCAATTGATCTTGAAGTCGTTGTAGTCATCTTCGGTGATCGAAGGATTTTTCTCCTTGATCTTCTCATAACTCTCACCTTTCTCGGTCATTCTCTTCACATTGCTTTTCCAAGTAGACAGGGCCGTGCTCATCTTCGTGAGGGCAGCATTGTTCACTTTATTCCCTTTGAGGCTTGTGTTTTCAAATTCAGCGGGGAACTTGTATCGTTCATGCAGCTTCGTGAAGAGGAGGTTGCGCAAATTCCCTCGGTCAGGATGCCTGAGGTTCTCGGTGTTGATTGAGACGGTGCTACTTTTGCCACTTGTTACAAGTTTACAGCACTACTTTTGCCACTTGTTACAAGTTTATGGACCTGACAAGTTTGCGATAATGCTAAGGGATTTAACAGTGGTATATATGCACTGAACGTATCAGCTGGGAGGCCTTCTCTTGTATATATGTTCTAGTGTCACAATGAAGGTGGGATGGCTAGTAATAGCACTAGTTCGATTCAACCCAAATGGATTGGGCTTAATTGACTTGATAGATTACCACAGACGAAACACAGTACACGTCGCGCGGATTTGCAAACAAAATTAGCACAGCAGATGGGTTCAAATCAAAACAGGCTACAGATTCTAAATCTATGAGTAAACTAACATCCTAAACATTCTAGGCAGCCCAATCACAAACTAAAAGAAAAAACAGGGGGAGGCTCAACGGGGCACCGGGGCGGTGGGGTGTCGGGGCGGCTACGGCGTCGGGATGGCGGGGCGCCTGGTTGTCGAGGCGGCGGGGCGTCGGGCCGGGCGGGGCGCCGAGGGTGTCGGGGCGGCGGCGGCTCGGGCGGGGTGGGGGGTGGTGGACCGGCGGGGCGGGCGGCAGGGGGCAGGGGCGGGGGGGTGGGGCGGGAGGGCGGGGGGGGGGGGCGGCGGCGCGGGGGGGGGGGGACGGGGAGGCTCGAGGCACGGCGATGGGGGCGGCTCGGGCACGGGGACGGGGACGGCGTAGTGAGGGGAGAGAGACAGAGGGGAGAGAAAGAGGATGGCGTGGGCGCTGACCTTTTTTGTTAGGTGAAATCTCATACTAATGGCACAATACTAATGGTGCACCACCCCTCGGTGCGCCATAAGTACATCCATACTAATGGCGCACCCCACCATGGTGCGCCATTAGTATTATTTTTTTGATTTCTGCTCGAGCCAACAGGTTATCTTCCACCTGACCTGATCCACACCAAGTTCCCTCTACTAGCTCGACTGGTCAACAGCCAGTTCTCACACCAGGAGGTCCTGGGTTCGATTCCTAGGCTCCACAAATTTTTTTATGCATTTAAAATGTTGTTTGATACTTATTTGTGTTTAAATATGTTCAAACTTGTTTAAACCATAATAGTAATATTTTTTTATAAGACAGTAATAATTTTTTAAAAAATTACATCAAACAGTAATGCCGGTGGAGTGGGGGAGGGTGCGCGGGGTGCGGGGGGTCGGCGGCAGTGGTTGATTAGGGGAGGGGTGCGGGGGGTCGGCGGCGAGGGGCACCGGATCTGGCGAGGTGGGATAGCGATCGAGATGGAGGGGGATCGAGATCGAGTGTCCATAAAATTTAAAAATATTCATGATAGTTCAAAAAGTGCCCATGAAATACAATCGAGAAATGAAGGCTACGATTTAAATACAATCGATCTTAGCTAGCTATCTGTTCACAATCTTCTTGCCCTTCTTTTTCGCAAAGGGAGTTCTTCTGTGGAACGGACGTCCTTTAGGTAGGGTGGTCCTGCTTCTTCTTGTGGTGTATGCTGCTACTTCATCATCGTCGTCATGTTCGATCCTCGGGTCGCCATACTTGTCAAAGTCTTGCTCATTGGCTACTCCATCCATTCCGATGATCTTCCTTTTGCCTCTCCTCACGACAACACGACTTGGCTTTGACGGGTCGGTAATGAAGAAGCATTGGTCCACTTGGGAAGCCAGTACCCATGGCTCATTTTTCGCGGTGACGATTGCGCCCGCGGTCTTGGATTTGGCTTCGGGTATAACCATGGTGGTGAAATACCGGTCTTCTTTTAGGACGCTCTTGGCCCATCTGACACGGAACATCGGGACCTTCTCTCCAGCGTAGCTCAGCTCCCAGATCTCCTCGATCCTTCTGTAGTATCTGTCCTTGTCGTTACCAGTGTAGGATTCCATCGTTACCCCGGAGTTCTGATAACCATCGCTCTTCATGTCCTTGGCCTCGGTGTAGAATGTGTAGCCGTTGATATCGTACGCCTCATAGGTCATCAGGTTGTGCTCGGCGCCCTGTGACAAGGCGAATATGAGTTGTTCTTCCGCGGAAGAATCCTCATGTAAATGGTATGACAGAAGCTTCTGCTTGAACCAACGCGTGAAACATGAGTTGTGCTCTTTGAGTATATCTCCATCCGTCCTCTATTGGCCTCGGTCATTGTACGTCTTCTTAATAAAGGTTTTGTGCTGTACCACCCGGATCGACCACGTCTATGTGTTGTAGCGCAACTAGGTTTGCTCTTTCAAAGTTGGCGAGTCGACCCTCGAAGTCGACATGCATTTCGCGACGACCCTCACGGTGACCCCATCCAGCGAGCCTGCCGAGGTGCCTGTTGACGGGCAGACCAACGGGGTTCTCGATGCCTAGATAATTCGTGCAGTAGGAGATGCACTCTTCGGTCAGAAAGCCCCTGGCTATGCTTCGCTGGGTCTAGGTATCTGCTTATCTTCCCCGCGTAACCGTAAGGAAGTTTTACTCCTACGAGGCAGGTGAAAAACTGCTCGATCTCCTCCTGACTTAGAGTGAAGCACGCGGGAGGGTAGTCATTTCCGGTCTTCTTGGCCTTTTTGCCTTTGTGACGACTTTCCGTGTCCTGCTTCGCCTCATCATCATCATCATCATCATCATCATCATCATGATCATCATATATAGCGTGAAGCTCCTGCCTGATGCCCATTCATTTCAAGTCTGCCCTTGCTTTCGGCCCATCTTTGGTCCTCTCTGGCATGTTGAGCAGGGTACCAAGCAGACTCTCGCACATGTTCTTCGTGATATGCATGACATCAAGGCTGTGAGGCACACGGTGGATCTTCCAGTACGGCAAGTCCCAGAAAACAGACCTCGTTTTCCATACCTTCAGCAGTGGCTCTGGCGCCTTTCGCTTCTTTCCCGGCTCTGGCGCCTTTTGCTTCATTCCCGGCAGTGGGCAGTCTTTCCAATTTTTCAACAGCTCGTCTATTTCCTCGCCGCTCCTCGTACGCGGGCGTCCTCGGGGTTCGGTTTCACCATCGAACAGATCCTTGCATTTTCTCCACGGGTCATCGTCGCGAAGCCACCTTCGATGTCCCATGAACACGGTTTTTGAAGACCCGGGATCTCTATCTAGCTGGCGATACGTTCTGTCATCCATGCACCTGACGCATCCAGAAAATCTGTGGACCACCTGCCCCGCGACATATCCGTAACCGAGATAGTCGTGCACCGTCGTGAGCAGCGTGGCTCTCATAGGGAAATATTCTTTCTCTACGGCATCCCACGTATTGGCTGGCGTTTTCCACAGCGTGTCAAGCTCCTCTTTCAGCAACCCCAGATACAGATTGATGTCGTTCCCTGGTTGTTTCGGTCCTTCAATTAGCATACTCATGTGAATGTACTTCCTCTTCATACACAACCAGGGGGGAAGGTTGTACATCTCCACAAACACAGGCCAGGTGCTATGTGTGCTTCTCTGGCTGCCAAACGGATTGACTCCATCGGTGCTCGCGCCCAGCACGATGTTCCTTGGATCATTCCCAAATTCTGGGTCTTCGAAGTTCAACGCTTTCCACTGGCTCGCATCCTTAGGGTGACTCAGCATCTTGTCTTTTTTATCTATCTCCGGATCATTTGCGTCATCTTCTCGCTTCTTCTCCTCCCTATCCGCGTGCCAACGCAGGAGCTTTGCTACCTTAGGGTCCGCGAAATACCGCTGCAGACGAGGAGTGATCGGAAAGTACAACACCACTTTTCGAGGAGCTTTCTTCCTCTTCTTGTATCGAGTGATGCCGCACACCGGACATATGGTAGACTCCGCGTGCTCGTCCCGATAAATGATGCAATTGTTCATGCACACATGGTATTTCACGTGCGGTAAATCCATAGGACACACGATTTTCTTCGCCTCCTCCAAACTGGTCGGGCACTTGTTCCCCTCGGGAAGACGTTCGTGCCAGAATGACATGTTCTCGTCGAAGCATGCGTCGGTCATTTTGTGTTTTACCTTCATCTCCAGAGCCATGAGCGTTACTTTCAGGCGGGTATCCTCGGGCCTGCATCCTTCATACAATGGAGTAACCGCGTCTAACTCAAGTTGATCCATCTTGGCTTTCTCTCGGGCGGCAGCTCTTGCGTTATCCGTCTGCTTGAGAAGCAGCTCTTGAATATGAGGGTCCTGCACCCAGCCCATCGATGGTCCAGCGTCGTCTGCTCTGCCGGCATCATCATCTTCATGATCATGCCCGTTGACTGCTCCGGCATCTTCCTCATCATCATGTCCTGCATCTTCTACATGATGACTGTGTACAGCATCACCGTCGTGATCATCTCCTGGGGATTCTTCGTCTTCTCGCCCGCCCGAGCCGCGGTGGTTGTCTTGCTGCCCTTCCTCATTTCTTGCCCGGCCCCCATGGACGACTTCGTAGTCATCTTCATCACCTTGCCACCGATAGCCATCCATGAAACCACGCAAGAGCAGGTGGTCCCGCACCTGCCCGAATTCCGGGTCCGCAATAAGGCTCTTCAGCTTGCATCTTTGACACGGACATCTTATCTCCGTCTCGTTCTTTTGAAGCATCTCGGCCTTCGCGGACCTCAAAAACCTATTCACGATGCCTTCGGTCATCATGCGGACCATGGTTGCCTGCGGGGTAGAGCAAAACGATATTTTAGAACCAAGAAAAAATTTGGCATGACTTTCCCTGAAAATAGGACCAAAAAGAATGCTTAATGCCAAAATTCTCGCTGAAACGGAAATGAATCAACATTCCGGAAAAATATTGGCAACTATCGAATTTCAAATACCGGTACACCTCCAAACACAAACACATATGCAACACCACAAACATATGCAACACCACGAACATACATAGATCTAGCTAGGCCATAAAAAGTGCATGTGCACATTGTTGTAGGGAGAACAACATAAATATAGCTTCCCCCCTTACTTACCTATCAAAACAAGGTAATTTAACCACTTAAATTGAATGAATCTATGGTGGAAATGAGGTGAAAAAGAGGAGGCACCCGAGACAAGGAGGAGGTGGAGAGAATGAAGTGGGGAGAAAGTGAGTGTGGGTAGGAGAGGCTGTCCAAAATATCTTGTTGCTGCCCACTTACTAATGGCGCACCAACTCTAAATGCGCCATTAGTAATCCAGGTTACTAATGGCGCACCTCCTGGTGGTGCGCCATTAGTAGTTTTGCAAAAAAAATACTAATGGCGCACTGTCCCACAGTGCGCCATTACTAGTTTAAACTAGTAATGGCGCACGGTGGAACAGTGCGCCATTAGTAGTTTTGCAAAAAAGGGAATAAAAAATATAATAAAAAAACAACATTAGTGGCGCACTTTCCGGCAGGTGCGCCATTACTAGTTACAACTAGTAATGGTGCACTGTGTCTGGATGCGCCATTAGTATGTTTGGACAGGCGCACTAGTTAAAAAAAATTGATACTAATGGCGCACCCGGGGCCAGGTGCGCCATTAGTAGTTTCAACTCTAATGGTGTATCAGAAGGTGGTGCGCCATTAGTATATACTAATGGCACACCGCTTGTCTGGTGCGCCATTAGTATCAATCTCATCTATAGCCCTTTTTCCAGTAGTGCGTGTGGTAGTAGAGGCGTGCATGTGTGTTAGTAGAGGCGCGCATGTAGCATGTACACGTACGTACAACGGTCAGGGTGCAAGAAAGTAAATACGGCCACGTCCATACATATGAGCGGGGTCTCGAACGCCTACTCGCGCATACGTACAGCCAGGGCTCATGTACATGGCTGTGGCTGGGTCAGAACGGATAAAGTGCGTCATCGTCGTGTTCATGGGGAGGCAACAGAATGCGTCGTGTTCATCGGGAGGCAACGGAACACG
Organism: Triticum urartu; assembly: GCF_003073215.2. Lineage (NCBI taxonomy): Eukaryota > Viridiplantae > Streptophyta > Magnoliopsida > Poales > Poaceae > Triticum > Triticum urartu. The sequence continues at coordinate 115,589,902 of NC_053023.1, read as the reverse complement.
TGCTGTTCATCGGGAGCCAACCGGCTTGGATGGAACAGGCGATGGAAATGAGGCCCGGCATACCGCAAAACCGAGGAAACGGCCTTGTGTTCGACCGGCCACGGTGGAAACGGGATCCTGTTCATCAGGAGGGGTCTGGCGTACCGCAAAACGGAGGAAACGGACCTCCTACGGTTGAAACGGGGTCCTGTTGATCGGGAGGGGCGTGGCGTGCCGTGAAACGGAGGAAACGGACATGTGTTGGAGCGTTACGGTCGAAACGGGGGTCCTGCTCATCGGGGGGGTGGCGTACCGCAAACCGGGACTCCACGGGATACTGTTCATCTCCACCATCGACCTCCTCCAGCCTCCATGGGCTACTGCTCATCTACTGTCGACCTCCTCCAGCGTCCACATGTGACTGTTCATCCACGGGCTCCTGTTCATCCAGCCTCCACCGGCTACTGTTCAACCAGCCCTCTCCACGGGGTCCTGTTCAACCACCCCTCCATGGGCTACTGTTCATCCAGCCCTCCACCGGCTACTGTTCAACAAGCCCTCCACCGGCTACTGTTCAACCAGCCCTCCACGGGGTCCTGTTCATCCATCCCTCCACGGGGTCCTGGTCATCTACCGGCTCGATCGATCGGGGTACTGTTCATCCAGCGGCAATGGCCTCTACTACCACGGGTTCCTGTTAATCCAACCCCCACCGGGAACTGTTCATCCAAACCCCCCAACAACGCTCACTGTTCATCCAAGGCAATATCGATCGGCTTCAGTTAGCAGTAGTAGCGAAGGAATCACTTGGATTCAGTTAATAGCAAGGGATCGATCGATCGCTCGGGTTCATTGTAACGCGCAGCCTGCCGTGCAATCGCTCGGGTATAGTTAGAGCCCAACGCATCGCTTGGGTTCAGTTACAGCCCAATGCCTCACACCCATGTGCGTATGTGTATGAGAGAAACGCGCATCGCTCGTCCCCCGACCACCCACCGTAACCGGGAACTCCCCGATATTTTCTGTGCCCTCGCTTCTACCATGGTTTTTTCCGTCATGAACGGACCAAAGAATGTCATGCAGCTGCGTCTCCGGCCTACCCAGGACGAAAATACCTTTTTCTGTCATGATTTTTTGTCATAGAAGTAGGACCCCACCACATCTATGATGGTACCAGGTTTTGTCACAATTATCGTCATAGAAGTGTCATAAGTACGACAGAAAAAAATTCGTTCGTCCTAAAATGTCACGGATGTGTCATTTTATTTGTAGTGCTACTAGGATCACATAAATAATCACTGATGGGTTTCCTCCAGTCTTGATTTTCTTCTGCATTGAATATTTCATTAGCGGCCAAAACGGTGGGTTCCGGTTCAGCCGCCCCTATGTTGGCAAGACTAGACATCGGCTTTTCAGAAATATGAAACATGACATGATCAACATGATAGCCGGATGCTTGTTGTGCCAACTCATTTGCTCTCTAATTGTGATGTCTTGATATATGAGCAATGCTAAAACAATCCAAAACAGAGATTATATCTAGACATTTATCAAGATAAACATTAAGTGATTCGTCAAAACATTGAAAAACTTTGGATATTTGCTGCACTACTAATGACGAATCACCAAAAGCCTCAATACGTGTAGCACCTATGGCAAGCAACATCTCTAAGTCGAATAACAATGCCTCATATTCGGCCTGATTATTTATGCAAAAATATTCTAAGCGGCACGAGGCTTCAAAAATAGCACCATGAGGAGATATATAAACAATACCAACACCTTGATCATTGCTACAAACTAAACCATAAAAATATAAGCTCCATGGTACTAACGAGACAAGGTTGTTGGCGTCCTGGGAACGGGGGTACCCAGACTTGCCTGCATGCGGCCCACGGCGTGGCTCCATTGGCGGCCCGGTACGGCCCAGTTTCAGCAACAATGACCAAAGCCCCTCGCGAGGAGCCAAGCCTCGCAAGGCGGACAGCATCAAGACCTCCTTGGGGGCGCATCACTAGGCTGGCTCCTGAGGAGCGGAGATATCAATGCAAGGTGCACCTCACGAGGTTCACATGACATGATCCATAACAACCAAGGTCAGGTAGGCGCTAGTGGGCGCAGCGTACCAGTTTCCTCTTAGGTGACAAGGAGGCAAGCGCATGCGCGGATTCTCGAGGAATCAGGCAAAGGTTCCCATATTGGTGCAATGAGACCATGATCGTCAGGACGACAGGACAGAGGTCATCGCGGAGCCCACTGCAACGTCACCACTAGAGCCTTTGCAGGCGAAGACTACTTTTGTTAGGATAACTTATACTTGTTGTTTCCCTTTGAATTTGGCCATTGTGGGATCGCTTCCCACCTACATTTGGGAAGAGGACCAAGGCCACTATAAATAGAACTTAGCCATCACCGTAGAGAGAGAGAGGGACGAATCAGATCATTCAGACCATCCTCACAACCACTAGCTCATCGAGCTCCTGAACACCTCACCTCCTTAGGCTGTTCATCCACTGTACTAGTTCATCCTCAGCCCCTCGAGGCAATCGACCACAAAGCTGGAGTAGGGTATTACACCAAAAGGTGGCCCAAACCAGGATAAACTGTTGTGTCTCTTGTCCCTTGGGTTCGTCGAGCTAGGCTGTGGAATCGTTGGGCCGGCAAGTTGGGACGAGGGAGTTCTTCATATGCACCCTAGTGTTCGAACCTCTCAAGGGTCTGCGGAGCCCCGAATCCGACATTTGGCATGCCAAGTTGGGGTGCATCGAAGCTTCTCCTCCATCGATCGACCCGCTGCCGCTCCACCATCTCCATGGCTGATACTCGCCGAGCCCGTGCTGAGCGTCGAGTCGCTCTCGCCGTGTGCGTCACCCAGACGGCGCCCGTCGGCGGGCCTCCCCGTCGTTCTCCAACACCTGCCGCCAACGCCGCCACTGGCCCGGCGGGGCACAAGCAGCAAGCTTCGTCACAGCACCCCTCCGTGCTGCGAAACGGACGTACTACCACGCCGTCGCTGACCCCGGCGGCTTGTCGTCCCACGCTCGTCACGGTCTGGCGAACGCGCAGGCTGTGTTGCTCATGGCATGTGAGCTCCTCTGCTACCGCCAAGTCGACGACCTCTACGAAGACTAGTTAGACTGCATCGTTGAGCTAGTCAGTGCGGCGGGGCCTTGCCTGCACTGTCCCTCTCGTTACCTCGTCTGTCGCCTCCTGCGGGCGACGTAGCCCATGGATATCCTCCGCCACCTCCCCATCAGGACGTCGGCCTTGTCCCAAGACGCATGATCCCACGGCAGGACCCACAACACCGGGCACCCGCACACGAAGAGGCAAGCTGCCAGGAGGTCCAGCGGCCGCAAGAAGGTGCTCCAGCACTCTCTCCACCACCACGTCAAGACCGCGTGCCGCCTACAGTGGTGGCGCGCGAGCACCAAGATCAGGATCCACCTCCACGACGGGCTCTGGTGACCACAGCAGGCTGTCGCGCCTTCACCCCTAAGCTACGCAGTGTCGTCTGGCCAGCCAAGTGTAAGCCCGACCTGCCACCACCCTACGACGGCACCCCTGACCATGCGGAGTTCCTGCAGCTCTACAAGCTGAGCATCAAGGCGGCCAATGGTGACGAGAAGGTCATGGAAAACTAGTTCCCCATGGCCCTGAAGGATGGCGCGCGCTCGTGGCTCCTGAGTCTGCCCGCGGGATCAATCTCCTCCTGGGGCGAGATGCGCGAGCATTTCGTTGCGAACTTCCAGGGCACTCGCGACCGCCCGCCTACCGCGGGTGACCTGTGTGCATCAAGTAGCGGCCATGGGAGACCCTGCAAAAGTATATCCATCGCTTCAACAGCGTTCCCCTCAAGATCCCCAAGATTTCGGACAAAGCCATCATCTCGGCGTTCTCCGATGGCGTCCGCGATGTCAAGATGAATGAGGAGCTCGCCATCCAAGAGGACAGGTGCACGGCTCTCGAGATGTTCAACATGGCTACCAAGTGCACGAGAGCTGAGGAAGGGCGCCTCTCCCTCGTGGAACTCCCAACGGCTGACCCAGAAGACAAGAAGGTCAAGGCGAAGGACGTGAAGCACAAGGTGGCTGCCTTGCTTGCGGCTAAACCAGAGATGAAGCATGGCTATGAACACCCAGAGTCGTCCAAGGGAAGTCGTCCATTTTGCGTCTTCCACGATGTACACAGCCACAACACCAATGACTGTCAGGAGCTCAGGGCCATTCGCAACGGGTCCCTCGGTCATCGCCCCAAGTGCAACGATTGGGGCTACGGCCGTGGAGGAGGCAGAAGTGGAGGATGTTGGGACGACCGAGGCCCCCGCCAGGAGTGGTGCGACCAGCCTCATGAGGATTGCTAGAAGGCTAGCCTCGTGAGGGCACCTGGAGAGACCAGCCTCGTGAGGACCGACCTCAGGGCAATGTCAGCCTCCCTCCGCTGCCAGCACCACCAAGAAGGAACGACGACTACCACCAGGACGAGGGGGCTGGGGGCTTCCAGGGGCCTCGCGCCATTGGCTGTATCTTGGATGGCGCTCGGGCCCTAGCCTCCCAGCACATCCTCAAGAAGTTTGCTCATGAGGTGAATGCGGCCCTCCCTAGGCTCGAGGCCACACCGCTCAGGTGGTCCAAGTGCACCATCACATTCAGCTCGTCCGACCAGCTCAAGTGCGCGGCAACTGCCGGCACCCTCCCGATGCTTTGCTCACTCGTCATCATCAATGTCCTTGTCACCAAGACCCTCATCGATGGTGGTGCGGGGCTCAATGTTCTTTCCATCGAGACGTTCGACCGCCTCTAAGTGCCATATAATCAGCTGCAGCCCACCAAGCCCTTCTCAGGAGTGACCGACGGCTCCACCACCCTGATAGGGCAGATCCGCCTACCTGTCACCTTCTACCAACACAACAACTACCGCACTGAGCTCATCGAATTCGACGTCTCTCACATCTTCCTCACGTACAACGCCATCCTTGGATATTCGGCGCTAGCCAAGTTCATGGCGGTGACCCACCACGGCTACAACATCCTCAAGATGCCAGGGAACCGCGACATCATCACGATCGCCTGCGAGGAGAAGGATGCGGTGTGCTCTCTCAAGCGTGCCTACCAGGCTGCGGCGATCGAAGACCCAGACAACAAAGGCGTCGTCTACCCCCCTGAGGCAATCCCCAAGAAGAAGCAGCTGCTCTGTCAAGAGCCTCAGGAGAGCGGAGTCTCCAGCGGCACCACCTTAGGATCTGTGCCCACGGATGGGGCGCCTCCCTCTCGCGCATAGGAAGGCACGCCCGACGCCCTCCTCAGGCTGGGCTCGAGGGCTCTCTTCTGGAGGGCCTCTGGGTTAGCCAATGTCATGAGGGAGGCGCTTGGGAACCACATGGAGGCGTGCTTCATCGCGCGCCTCCCCCATGTGGGCACAAGGCATGGGGTGCGAGGTGCTCATGAGTTCATCACCAAGGCGACCGAGGAGCTTCAGGAAGCGAGAGCCATGCGCGGCGACCACCGCCAACCACCTGGCGTGGCTCCGTGTCCTAGCAAGGACAACGAGTCGTGCATCTGCGTCAACATCCTAGGGCTCAACAGAGCCGCATCCCAGGAGCTCTTCTAGCCTTCGCACGTTGGTCTATGTGAGGGCCCACCTCACAGCTAAGATCGCATGCCTTTTGGCTTGCCGAATGCAGCTGTCACCTTCCAGCATCGCTTGTGAAGCATCATTGTTGCTCAGGAGGCCAGGCACCACGCGGTCCTGGCGGAGGTGGCGATGGTTCTTTGTGTGCCTCCCGAGCTTCCAGAGCCTCCTGAGGTTCATGACCCAGGCGGCTCGTGAGGAGCAACCTCTTCAGCTCTTCAGCAACGGTGTCAGGTGACATTTTCAGGTTTACTCTGTTGGGGGCACCCCTCGGGCCGCATCATCCCTAGACCGCGTGGGCCTGTCCCTGCGGAATGTATCTTTCTTGCATCTTCTAGTCGTTCTGCTAGGGGCGCCCCTCGGGTTGCATCATCCCCAGGCCGCATGGGTCTGTCCCTGCGGCATGTATCATCCTTGCATCTATCAGGACTAGCTTTACCTCCCCCATAGGATGACTTATGATTATCACCTGCTCACCTAATTTATTATTACCCTTCGTGGCCTCCCGCATTGTTGACCGGCCTCCTGCTCATCCCGCAATGGGGACTACACATGATGGCACGGCGCTTGTGCTCGGGTTCGTCCCTGCAACGCTGGCAAATCTAAGAGATCGAGCTCTAGCTCGCGGCCGCCCAGCGCACGTCACTTCAGCAGGTCCTCACTGCCCTCATCTTCTTGCGGAAGGATCAGCGGCAGGATAGCAAACGCGATTATGGGCTGTATTCTCCCCCTGGACTAACTCGCAAGAATCTACAGAGCTTAACTATGGGTGGCCCCCGCCGGCTGTCTCATTTCCGTGCGATTCGCTTGCGCGCTAAAGGGGGGCTCCTGAGCATCATGCCTCGGGAGCTCTTACTGACTCTCCAGCCCTCCCCACTGGCCTTGGGCATGGCATCGCGACCTGGCATACCAGCGGCCGCTGAGCCTCGCTCGAGTGTCAAGACCCGAGGACGCAGAGTGCCTAGATGAGCAAGGAAAAGGGAGGCTGGCGTGAGCCCTACCTAGTTGGCCCACCGAAGCGGAAGTCAGGCGCCGCGCGAGGACCCACCACCGACTTGCCAAAACATAAGTCACCCATGCATAATGGCGTGAATCTCTCCATCCGAAGCTCTCTACCCTGATATATCTCCAACGTATCTATAATTTTTGATTGCTCCATGCTATATTATCTACTGTTTTGGACATTATTGCGCTTTATTATCCACTTTTATATTATTTTTGGGACTAACCTATTAACCGGAGGCCCAGCCCAGAATTGCTATTTTTTGCCTATTTTAGGGTTTCAAAGAAAACGAATATCAAACGGAGTCCAAACGGTATGAAACTTTCGGGAACGTGATTTTCCCACCGAACATGATCCAGGAGACTTGGACCCTACGTCAAGAAATAAAGGAGGAGGCCACGAGGTAGGGGGGGCGTGCCTACCCCCCTAGGCGCGCCCTCCACCCTCGTGGGCCCCCTGTTGCTCCACCGACGCACTCCTTCCTCCTATATATACCTACGTACGCCCAAACGATCAAAGATGGAGCCAAAACCATAATTCCGCCGTAACTTTCTCTATCCATGAGATCCCATCTTGGGGCCAGTTCCGGAGCTCCGCCGGAGGGGGCATCCATCACGGAGGGCTTCTACATCAACACCATAGCCCCTCCGATGAAGTGAGAGTAGTTTACCTCAGACCTTCGGGTCCATAGTTATTAGCTAGATGGCTTCTCTCTTTTTGGATCTCAATACAATGTTCTCCCCCTCTCTTGTGGAGATCTATTCGATGTAATCTTCTTTTTGCGGTGTGTTTGTTGAGACCGATGAATTGTGGGTTTATGATCAAGATTATCTATGAACAATATTTGAATCTTCTCTGAAATTCTTTTATGTCTGATTGGTTATCTTTGCAAGTCTCTTCGAATTATCAGTTTGGTTTGCCCTACTAGATTGATCTTTCTTGCAATGGGAGATGTGCTTAGCTTTGGGTTCAATGTTTCGGTGTCCTTTCCTAGTGACAGTTGTGGCAGCAAGGCACGTATTGTATTGTTGCCATCAAGGATAACAAGATGGTTTTTTATCATATTGCATGAATTTATCCCTCTACATCATGTCATATTGCTTAAGGCGTTACTCTGTTTTCTTGAACTTCTTACTCTAGATGCATGTTGGATAGCGGTCGATGAGTGGAGTAATAGTAGTAGATGCAGGCAGGAGTCAGTCTACTTGTCTCGGACGTGATGCCTATATACATGATCATACCTAGATATTCTCATAACTATGCTCAATTCTGTCAATTGCTCAACAGTAATTCGTTCACCCACCGTAAAATACATATGCTCTTGAGAGAAGTCACTAGTGAAACCTATGGCCCCCGGGTCTATCTTCATCATATTATTCTTCCAATACTTAGTTATTTCCTTTGCTTTTTACATTGCTTTTATTTTACTTTGCATCTTTATCATAAAAATACCAAAAATATTATCTTATCATATCTATCAGATCTCACTCTCATAAGTGATCGTGAAGGGATTGACAACCCCTTATCGCATTGGTTGCGAGGAGTTATTTGTTTTGTGCAGGTGTGAGGGACTCCCGCATAGCCTCCTACCGGATTGATACCTTTGGTTCTCAAAAACTGAGGGAAATACTTACGCTACTTTGATGCATCATCCTTTCCTCTTCAAGGAAATCCAATGCAGTGCTCAAGAGGTAGCAAGAAGGATTTCTAGCTCCGTTGCCGGGGAGGTTCGCACAAGTCAGGATTTGAGTCCCGACAACGAGCTAGTCTATGCAAAAGTCAACATACCAAGTACCCATCACAACCCTTATGTCCCGCATTACATTATTTTCCATTTGCCTCTTGTTTTCCTCTCCCCCACTTCACCCTTGCCGTTTTATTCACCCCCCCTCTCTCTCTCTCTATCCTCCCTCTCTTTCAATATTTGCCTCTTTTTGCTCGCTTGCTTTTTGTTTGCTTGTCTGTTGGATTGATTGATTATCACAATGGATCAAGATAACACAAAATTGTGTGACTTTACCAATACCAACAATAATGATTTTATTAGCACTCTGATTGCTCCTCTTACCGATGCTGAATCTTGTGAAATTAATGCCGCTTTGCTGAATCTTGTCATGAAAGATCCGTTTTCCGGCCTTCCTAGTGAAGATGTCACTACCCATCTAAATAACTTCATTGATTTGTATGATATGCAAAAGAAGAAAGATGTGGACAACGATATTGTTAAGTTGAAACTATTTCCTTTTTCGCTTAGAGATTGTGCTAAAGCTTGGCTTTCGTCTTTGCCTAAAAATAGTATTGATTCTTGGAACAAGTGCAAATATGCTTTTATCTCTAAGTATTTTCCTCCCGTTAAGATCATCTCCCTTAGAAACGATATTATGAATTTTAAGCAACTTGATCATGAACATGTTGCACAAGCTTGGAAGAGGATGAAATTAATGATACATAATTGCCCTACTCATGGTTTGAATTTGTGGATGATTATACAAAAAATTTATGCCGGATTGAATTTTGCTTCTAGAAATCTTTTAGATTCGGCCATGGGAGGCACTTTTATGGAAATTACTTTAGGAGAAGCTACTAAACTCCTAGATAATATTATGGTTAATTATTCTCAATGGCATACTGAAATATCTACTAATAAAAAGGTGCATGCAATAGAAGAAATTAATATTTTGAGTGGAAAGATGGATGAACTTATGAAATTATTTGCTAGTAAGAGTGTTTCTTCTGATCCTAATGATATTCCCTTGTCTACTTTGATTGAGAATAATAATGAATCTATGGATGTGAATTTATTTGGTAGGAACAATTTTGGTAACAATGCGTATAGAGGAAATTTTAATCCTAAGCCTTATCCTAGTAATCCCTCTAATAATTATGGTAATTCCAACAACAATTCTTATGGAAATTATAATAAGATGCCCTCTGATTTTGAATCTAATATGAAAGAATTTATTACTTAGCAAAAGAATTTCAATGCTTTGATTGAAGAAAAATTGCTTAAGATTGATGAGTTGGCTAGGAACGTTGATAGAATTTCTCTTGATGTTGATTCTTTGAAACTTAGATCTATTCCTCCTAAGCATGATATCTATGAGTCTCTCAAAGCCATGAGAATTTCCATTGATTAGTGCAAGGAAAGAACCGCTAGGATGCGTGCTAAGAAAGATGCCTTTATAAGAGCGTGTTCTTCTAGTTCCTATGAAAATAAAGATGAAGATCTAAAAGTTATTGAAGTGCCCCACATTAAATCTTTGATTTGCAATATGAATCTTGATAATGATGGGACAGAATATGATCCACCTTTACCTAGAAGGCGTTCCAAAAATTCGGAGTTTTTAGATCTGGATGCTAAATTTGATGAAAGTGGGATTGAAGAAATTAAAACCCTAGATGTTGCTAAACCCACTATTTTGGATTTCAAGGAATTTAATTATTAAAATTTCTCTTTGATAGATTGTATTTCCTTGTTGCAATCCGTGCTAAATTCTCCTCATGCCTATAGTCAAAATAAAGTGTTTACTAAACATATCATTGATGCCTTGATGCAATCTTATGAAGAAAAACTTGAGTAGGAAGTTTCTATCCCTAGAAAACTTTATGATGAGTGGGAACTAGCTATTAAAACTAAGATTAAAGATCATGAGTTCTATGCTTTATGTGATTTGTGTGCTAGTGTTTCCACGATTCCAAAGACTTTGTGTGATTTGTTAGGTTTCCATTATTTTGATGATTGCTCTTTAAACTTGCACCTTGCGTATTCCACTATTAAGAAACGAATGGGGAGAATCAATGATGCTCTTATTGTCGCAAATAGGAATTATGTGCCCCTAGATTTTATTTTTCTTGACATAGATTGCAATCCTTCATGTCCTATTATCCTTGGTAGACCTTTCCTTAGAACGATTGGTGCAATTATTGATATGAAGGAAGGAAATATGAGATTCCAATTTCAGTTAAGGAAAGGCATGGAACACTTTCCTAGAAATAAAATTAAATTACCTTATGAATCTATTATGAGAGCCACTTATGGATAGCCTACCAAAGATGGCAATACCTAGATCTATCCTTGCTTTTCATGCCTAGCTAGGGGCGTTAAACGATAGCGCTTCTTGGGAGGCAACCCAATTTTATTTGTATTCCTTGTTTTTTGCTCCTGTTTAGTAATAAATAATTTACTTAGCCTCTGTTTTGGTTGTGTTTTTTTTTGTTTAATTAGTGTTTGTGCCAAGTACAACCGTTGGGAAGACTTGGGGAAAGTCCTGATATCTTGCTGTAAAAAACAGAAACTTTAGCGCTCATGAGAACTGCTGCCATTTATATTTGGGAAGTGATATTTAGTTAATTCTTTTTGCAGATGATTAATAGATAAATTCCTCACGTCCAGCAATTTATTTTAGAATTGTTGGGGTTCCAGATGTTGCGCTAGCTACATATTACTACAGACTGTTCTGTTTTTGACAGATTCTGTTTTTCGTGTGTTGTTTGCTTATTTTGATGAATCTATGGCTAGTAAAATAGTTTATAAACCATAGAGAAGTTGGAATACAGTAGGTTTAACACCAATATCAATAAATAATGAGTTCATTACAGTACCTTGAAGTGGTCTTTTGTTTTCTTTCGCTAACGGAGCTCACGAGATTTTCTACTTTAAGTTTTGTCTTGTGAAGTTTTCAAGTTTTGGGTAAAGATTTGATGGATTGTGAAATAAGGAGTGGCAAGAGCCTAAGCTTGGGGATGCCCTTGGAACCCCCAAGAAAATCTAAGGACACCTAAAAGCCAAATCTTGGGGATGCCCAGGAAGGCATCCCCTCTTTCGTCTACTTCTATCAGCAACTTTACTTCGAGCTATATTTTTATGCACCACATGATATGTGTTTTTCTTGGAGCGCCTTGTATGATTTGAGTGTTTGCTTTTTAGTTTACCACAATCATCCTTGCTGTACACACCTTTTCAGAGAGCCATACATGATTTGGAATTTGTTAGAATACTCTATGTGCTTCACTTTTATCTTTTGAGTTATATAGTTTTGCTCTAGTACTTCACTTATATCTTTTAGAGCACGGTGGTGGATTTGTTTCATAGAAACTATTGATCTCTCATGCTTCACTTAGATTATATTGAGAGTCTTAAATAGCATGGTAATTTTCTTAAATAATCCTAATATGCTAGGTATTCAAGATTACTAAAAAAATTCTTATGAGTGTTTTGAATACTAAGAGAAGTTCGATGCTTGATGATTGTTTTGAGATATGGAGGTAATAATATCAAAGTCGTGCAAGTTGAGTAGTTGTGAATTTGAGAAATGCTTGTGTTGAAGTTTGCAAGTCCCGTAGCATGCACGTATGGTAAACGTTATGTAACAAATTTGAAACATGAGGTGTTCTTTGATTTTCCTCCTTATGAGTGGCGGTCGGGGACGAGCGATGGTCTTTTCCTACCAACCTATCCCCCTAGGAGCATGCCCGTAGTGCTTGGTTTTTGATGACTTGTAGATTTTTGCAATAAGTATGTGATTTCTTTATGACTAATGTTGAGTCCATGGATTATATGCACTCTCACCCTTCCATCATTGCTAGCCTCTTCGGTACCGTGCATTGCCCTTTCTCACATTGAGAGTTGGTGCAAACATCGCTGGTGCATCCAAACCCCGTGATATGATACGCTCTTTCACACATAAACCTCCTTATATATTCCTAAAAACAGCCACCATACCTACCTACTATGGCATTTCCATAGCCATTCCGAGATATATTGCCATGCAACTTTCCACCAATCCGTTTGTCATGACACATTCATCATTGTCATATTGCTTAGCGTGATCATGCAGTTGACATAGTATTTGTGTCAAAGGCACCATTCATGATTCTTTCATACATGTCACTCTTGGTTCATTGCATATCCCGGTACACTGCCGGAGGCATTCCTATAGAGTCATCTTTTGTTCTAGCATCGAGTTGTAATCATTGAGTTGTAAATAAATAGAAGTGTGATGATCATCATTTTCTAGAGAATTGTCCCAAGTGAGGAATTAAAAAAAGGGAGAAAGGCCATAAAAAAGAAGAGAAGGCCCAAAAAAAGAGAGAAGGGACAATGCTACTATCCTTTGCCACACTTGTGCTTCAAACTAGCACCATAATCTCCATGATAGAGAGTCTTTTGTTTTGTCACTTTGATATACTAGTGGGAATATTTAATTATAGAACTTGGCTTCTATATTCCCACAATGGGCCGCCTCAAGTGCCCAAGGTCTTCGTGAGCAAGCAAGTTGGATGCACACCCACTTAGTTTCTTTTGTTGAGCCTTATAACTACCCATGACTGTTTTTGTCTCTAGCATGACCAATTGATAAAATGTGGAGGAAAGTAGGGGAAATGGCCGATACTACTGGAAGAATTCCTCTTTGGCTGATAGGTACTGTAGCTGGTATTGCTGTGATTGGTTTAGTAGGTGTTTTCTTTTATGGTTCATATTCTGGATTGAGTTCATCTCTATAGTAATCGGAGGGACCAGATTGTAAACATGAAAAAGTAGGAGCTTAGCGGGTCCTTACCCCCCTTTATCTGATTAGAGCGGAAAGGACCCGCGGAATTTTTATTTTACTCTTATAACGCGAATTGAATCTATACATTTATAGCTCTAGTGCATCCGTTGCATGGCAATCCCTACTCCTTGCATTAACATCAATCGATGGGCATCTCCATAGCCCATTTATTAGCCTCATTGATGTGAGACTTTCTCCTTTTTTGTCTTCTCCACATAACCCCCATCATCATATTCTATTCCACCCATAGTGCTATGTCCATGGCTCGCGCTCATATATTGCGTGAAAGTTTATAGGTTTGAGATTACTAAAGTATGAAACAATTGCTTGGCTTGTCATCGGGCTTGTGCATGATGAGAGCATTCTTGTGTCATGAAAATGGAGCATGACTAAACTATATGATTTTGTAGGGATGAACTTTCTTTGGCCATGTTATTTTGAGAAGACATAATTGCTTAGTTAGTATGCTTTAAGTATTATTGTTTTTATGTCAATATGAACTTTTATTTTGAATCTTTCAGATCTGAATATTCATACCACAATTAAGAAGAATTACATTAAAATTATGCCAAGTAGCACTCCGCATCAAAAAATTTGTTTTTATCATTTACCTACTCGAGGACGAGCAGGAATTAATCTTGGGGATGCTTGATACGTCTCCAACGTATCTATAATTTTTGATTGCTCCATGCTGTATTATCTACTGTTTTGGACATTATTGGGCTTTATTATCCACTTTTATATTATTTTTGGGACTAACCTATTAACCGGAGGCCCAGCCTAGAATTGCTGTTTTTTTGCCTATTTTAGGGTTTCGAAGAAAAGGAATATCAAACAGAGTCCAAACGGAATGAAACCTTTGGGAACGTGATTTTCTCACCGAACATGATCCAGGAGACTTGGACCCCACGTCAAGAAATAAAGGAGGAGGCCATGAGGTAGGGGGCGCGCCTACCCCCCCTAGGCGCGCCCTCCACCCTCGTGGGCCCCCTGTCGCTCCACCGACGTACCCCTTCCTCCTATATATATATATATATATATACCTATGTACCCCCAAACGATCAGAGACGGAGCCAAAATGCTAATTCCACCGCCATAACTTTCTGTATCCACGAGATCCCATCTTGGGGCCTATTCCGGAGCTCCGCCGGAGGGGGCATCCATCACAGAGGGCTTCTACATCAACACCATAGCCCCTCCGATGAAGTGTGAGTAGTTTACCTCAGACCTTCGGGTCCATTGTTATTAGCTAGATGGCTTATTCTCTCTTTTTGGATCTCAATACAATGTTCTCCCCCTCTCTTGTGGAGATCTATTCAATGTAATCTCCTTTTTGCGGTGTGTTTGTTGAGACCGATGAATTGTGGGTTTATGATCAAGATTATCTATGAAAAATATTTGAATCTTCTCTAAATTCTTTTATGTATGATTGGTTATCTTTGCAAGTCTCTTCGAATTATCAGTTTGGTTTGGCCTACTAGATTGATCTTTCATGTAATGGGAGATGTGCTTAGCTTTGGGTTCAATCTTGTGGAGTCCTTTCCCAGTGACAGTAGGGGCAGCAAGGCAGGTATTGTATTGTTGCAATCGAGGATAACAAGATGGTCTTTCTATCAAATTGCATGAATTTATCCCTCTACATCATGTTATCTTGCTTAAGGCGTTACTCTGTTTTCATGAACTCAATACTCTAGATGCATGCTGGATAGCGGTCGATGAGTGGAGTAATAGTAGTAGATGCAGGCAGGAGTCGGTCTACTTGTCTCGGACATGATGCCTATATACATGATCATACCGAGATATTCTCATAACTATGCTCAATTTTGTCAATTGCTCAATAGTAATTCGTTCACCCACCGTAAAGTACTTATGCTCTTGAGAGAAGCCACTAATGAAACCTATGGCCCCCGGGTCTATCTTCATCATATTAATCTTGCAATACTTAGTTATTTCCTTTGCTTTTATTTTACTTTGCATCTTTATCATAAAAATACCAAAAATATTATCTTATCATATCTATCAGATCTCACTCTCGTAAGTGATCGTGAAGGGATTGAAAACCCCTTATCGCGTTGGTTGCGAGGAATTATTTGTTTTGTGCAGGTACGAGGGACTCGCGCATAGCCTCCTACTGGATTGATACCCTGGTTCTCAAAAACAGAGGGAAATACTTACGCTACTTTGCTGCATCATCCTTTCCTCTTCAAGCAAATCCAACGCAGTGCTCAAGAGGTAGCAACAAGGATTTCTAGCACCGTTGCCGGGGAGGTTCGCGCAAGTCAAGATTTGACTCCCAACAATGAGCCATTTCTAGCCCCGTTGCTGGGGAGTCTATGCAAAGGTCAACATACCAAGTACCATCACAACCCTTATCTCCCGCATTACATTATTTGCCATTTGCCTCCCGTTTTCCTCTCCCCCACTTCACCTTGCCATTTTATTCACCCCCTCTCTCTCTATCTCTATCCTCCCTCTCTTTCAATATTTGCCTCTTTTTGCTTGCTTGCTTTTTGTTTGGTTGTCTGTTGGATTGATTAATTGTCATGATGGCTCAAGATAACACTAAATTTTGTGACTTTACCAATACCAACAACAATGATTTTATTAGCACTCCGATTGCTCCTCTTACCGATGCTGAATCTTGTGAAATTAATGCCGCTTTGCTGAATCTTGTCATGAAAGATCCGTTTTCCGGCCTTCCTAGTGAAGATGCCGCTACCCATCTAAATATCTTCGTTGATTTGTGTGATATGCAAAAGAAGAAATATATGGACAATGATATTGTTAAGTTGAAACTATATCCTTTTTCTCTTAGAGATCGTGCTAAAGCTTGGTTTTCGTCTTTGCCTAAAAATAGTATTGATTCTTGGAACAAGTGCAACGATGCTTTTATCTCTAAGTATTTTCCTCCCGCTAAGATCATCTCCCTTAGAAACGATATTATAAATTTTAAGCAACTTGATCATGAACATGTTGCACAAGCTTGGGAGAGGATGAAATTAATGATACGTAATTGCCCTACTCATGGTTTGAATTTGTGGATGATTATACAAAAAATTTATGCCGGATTGAATTTTGCTTCTAGAAATCTTTTAGATTCGGCCGCGGGAGGCACTTTTATGGAAATTACTTTAGGAGAAGCTACTAAACTCCTAGATAATATTATGGTTAATTATTCTCAATGGCATACTGAAAGATCTACTAATAAAAAGGTGCATGTGATAGAAGAAATTAATGTTTTGAGTGGAAAGATGGATGAACTTATGAAGATGGCTCCACTTCACCCTTGCCATTTTATTCGCCCTCTCTCGCTTGGGAGGTAATAAGTAGAAGATGGCCCCACTTCACCCTTGCCATTTTATTCGCCCTCTCTCGCTTGGGAGGTAATAAGTAGAAGATGGCTCCCACCCCGCCCACCCCACCTTAACCCTAGCCGCCACCCTCCGGTGATCTCCACCTCCGACCATGGAAATCATCATCCAGCCCACCCATTCTCTCCGGCGTCAAGGTTTACCCTCTTGGGGTTTGATCTCGATGGCGGTCCAGGCTTCCATTGCTCTTGGTTTTGATTTTTCTCAAGGAATGGGTCTCGCACAAGAGATCTGGTGATCCATGAGGCGCATGGTTCATCCCACTGATGGTTCTGGTCACTTCATCATGGTGGTTTCATTTGCAAGGCATAATTTCCGCCTGACTGAGGAGAATGTTGCCCTAGCTCTAGAGGCGGCGATCGGGGGATATTGTTCTTCGTTAAAGGTATCATGTCTACATGATCGTGTTTTATCCTTTAATGTCTCATGCAAGGAGGTTGGCTTTTTCATCTTGCACCAACGCAATCATGTTTGCCCGCAATTCAAGTCTCATTTTCATCTTTGGGGCCATGGAGGTCCAGATTGGACCAAGGAATTTAGATCTTGGCAAGTTGAATGCAATGATGAATGGATTCTAGTCAGCCCATCTAAGCGTCGAGCGAGTCTTGGCATGGCTGCTATGAAGCATGCTCCTGCAAAATCATCTTTGCGTTCTAAGGATGGACATCATCCTCGAAAGAGTTTACGTTTTGCAACCTTTCTTAATTATGATGCATGCAAAGGGTATCGTTACAATGCCACTGCTGAGGACATCCTAACGGTGCAGCAGGATGCAGGCTATTCTATTGATCCCCAGGAGTTGATAGTTTCAAAAGATAATTCTTTGTCTAAGGATCAAGCCATGCAGATTATTAGCTCGCCGCCGGTGGCTCACCCACCGGAGCTGGAGGCAGAGTTACAATTTGGATCTGTTTCGCCTGCCGACCGTCATTCTCGGGATACGGTTCCAGATAATAACAATAGGATAATATTTTCACCTAATATTGTTTCCGTCAGGTGGACTCCCTTGGGCTCTAGTCAAAACCCTCTAATTCTATCAGATGACGATTCTGAAGATGGTGGGCCTTGTCCTACTCCCTCGGACCAAATCCCACCTGCCAGCCCGGTCAGCCCGGTGCAACTTTCACCCAAGTCACCTGTGGAAATAGTACGTGACCTCCAGGGTTTGGATGAGGTCATTGAGGAAATTGCTGCCCAAGTTTGGGATTGTCCATGTTGCTTGGGCATGGGGCACACGCTCGATCAATGCATGAACAAGGTGTGGTGTCGTCGATGCTTCTGGCTCGGTCACGTTAAAAAAGGTTGCATGAGGTCACCTCCCAATTTAAGGGTTTGGGTTCCTAAACAAACCAGCCCAACTACCAACCTCGAGTCTCGCGCCTTCAAGCATAGCCCGGACTCTTTGTGCTCCCAAACAGTGGAAAGATCCCCTGCCAAAACCCCTGCCTCTCCTGCTCTGCAGTCTGGTTATTCCACGCCACCTCCATCAAATCGCACGCCCATCAATACCTCTGCTTCGCCGCTGCCGTCCATGGCGAACTATGAGCTTGACCCGAGAAGGTTTTTGCCGGCGGGACATGATATCGTCGATGCCAGCCCGCAGCGACTGCCGCGTACGTTCTACACGCCGGCCCGTTCGCCACCCCGCCGCCATGAAGACTACATGGTGGGAATTGTCGAGCCGATTCCCCAGTGAGAGGATGTACCTCATCTCCGCCAACAGGTCAGAGATTTTATCATCGATGAGCTCCAACTGCCAGTTCCTTCCTCTCAAACGTGGTTCCAGGGCGTCGGTCTGTATCAGATGCAAGACCTAGTTATTCGTAGCGCCCTAGTTAATCATGCCCCTTGGCCTCTTGGATTAGATCACAATGGCCAGGAAATCTTTGTTAGATTCATAAATCACGATGATGGAGAGGGGTATAGAGCACTTCAAGGGCACAGAACTGGATGGCTCATGTTTATAGGGGTGCCTTTAGATTATCGCAATGAAGAGATCCTGTCTGAAGTAGTGGGAACTTTTGGTCATTTTCATTATTGGAATCATGAGGATGACCGCTTGGTTCGATCTCTGGTTAATGCATCTTTTCCAGATAACTTGCTTGTACCAAGAGATGTTGTCTTCCGCAAGTTTGCCAATGTTGGAGGTGTTGTTGTTTCCTGGACTGCCTTTAACTGCTGCCTTTGCTGAGCAACTTCCTCGGGATGAACATGTGATGCCAGTTGATGGGAATCCGCATCCAATGCCAGGCCATCTTCAACCTGCAGAGAACTTCTGGGTAGTGCCACCTTATCCTGCCCTTGGATGGAATGACATCCCACAGCCAGATGATCCACAGCAGCAGCAGCCTCAGCGGGATGGTTGGGGTGCTTGGAATGAGCAAGTTGAGGAACAGGCTGGGGTGCAACCACAGGTGCAGCAAGATCAAGCTTCCATGGTTTTAAACCCCTCAATGGGCTCCAATGATTCTTCACAGCAGAACTTTGTGGTTGATGGGCCCCCTTTGAATCATTTCCAGGGCATTGTACCAGTGCTTGAGGGTGATGGGCCTGCTGGCCCAATAATACAAGAGGAGGTAGATGGGGCAAATGTGGAGATTGGTCCACTGCAACACCTGAATGTGCCTGAGGATGATATCTTGGTTCAAGAGTTAAACAATGAGGTTCAGGCAGAAGTTCAGGCTAATGAAAACCAGTTTGAAGCTCCGGTTATACTTGAAGACAATAACAACCTTGCTATTGTTCCATACCAGCCTCCCCTACATCCACCACTTTTTGTTGGTGCTGCCAGAGTTGTCTATCGGCCAGTTCTTCCACCTAACATAATTTGGCAGCGGACTTTTGAGTCTCTGTTGCCTAGTTTTCTGACTGCATCAGTTCCCAAGCAACTACCTATGGTGATTCACAGTGCTCCCCTCAAGAGATCCTGGTTGCAAGCTTTTCCACATGAAATGTCCTTCGTTTGGCCGCCTGCACTGTCATATGAACAACACCTGCCACTCCCTCAGCTGCCCTCACCTCAAAGGCCAGTTGCCAGGAAATTGTCTTTTGATGATGGGCTCCCTAGCATCTCTGCACCTGAAATTTCATTGGACACTGTGCAAACCCCACCACCTTTTGTTAGTGTACCTGCTATTGTGCAGAAGAAAGGAAGAAAGCCAAAGTCTCTGGTGGTTCCTAAGACTGATTTCTCTGAGAGACGAATGACTAGAAGCGCTGCCAAGCTGCAGGGTTTCAAGCCCACATCTGCAATTCCAATCAATCCCAGACCCCTACGACAGCCACGGGCGAAGAAGCCCAAGCTACAGGAGGCCACTGACCAGAAAGGAAGCCCCATGGCACCAGATCCAAGCCCTGCACCTATACCAATCCAGGTTATGCAGAATCTGGGTGCCTCTTTAGGCATTCCTCTGGAGAATCTGTCTGTGGAGTAGCTTATGGCTGAGCCCAAACAAGCTCAACAGCCAGACATGCCCAATGATGAGTAATTCATGCTGTCATATCATAGGGAGGCAGGCCCTTTGTCCTGCCATTTATTATCTTTTGGGTCTGCTACTAGCTTTTTCAGACTTCTGTGGATGTTTTATGGTTGTGAAGACTTCTCTGAACTATCTCATGCAGTCTGCTGCTTATATTTTGTGTCAGTATTATTATGTGATACTGTGCTTGTCCTACTCCTTCACATTGTTTTATCATGAGTACTTACATTAATAAGAACTGGAAAGTACTCTGCTGGAATGTCAGAGGACTGAATTCTGAAGTTAGGCAGAGGGCTGTGAGAGCTAAAATTGAAGAGAGCCAGTGTTCTGTTGTCTGCTTACAAGAAACTAAATGTGATTTCTTTGATCAAAGGTCTATTAGGAAGTTTTGTCCTAGAAGATTCGATAATTTTGTGTACTCTCCCTCTGTGGGTGCTTCTGGTGGGATCATTGTCTTATGGTGTTCATCTGCTCTGGTTGGTACTCTCATCGATTTGCAAAGCTATGGTATTGTCATAAATTTCTGCTCCACACAAAATAACCAAACTTGGACCTTGGTTAATGTCTATGGTCCATGCCAGGGAGAGCTTCGAGATGCTTTTGTGCGTTGGTTATATCATATTCAAATCCCACAGGATGAACTCTGGTTATTCCTAGGGAATTTTAACTTCATTAGATCACTGGATAATAGAAATATGCCTGGGGGTGACATTAATGATATGTTCATTTTTAATGAAATCATTGGCAATCTCGGCCTTATTGAGTTGCCTCTAAAGGGGAGGTCATATACCTGGTCAAATATGCAAGAAACTCCTCTTTTGGAACAATTGGACTGGTTCTTTACAACTCCTTCTTGGACTATAGAGTATCCCAATAGCATGGTATACCCACTGGCCAAAACTACTTCTGATCATGTGCCTTGTGTGATCTCAATCTCCACCTCCATACCGAAAGCTAAGGTTTTTCGTTTTGAAAACTACTGGGTTGATATGCCTGGGTTCATGGAGTGTGTTCAAAGATCCTGGTTTGCCCCCACAAACTTATCTAACTCTGCTGCCATCCTAACCCATAAATTTAAAAGGTTAAGGTCAGAGCTTAGGAAATGGCACACAGGTTTATCCAGGCTGAAGCTGTTGATGAATGCCTGCAATGCAGTTATCCTTGCTTTTGATAACTTAGAAGAAAGCAGGCCTCTGTTTAGACCTGAATTTAACTTCAGGAAAATTGTAAAGTTACACCTAGAGGAGCTTCTTCACCTGCAGTACATTTATTGGAAACAAAGGTGTACCATCAGGTGGATCAAAGTGGGGGAGGAAAACTCCAAGTTTTTTCAAGCTATGGCAACAGAGAGATTTAGAAGAAATTCTATTTCCAGCTTAGTAAATGATGATGGTGTGACCTTATCAACCCACAGTGAAATGGCTGGGCTTCTCTGGTCCTCATATAAGGATAGATTGGGATTTACATGTGGAATTGACATGTTGTTTGATCTTAGGGCCTTGATACAGCCTGTCCTTGGGTTAGAGGTCTTATCTGGGCCTTTTACTGACGATGAGGTCAATGAGGTTTTAAAACATTTACCTCTTGACCGAGCCCCAGGACCAGATGGTTTTACTGGTTTGTTTGTTAAGAAATGTTGGCACATAATTAAGGATGATTTCCTCAAGTTAATACAGGACTTTTATGAAGGAAGAATCTCTCTACAGAGTATTAATGGATCTCTTGTCACACTCATCCCAAAAATCCTTTCCCCTGAGGGACCAAATGACTTTAGGCCAATCTCTCTCACAAATACTTGTCTGAAATTCCTGACTAAGCTACTGGCTAATAGACTGCAGAAGGTCATCCTCACATGCATCCATAAAAATCAATATGGCTTTCTTAAGTCAAGGTCCATTCAGGATTGCATTGCTTGGAGCTTGGAGTACATACATCAGTGTCACCAATCCAAAAGACCCATCCTTATCATCAAGTAGGATTTTGCTAAGGCATTTGGTACTGTTGAACATGACCTGATTGTGTTGATGTTGAAATATAAGGGATTTGATGCAAAATGGATTGGATGGATCAAGGAACTATTGTCATCTGGATCTTCTTCTATCTTATTGAATGGTGTGTCTGGCAAACAATTTGTTTGCAAACGTGGTGTTAGGCAGGGGGATCCTCTTTCTCCTCTTCTGTTTATCATTGCTGCTGACCTTCTCCAATTTGTGGTCAACCACATGCTGCAACAAGGCCTACTTAATCTCCCCATTCCTTCTAATGACCCAGATTTTCCAATAGTCCAGTATGCAGATGACACCTTGTTAATCATCCAAGCTGATGAAGTTCAACTTCTAGCTCTCAAGCAAATGCTGCTGGCCTTCTCCAAATCAACTGGTTTGAAAGTCAACTTTCAGAAGTCTTGAATTTTGCCAATCAATGTCTCACAGGAAGAAACTAATAGATTGGCTACAATATTTGGATGTCAGGTTGGGTCTCTTCCTTTCACCTATCCAGGTTTACCTGTGGGAACCACAAAGCCAAGGGTGCAAGACCTAGTGCTTGTGGTAGACAGAGTGGAAAGAAGACTCTCTGCTAGCTCCTCCCTCCTCTCCCAGGGGGCTAGACTGCAACTGCTAGTGTCTGTTCTTACCTCCTTGCCAATATATTTCCTTTGCAGTCTTAGCTTGCCAGCTGCTATCATTAATCATCTTGAGAGAATAATGAGGCAATGTTTATGGAGGGGAAACTCTGATACACCTAAACAATCCTTAGCTGCCTGGCCAATGGTTTGTAAACCAAAAGATAAGGGAGGCATGGGTATAACAAACCTTGCAATCCAGAACAAGGCCTTGCTCACCAAACACCTACACATGTTTTACAACAAGGCTGATATACCATGGGTTTCCTTGATCTAGGACACTTACTATAATGGAGTGGTCACTCATGCAACAGTTTAGTGTGGATCCTTTTGGTGGAGAGATGTCATGAAATTAAATGACATTTATAGATATCACTGTATTATTACAATCAATGATGGAAACAGCTCTCTCTTTTGGCATGATACATGGATCTTAGGTGAAAGCCACCAACCAATTAAAGAGAGATTTCCTAGGTTGTTTTCATTCACACTGGATGATAAGATCTCGGTCAGAAATTTCATTGAGGATTTTGATATCTCAACATACTTCCAATTGCCATTATCCCAGGAAGCAATGAATGAACCGGTGTCTCTAAATTCTGATCTATCAACCGTGCAAAGGAGGCCTCTTGAACCTGATACCTGGTCTTGGACACCTGGTTATGGTCAATACTCTGCCAAGAGTTTTTACATCATGGCCCATGCTCACCTACCTGATGATGATCCCTGTAAATGGATATGGAAGAGCAAGTGTATTACGAAAATAAAAGTTTTTGCCTGGCTCATGCTAAATGATAGGCTCAATACAAGGGATATGTTGCTTAGAAGACATTGGAGGTCAGAGGAGGATGATAATTTATGCCCACTGTGTGTGGCCCATTTGCATGAAGACAGAGACCATCTTTTTTTCCAATGCACTTTCAGCACCAGAGTTTGGAATTATCTACAGATTAACTGGTATGCAGGGCTAGCTCCTCGTGAATGCATCCTGGCTGCCAAGAGAAGCTTCAACCACCCCTTCTTCTTTGAAGTAGTTTACCTTGCTGCCTGGAGTATTTGGATCACGAGGAATGACAAGATCTTCAGGCATATTAGGCCAACCTTTGGCAGATGGAAAGCCAAATTCATCCATGACATTACTCTGCACTCTTATAGGATGAAGGCCTCGATCAAGCAATCTCTCCTGGACTGGATTAATGCTTTGCCTTAATCATGTGGCACATGTTGTTGTATATTTGTATATTTGTATGTTTGTACAGGTATAGGTAGGTCTCCTGTCTCATAGTTAGTCTTACCTTTGAACTGCCAAGTTTTAATAAAGGCTGTGGGGTTGTTGCCTCACAGTGTTTAGTCAAAAAAAAAACTTATGAAATTATTTGCTAGTAAGAGTGTTTCTTCTGATCCTAATGATATTCCCTTGTCTACTTTGATTGAGAATAATAATGAATCTATGGATGTGAATTTCGTTGGTAGGAATAATTTTGGTAACAATGCGTATAGAGGAAATTTTAATCCTAGGCCTTATCATAGTAATCCCTCTAATAATTATGGTAATTCCTACAACAATTCTTATGGAAACTATAATAAGATGCCCTCTGATTTTGAATCTAATATTAAAGAATTTATTACTTCGCAAAAGAATTTCAATGCTTTGATTGAAGAAAAATTGCTTAAGATTGATGAGTTGGCTAGGAACGTTGATATAATTTCTCTTGATGTTGATTCTTTGAAACATAGACCTATTCCTCCTAAGCATAATATCAATGAGTCTCTCAAAGCCATTAGAATTTCCATTGATGAGTGCAAAGAAAGAACCGCTAGGGTGCGTGAGAAGAAAGATGCCTTTATAAGAGCGTGTTCTTCTAGTTCCTATGAAAATAAAGATGAAGATCTAAAAGTTATTGATGTGTCCCATATTAAATCTTTGTTTTGCAATATGAATCTTGATAATGATGGGACTGAATATGATCCACCTTTACCTAGAAGGTGTTCCAAAAATTCAGAGTTTTTAGATCTGGATGCTAAATTTGATGAAAGTGGGATTGAAGAAATTAAAACCCTAGCTGTTGCTAAACCCACTATTTTGGATTTCAAGGAATTTAATTATGAAAATTGCTCTTTGATTGATTGTATTTCCTTGTTGCAATCTGTGCTAAATTCTCCTCATGCCTATAGTCAAAATAAAGCGTTTACTAAACATATCGTTAATGCCTTGATGCAATCTTATGAAGAAAAACTTGAGTTGGAAGTTTCCATCCCTAGAAAATTTATGATGAGTGGGAACCAACTATTAAAACTAAGATTAAAGATCATGAGTTCTATGCTTTATGTGATTTGGGTGCTAGTGTTTCCATGATTCCAAAGACTTTGTGATTTTTTAGGTTTGCGTGATTTTGATGATTGCTCTTTAAACTTGCACCTTGCAGATTCCACTATTAAGAAACCAATGGGAAGAATCAATGATGTTCTTATTGTCGCAAATAGGAATTATGTGCCCGTAGATTTTATTGTTCTTGACATAGATTGCAATCCTTCAGGTCCTATTATCCTTGGTAGACCTTTCCTCAGAACGATTGGTGCAATTATTGATATGAAGGAAGGAAATATTAGATTCCAATTTCCGTTAAGGAAAGGCATGGAACACTTTCCTAGAAATAAAAGTAAATTACCTTATGAATCTATTATGAGAGCCACTTATGGATTGCCTACCAAAGATGGCAATACCTAGATCTATCCTTGCTTTTTATGCCTAGCTAGGGGCGTTAAACGATAGCGCTTGTTGGGAGGCAACCCTATTTTATTTTTATTCCTTTATTTTTGCTCATGTTTAGTAATAAATAATTTACTTAGCCTATGTTTTGTTGTGTTTTTTTTGTTTAATTAGTGTTTGTGCCAAGTAGAACCGTTGGGAAGACTTGGGGAAAGTCTTGATATCTTGCTGTAAAAAACAGAAACTTTAGCGCTCACGAGAACTGCTGCCATTTTTATTTGGAAAGTGGTATTTAGTTAATTCTTTTTGAAGATGCTTAATAGATAAATTACTAACGTCCAGAAATTTATTTTAGAATTTTTGGGGTTCCAGATCTTGCGGTAGGTACAGATTACTACAGACTGTTCTGTTTCTGACAGATTCTGTTTTTCGTGTGTTGTTTGCTTATTTTGATGAATCTATGGCTAGTAAAATAGCTTATAAAACATAGAGAAGTTGGAATACAGTAGGTTTAATACCAATATAAATAAATAATGAGTTCATTACAGTACCTTGAAGTGGTCTTTTGTTTTCTTTCGCTAACGGAGCTCACGAGATTTTCTACTTTAATTTTTGTGTTGTGAAGTTTTCAAGTTTTGGGTAAAGATTTGATGCATTATGCAACAAGGAGTGGAAAGAGCCTAAGCTTGGGGATGCCCATGGCACCCCCAAGATAATCTAAGGACACCTAAAAGCCAAAGCTTGGGGATGCCCCGGAAGGCATCCCCTCATTCGTCTACTTCTATCGGCAACTTTACTTGGAGCTATATTTTTATTCACCACATGATATGTGTTTGGTTGGAGCGTCTTGTATGATTTGAGTGTGTGCTTTTTAGTTTACCACAATAATCCTTGTTGTACACACCTTTTCAGAGAGCCATACATGATTTGGAATTTGTTAGAATACTCTATGTGCTTCACTTATATCTTTTGAGTTATATAGTTTTGCTCTAGTACTTCACTTATATCTTTTAGAGCATGATGGTAGATTTGTTTTATAGAAACTATTGATCTCTCATGCTTCACTTAGATTATTTTGAGAGTCTTAAGCATCTTGGTAATTTGCTTAAATAATCCTAATATGCTAGGTATTCAAGATTAGTAAAAAAAATTCTTATGAGTGTTTTGAATACTAAGAGAAGTTTGATGTTTGATGATTGTTTTGAGATATGGAGGTAATAATATCAAAGTCGTGCTAGTTAAGTAGTAGTGAATTTGGGAAATTCTTGTGTTGAAGTTTGCAAGTCCCATAGCATGCACGTATGGTAAACGTTATGTAACAAATTTGAAACATGAGGTGTTCTTTGATTGTCCTCCTTATGAGTGGCGGTCGGGGACGAGCGATGGTCTTTTCCTACCAATCTATCCCCCTAGGAGCATGCGCGTAGTGCTTGGTTTTTTATGACTTGTAGATTTTTGCAATAAGTATGTGAGTTCTTTATGACTAATGTTGAGTCCATGGATTATATGCACTCTCACCCTTCCATCATTGCTAGCCTCTTCGGTACCGTGCATTGCCCTTTCTCACATTGAGAGTTGGTGCAAACTTCGCGGTGCATCCAAACCCCGTGATATGATACGCTCTTTCACACATAAACCTCCTTATATCTTCCTCAAAACAGCCACCATACCTACCTACTATGGCATTTCCATAGCCATTCCGAGATATATTGCCATACAACTTTCCACCATTCCATTTGTCATGACACATTCATCATTGTCATATTGCTTAACATGATCGTGTAGTTGACATAGTATTTGTGGAAAAGGCACCGTTCATAATTCTTTAATACAGGTCACTCTTGGTTCATTGCATATCCCGATACACCGCCGGAGGCATTCATATAGAGTCATCTTTTGTTCAAGCACCAAGTTGTAATCATTGAGTTGTAAATAAATAGAAGTGTGATTATCATCATTTTCTAGAGCATTGTCCCATGTGACAATTAAAAAAAGGGATAAAGGCCATAAAAAGAAGAGAAGGCCCAAAAAAGAGAGAAAAAGAGAGAAGGGACAATGCTACTATCCTTTGCCACACTTGTGCTTCAAACTAGCACCATAATCTTCATGATAGAGGGTCTTTTGTTTTGTCACTTTGATATACTAGTGGGAATTTTTCATTATAGAACTTTGCTTGTATATTCCAACAATCGGCCGCCTCAAGTGCCCTAGGTCTTCGTGAGCAAGCAAGTTGGATGCACATCCACTTAGTTTCTTTTGTTGAGCTTTCATACATTTATAGCTCTAGTGCATCCGTTGCATGGCAATCCCTAGTCCTTGCATTAACATCAATCGATGGGCATCTCCATAGCCCATTGATTAGCCTCATTGATGTGAGACTTTCTCCTTTTTTGTCTTCTCCACATAACCCCCATCATCATACTCTATTCCACCCATAGTGCTATGTCCATGGCTCACGCTCATATATTGTGTGAAAGTTTATAGGTTTGAGATTACTAAAGTATGAAACAATTGCTTGGCTTGTCATCGGGGTTGTGCATGATGAGAGCATTCTTGTGTCATGAAATGGAGCATGACTAAACTATATGATTTTGTAGGGATGAACTTTCTTTGGCCATGTTATTTTGAGAAGACATAATTGCTTAGTTAGTATGCTTTAAGTATTATTGTTTTTATGTCAATATGAACTTTTATTTTGAATCTTTCGGATCTGAATATTCATACCACAATTAAGAAGAATTACATTAAAATTATGCCAAGTAGAACTCCGCATCAAAAAATTTGTTTTTATCATTTACCTACTCGAGGACGAGCAGGAATTAATCTTGGGGATGCTTGATACGTCTCCAACATATCTATAATTTTTGATTGCTCCATGCTGTATTATCTACTGTTTTGGACATTATTGGGCTTTATTATCCACTTTTATATTATTTTTGGGACTAACCTATTAACCGGAGGCCCAGCCTAGAATTGCTGTTTTTTTGCCTATTTTAGGGTTTTGAAGAAAAGGAATATCAAACAGAGTCCAAACGGAATGAAACCTTCGGGAACGTGATTTTCTCACCGAACATGATCCAGGAGACTTGGACCCCACATCAAGAAATAAAGGAGGAGGCCACGAGGTTGGGGGCGCGCCTACCCCCCCTAGGCGCGCCCTCCACCCTCGTGGGCCCCCTGTTGCTCCACCGACGTACCCCTTCCTCCTATATATATATACCTATGTACCCCCAAACGATTAGAGACGGAGCCAAAACCCTAATTCCACCGCCGTAAATTTCTGTATCCACGAGATCCCATCTTCGGGCCTGTTCCGGAGCTCCGCCGGAGGGGGCATCTATCACGGAGGGCTTCTAAATCAACACCATAGCCCCTCTGATGAAGTGTGAGTAGTTTACCTTAGACCTTCGGGTCCATAGTTATTACCTAGATGGCTTCTCTCTTTTTGGATCTCAATACAATGTTCTCCCCCTCTCTTGTGGAGATCTATTCGATGTAATCTTCTTTTGCGGTGTGTTTGTTGAGACCGATGAATTGTGGGTTTATGATCAAGATTATCTATGAACAATATTTGAATCTTCTCTGAATTCTTTTATGTATGATTGGTTATCTTTGCAAGTCTCTGCGAATTATCAGTTTGGTTTGGCCTACTAGATTGATCTTTCTTGCAATGGGAGATGTGCTTAGCTTTGGGTTCAATCTTGCGGTGTCCTTTCCTACTGACAGTAGGGGCAGCAAGGCACATATTGTATTGTTGCCATCGAGGATAACAAGATCGGGTTTTTATCATATTGCATGAATTTATCCCTCTACATCATGTCGAGGTCATGTCCCCTGGCAAGATCTTCATGACCATGGTGCTATGGCGAGTCAGCAAGACGGAGGGACGAGGAAGAACAAGAAGAGGAAGCGGACTGCGAGAAGACAAAGATGACCAAGGGGGCTCCAGCCGTCCCCTCATTTATAGCCAAGAGGAGGCCAACCGCCGGCCTCCATGATCGTGCGTAATGATAGTTTTCCTTTGGATGCAGTAGAGTCTCGTCATGTCGACTAGTTGCCGAGGCGCGGGGAAGCTGAGGCGCCCATGTCCCATCAATTGCCACACGTCGACGAAGGCCGCATGCGGTTGGGGCCCGCGGCGCTCCGCTCTTTCCCTTTGGCTTCGCCTTGAAGCCAAGTTCGAGCGCGCCTTGGCCCGGGGGCTACTGCTGACGTCCTAGGAACGGGGGTACCCAGACTTGGCTGCCTGCGGCCCACGGCGTGGCTCCATCGTCAGCCCAGTACAGCCCAGTTTTAGCAACAATGACCCAAGACCCTCGTGAGGGGCCAAGCCTGACGAGGCGGACGACACCAAGACCTCCCTGGGGGGCGGCCTCACTAGGCTGCCTCCCGAGGAGCGTAGATATCAATGCAAGGTGCACCTCACGAGGTTCACATGACATGAGCCATGACGACCAAGGCTAGGAGGGCGCCATCGATCGCAGCATAATAGTTTCCTCTTCGGTGCCTAGGAGGCAAGCGCTAGCGCGGAGTCCCGAGGAATCAGCCAAAGGTTTCCATATTGATGCAACGAGACCAAGACCGCCAGGACGGAGGCCATCGCGGAGCCCACTGCAGCGTCACCACCAGAGACTTTGCAGGTGAAGACTGTTTTTGTCAGGATAACTTGTACTAGTTGTATCCCTTTGAATTTGGCCGTTGTGGGATCCATTCCCGCCTACATTTGGGAAGAGGACCAAGGCCACTATAAATAGAACTTAGCCACCACCGTGGAGAGAGATAGCGACTGATCGGATCATCCAGACCATTCTCACACCCACTAGCTCATTGAGCTCTAGAACACCTCACCTCCTGCGGCTGTTCATCCACTCTACTAGTTCATCCTCAGCCCCTCGAGGCAATCCACCACAAAGCGGGAGTAGGGTATTGCACCGCAAGGTGGCCCAAACTAGGATAACTGTTGTGTCTCTTGTCCCTCGGGTTCATCGAGCTAGCTATGGAAGCATTGGGCCGACAGGTTGGGAAGAGGGAGTTCTTCATACGCACCCCAGTGTTTGAACCTCTCAAGGGTCTGCGGAGCCCCGAATCTAACAAAGGTTCATATCAATATCATGCTTGTCATCAATCTGATGTTCAACAATAAAATCAGTAACGATTTGGCCTTTCATTGATTTCAGAGATTCATAAGCCAAATCATATTCAGTTAAAGCATAAGCCCACTTGCCGATTCTACCACTAAGAATTGGCCTATGCAACATGTACTTGATGACATTGGTTTGACAAGCTATAATGCAAGTACTAGGCACTAGATAATGTCTCAATTTTGTGTAAGCATAATATAAGCATAATTTCTCAATAAATTTATACCTTGTCTCAATGTGCAATAAGCGTCGGCTCAGATAAGTAATAGCATGTTTCTTTCCGTCGGTCTCTTGAGTCAAAACAGCACCAATAACACCTTCCCTGCTGCAATGTAAAGTCTAAATGGTTCCTTGTGTCTGGGCACTCTCATAACCGGAGGAGTGCACAAATATTTCTTAATCATATCAAATACCTCTTGTTGTTTTGCCCCCCAAGTAAAATCTACATCATTATTTAATAGAAGGATAGGAGTAAATGCATCAACCTTCCCTGATAGATTGGCTATGAATCTCCTCCAATAATTGACCTTGCCAAGGAACTTTTGCATGTCTCTCTTGCACGTTGGAGCCTCTACTTTCTGTATAGCTTCTATCTTTTTGGGATCAATTTCCATGCCATCTTCACGAATAATGAAACCAAGAAACTTCCCAGCGATACACCAAAGGCACACTTCGAAGGATTCATTTTCAGCCCATATTTCTTCATTCTTTCAAAATCCAAACGCAAATCGGCTAAGTGATGTTCAAAAGCATCCGATTCGACAACAATACCATCAATATGGACCTCAACTATAACACAAAGTAAGTCATGAAAAATTAAATTCATAGCCCTTTGATACGGGGCGCCGGCATTCTTTAATCCAAAGGTCATCACCGTCCACTCATATAAACCAAGGAAACCGGGGCATCGAAAAGGCGTTTTGGACATGTCCTCTTCGACCATAAAAATCTGATTATACCCTGCATTACCATCAAGAAAGTGAATGACCTTATGTCCAAAAGCATCATTAATAAGCATCTCAGCTATTGGCATGGGATACTCATCTTTAGGTGTATCTCTATTCAAGTCTCTGAAATCAATGCACACCCTCAACTTTCCAGAACTTGTCTTCTCTACTGGCACAATGTTTGAAATCCACTCGGCATACCTGCAAGGTATAAGAAAATTAGCTCTAAGAAAATGACTGATCTCTTCCTTGATCCGGTCATATGTTTTTGTAGTAAATTTCTGGCCGATTGCTTGTACGGTCCAAAACCAACCTTTATAGGTAACCAATGCTCCACTAGCTCTCGGCTTAAACCTGGCATCTCATGATATTCCCATGCAAAGCAACAAACATATTCTTTCAATAGCTCGATCAAATTAGCTTTATGATCGGCTCTTAAATTTCCTTTTACAAATGTCTGCCTAGGAATTGTACCATCTCCTATATCTATCTCTTCTAATGGATCCCACAGCCTAGCTCGACGAACTCAAAGAACGAGAGACATAGAGTTTTATCCTGGTTCGGGCCACCTTGCGGTGTAATACCCTACTCCAGCTTTGTGGTGGATTGCCTCGAGGGGCTGAGGATGAACTGGTACAATGGGTGACAAGCCTTGGGAGGTGAGGTGTTCTTGTGCTAGATGAGCCGGTGAGCTGGTCAGGGTGGAAATGGATCTGAAACCCCTATATGGTGGTGGCTAAGTCCTATTTATATTGGCCTTGGTCCTCTTCCCAAATGTTAGGTGGGAAGGGATCCCACAATGGCGAAATTCATAGGGAGACAACTAGTACAAGCTATCATGACAAAAGTAGTCTTCGCCTGCAAAGGCTCTGGTGGTGATGCTACCGTGGGCTCCATGATGACCTCCGTCCTGCTGTCCTGGCGGTCTTGGTCTTGTTGCACCGATATGGAAACCTTTGGTTGATTCCTCGGGAGTCCGTGCCTGCGCTTGCCCCCTAAGCACCAAAGAGTAAAATGGTACACTGCGCCCGCTTGCGCCCGCCTGGCCTTGGTCGTCATGGCTCACATCATGTGAACCTCGCGAGGTGCGCCTTGCCTTGATATCTCCGCTCCTCGGGGGCCAGCCTAGCGAGGCTACCCCTAGGGAGGTCTTCGTGTCGTCCGCCTCGTGAGGGTCTTGTGTTGTTTCCACTGGAACTGGGTCGTACAGGGCCGCTGATGGAGCCAGGGCGCGGGCCGCAGGTAGGCAAGTCTGTGCACCCCCGGTCCTAGAACACCGACAGTAGCCACCAGGCCCAAGACGCGCTCGGGCTTGGCGTCGAGGCGAAGCAAAAGGGCAAGTGCGGAGCACGGCGGTCCCCAACCGCCTGCGGCCTCGGTCACCGCATGGCGATTGACAGGACGTGAGCACCCCCACTTCCCCACGCAGCCATGATATTCACCAGCCTGGCGGCCGCCGTTGCCAACACATCTCCGCTCCCATTGCCTTGATGTGTGTTCCCCTGGCCTCTTCGCCTTCTGAAGAGATAGAAGCTTCCTTCCCTGTTCTGACCTCGGCACCGGTCCTCCTTGTAGCCATGGGGCCGCGCTCGAAGAAGAAGGGAAAGGGGAAAACCCGCGCACTGGCGGCATCACCGCCGGCCTTCGAGCACGCCGTCGACCGATCAGTGGTGGTCAATCGGGAATGGCTAGACAAGGTTTGACTAGCGCTCTCCTCCGATTCCAACGAATGGGGGGCGATGGTGGCCTGGTCTGCTTCTCGCGCCATGGTTGATATGACAGCCACTGAGATCCCCATCCATCTTCATGTCGTCTGGACCGGCCTGATTCCCCCTTTCTCCGCTTTCTTCAACGCCGTGCTCTCGCATTATCAAGTCCATTAGCTGTATCTGGATCCGCAGTCCATCATTCTCCTCTATGTCTTCGCCTTCTTCTGCGAGGCCATGGTGGGCATTGCCCCTTCCATGGCCTTGTTTTTCCATTTCTTTTCTCTTCACCTGACCGATGGCCATCAATGCTCGGGGTGCGTGACCTTCCAGGCTGTAGCAGCAACGACCGTCTCGGGGATCAACTTCGAGCTCTCACCAGTCGTAGGTAGGTTTCCGAAGCGATGGGTGTTTGTTGATGTTGGCGTGCTCTGCCCCTTGGTCCTGCTCCCACGGGCACCGGCCACCCCCAGCTCCGGTTGGGGGCATGCAAAGCTTGTCAATCGGCGGCTTGCTCATGTCTGGTGCTAGCTGGCCAGGCTGAAGGACCTTGGGTTGAAGGTGCACATGCTAGTGAAGGATTTCGTCCGGTGCCGCATTGCTCCTCTCCAATGTCACTCTCGGCCGATGTGGTCCTTCTCTGTCACATCCCTAGTTCTAGTATGCTCTGAGCTAGCTAGTCATGTGTTGCATCATGTTTAAATTCTTTTGAATTTGAAATGGGGATTTTTTCAAACCCTAGCATCAAAGGAAATCAATAGGTTCAACCAAAATATTTTTAGTGAATCCAAAGTGGCTTTCAAAAATGTTCATCATTTTTTGGAAATGCTGGAAACAGTAACCAGAGATGATGCACATTTTTCCTTGACATTTTGGACCTTTGAACTAATACATATTGTATTTCAGTTGGAGCAAATATATGTTATAAATATATTTAATGCTTTAATAATTCTGTTATTTTGTGAGGGGCTCTAGAATATTGCTTTCAGTCCCTGCAAAAATTATCAGAGGAAACAAAAATGATTTAGTGCTTGAACTAAATCAAAACAGATTGAAAAAAATAGAAAACAGTAATTAAAATAGAAAATAGAGCAGGAGGGAGTACCTGTAACTTACCTGGCCTCGCCTGTGAAGCCACCAGAGAGGCCAACCCACCCACGCGGCCTGCTACTGTGCAGCCCAGCTGCCAGTCGTCTTCTCCACCCCGCTAGGAGGACGCGGGAATGTGCCCGACGCACGCCGGCCACCTCCTGCCTGCCTGCGTGCACCCCCCCCCCCCCCCCCCCCCCCCCCCCCCCCCCCCCCCCCCCCCCCCCCCGACGCTCTGGACGACTCTGGCATCGCCACATAGACCCCCTCGACCGCTCCCCTCTCTCCCTGCCTCGCCACTCTCACTCCCTCTCCCAAAGCCGAGCGAGCCCGTCACTGCCGCTTTCTGCTGTCGCGGCCACCGGCCACCCCATGCCCCGCCGACGCGCCAAGAAGCTCCGCCACGACGCCCTCTTCCTCTTCATCGAGCTACGCCTCACCGGGAGCTCTACATCGCTGGCCTGCCATCATCTTCCCCCTTGGATCGCCGGAGATTGTCTCCCTCGTTCCGCCTGCATCGGACTTTCCCCGAGCCGCTGAGACCTCCTCCGGCTCGCTGTGAGCTTCTCCACCTCCTCCCCTTGCTCCCGCACTCAGCTTCTCGCCGTAGCCGTCATTTCAACGATGACCGAATCGCGCCGCCGCCTGAGCTCCTCACCGTCGTGGCCACGGTCACCGTAGCCTCCAACCGAGCTCACCCACGTGCTCGTCGTGTCGTGTAGGTGCCGTGGGAGCCAAGCACGCAACCCCAGGGCCACCATAGCCTCGTCCCTGAGCTCGGCCTAACTCCGGCCGCCGCTACCGTTGCCACCGCCGTCATCTTAGACTACCCCGGCCCAAGCTAACCCCACCAGTCGATGCGCGCGAGCTCCAGCTCCTCGTAGATGGGCTCAGCCGTCGATTTGGTCGCCGGAGGTCAAATCCCGAGACATCCACCGTCTCTGGCCTCGCCGGCGACGAGCCGCGGGTCAACTCCGGCGAGTTTGACCCCGGTTGACTAGGTTTGACTTCCCCCTTGACCCACTGACGTGTGGGCCAGCATTGTTAATTATTAGTTAGGTTAGTTTAGCGCTAATTAACCTAGATTAGTGCTTAACCTAACACTAACTATGTTAAGTTAGTTATGACACTGACACGCGGGACCCGCAGGTTAGGTTTGACCTGGACCGGGTCTGTTGACCTGCTGAGGTCAGCATGACACAGTACTGACGCAATAAACCCTTTTCTAGATTTTAAATAAATCTAAACGACTTATTTATTCCGGAAAATAGCTAAAACTTCTAAAAATCATAGTAATTCAACCGTAGCTCCAAATCAAATAATTTATATACGAAAAATGATTAGAAAAATCCAAAGAATCTGTTTATGGCATTTGCATGCATGTTAGAGCAACTTATATCCTCTGTTTAGGACAATTCAATTAAATGGCATTTAAGAAAGCACATATGGGGTTTGAATTTGAACCTAGGGTTCAAACCAACTTCATTTAATATGGTTGTGAGTTGCATTAGTTCAATCAACAGCATATTGCCATGTCATGAGCATGCATCCTATTGTTGCATTGCATTGATTGTGTTTCTTCCTTGTTTGCCGGTATTGTCCCCTCATAGTAAACGTGGTTCCGATGATGAGTTCGATGACACCGATGAAGAGCTATTACTATCTTCAGAAGTGCTAGGCAAGCAAAAACCCCTTGTTCATTCCGATACAATCCCACTCTCTCGGTCATGCTCTCTTTTACTGCATTAGGACAACAATGATTCAACTGTTACATGTTGCGGTAGTTGAACTCGTTTCATCTGCATGACCTGTCATTGCCACAGTAAATAGATGAAACCCACTAGCATGAGTAGGAGTTATTTGAGCCCTGATGTGCCTACTCATTCATGCTTGTTTTTCATGCCTGCTACTGCTTAGAGTTGAGTCAGGTCTGATTCATCGGGAATGAATTGGAATGATGATGAACATGTCCTACTATGTGTGAGCTAAGTGTGTGAACACGATTTGGTAAAGGTAGTGGTGAGAGGCCATGTAGGAGTACATGGTGGGTTGTCTCATTGAAACCGTCCACAGGAACTGCGTTCTGTGTTTGTGATCCATGAACAGCTACTACGCATTGGGCCCAAAACCAATGGACCCTCTCAACTTATTAACTGCCTTGCCCTTTGTCCAGGAGTTGCAACTAGTTTCTGGTGTTTGTAGGATATGTGTTGGCGGCCATGCGTAGCGCTGACCCTAGGGGTGGGCTATGATGCGGTAGATACACCGTGGCACGGTGTACCGGGCGCCCGTTTGGTGTCTCGAGAACCCTGCACACATCGTTTGGGGCTGTGAGCGAAACTCCGGCCGGATCTCCTCGCGGATGGAACCCGAATAGGCGATAAACCTGGACTAGAGACTTGTGTGGTTAGTCAAGTCATGGCCCACTCCCTTGCCAGGCTTCCGCTTGAAGGTTGCCGAGATACACGACGTGTACATGGTGGTAAGTGGCGAGAGCGTGTGTGCAGAAGTACACTCCTACAGGGTTATAATTGATCTATTCGAATAGCTGTGTCCGTGGTAAAGGACTTCTGGGTTGCCTATAACAGTTCATAGACAAGTGAAAGTCGATACTCTAAAACTCGCAAGATAAGTGTGAGTGCTTTGGATGGCCTTCTCGTAGGGAGACGGGAGCGGATCCATAGTGGTGTATTGAATGGTGAATATGTGGACTCGTGTGCGCCACCTCAAAAGAGTTGCTTGGAGTAGTAGTTCAGGTTAGCCACTGAGTCAAAGCTGGCTTGCTGCAGTTAAACTCCACCACCCCCCTTGTTGATACCAATGCATATGTAGTTAGTTCTGATGTAAGTCTTGCTGAGTACATTTGTACTCACGTTTGCTTATTTTATGTTTTGCAGAGAGACGTCAGTCTCGCTAGTAGTTCCGTGTGGACTCCGACGTTTAGCTTGATACCTCAGCTACGATCTTGTGCCCTCGGCAGGATCTGGTAGATAGTCAGGCTTCTAAGCCTTTTTCATTTATAGATGTATGTACTCAGACATGTTAAGCTTCCGCATGTGCTTTGATTTGTATGCTCTGAATGTTGGGTCATGAGACCCATGTTTGTAATATCTCGCTCCTCGGAGCCTATTGAATAAATACTTTGAGTCATAGAGTTTTGTTGTGATGCCATGTTGTATTTACACATATCGAGCATATTGTGTGTATGATTGAAATGCTTGGTATGTGTGGGATCCGACAACCTAGTTGTTTATCCTTGGTAGCCTCTCTTATGGGGAAATGTAGTCCTGTGCTTCCATGAGCCATAGTAGTCCGCTATAGCCCGGTTCACTGGAGTCCTGCTAGCCCAGCACTACTGCTCCGGAACACTTGACTGACCGGTATGTGATTCACTTTGTTCCTGTGTCTGTCCCTTTAGGGAAATGTCAGGCGGTGACATCCGGAGTCCTGTTAGCCCAGTGCTACAGCCCGGATTCGCACGCTGCTGACCGACATGCTCGATGTTGATTCATGTATGCCTGTCCCCATAAGTTAGTGCCACTTTGGGTTCACGACTAGTCATGTCGGCCCGGGTTCTCTGTAGTATGGATGCTAGCGACATCATCATATACGTGAGCCAAAAGGCGCAAACGGTCCCGGGCCATGGTAAGGCGACACCCGTGGGAATACCGTGCGTGAGGCCGCAAAGTGATATCAGGTGTTACCGGCTAGATCGATGTGACTTGGAATCGGGGTCCTGACATTCTCCGGCCAGACAGACCCCATGAGGCTTCACATTCCATCACTTCCTTCCGAGGCGTTGCGAACAGTGCTCGAGCTCTTGACGGGCTACCCAGTGCCAACCAATTTGCTGGAGGAGGGATGCCTCATGTACTGCTGCTCGAACAAGGTGGAGTTCGCGAGGCAGATGCCCCTCTTCGATGAATAGGGGCTGCGCCCGGCTGGCCTTGAAGGGTCATGCGAGAACCCCGTCCTTGTGGTTCCCCTACCCGCCGCTGCTGCGGCGCGCTCCTTGGAGGTGGACGCCAGGGGGCGCGTCATGTGAGATGCTGACGAAGTGGCTGCCGAAGGAGCAGCGTTGGACGAGGCTCCCGAGGTGGCAGCTCCTGAGGCTCGGGTGATCCGCCCTGAAGGGGCGGCCAGAGAGCCAGCGCGGTCCAAGGCTCCTGAGGCGGAAGCTTCCGAGGCTCGGGCTGGCGGTCCCGAA
Organism: Triticum urartu; assembly: GCF_003073215.2. Taxonomy (NCBI): domain Eukaryota; kingdom Viridiplantae; phylum Streptophyta; class Magnoliopsida; order Poales; family Poaceae; genus Triticum; species Triticum urartu. Next base: position 115,551,465 of record NC_053023.1, on the reverse strand, counting down.
GAAGGGGCTGAGGAACCGCCCTGGTCCGAGGCTCCCGAGGTCGCCAACCCTGAGGCTCCGACTGCCTTGGGTGCAGGTGGTCGTGCTACGGGATTTGGTCAGCTCTACATGAACTTCAAAGCGCTTAGCAAGAGGAGGGGATCTCCAAGCTACAGTGGTAACGCCTACTAGCCGTTGAAGCAAAGGAAATACACAGCCATAGACGAGTAAGTACCACATCTTCACGATTCTCTGAGTGATGCATCCTTTTCTGACCATGGCTCCCAGGGTCCCTTCGGTTGGAGCAGCGAGATCTCCTGAGCAGCAGCCTCCGTCAGTCCCAGGCACGCCACTAATCCTGAGCTCTCCTTGCATGACCGCTGCACTTGGCTCGTGGCCCATTCCTAAGGAGAGCACATCGACCAGGGGTCTTGATCCTGCGTTTTTGTAGCCCTTCCTTCGCAGTCCTACCTGGGGTGCTGAAGGCGTGTCGAGGGCCCCTCCATTGGTCATTGCCTGCAGTTGGACTACCTTAGCCCTGGATTCGTCTTCATGCAGCGAGGCCCCGTCCTGCAGGACCTCTGCCATGGCCTGACAGGCGGCAGGGAAGGCGCCGGCCTCTAGCCCCCTGCTAGGAGCTGGCCAGCCACCTCAAGCTTCCTCAATGATTCCCGGCGTGGAGGACGGACCCGGCCGCGCATTTAAGCATGCGCGTGGGTGCGACATCGTCCCCAAGAGCTCTTTCGAGAGGCGATGGGTCCACTAAGACGGTTGGAGAAGAGCTCACCATCATTGACGCCCGCCTCGAGGCGGAAGACCTTTGGCTGGCGGACGAGTGGCATTAGTTGAAGGTGGTCGTCGACCTCGGGCGTCTTCAGCATGAACACGCAAATGCGAAGTCCAAGGCATCCCTTGCGACCTCACGCAAGTCTAGCGCACGGGCCTTGGAGGAGGCCAGGGAGGCTGAGTGTCGCCGCGAGGTCGCTGAAAAGCGTGAACAAGAGCTTCGGGCCTTGAATGCTACCCTCGAGCAGTAGGTCAAGGTGCGTAGGGCCATCTTGGCATCAATGAGGGGGGGCCCTCTCGGAGATAAGGAGATCCAGAAGTGCGAGGAGGCGCTGATGTTGGAGACCTCGGAGCGCAGCCTCGAGCTTCAGCGGCTGGAGACGAGGGAGTGCCATGTGGCCGTGGCCGAAGATCCCGTCACCGCATGCGAAGCCAAGATCCAAGAGGAGGTTGACCAGAGGGTTGCGAAGGCTCGTGCAGATCTTGCCAACGAGTACGGCCTGAAGTGGAAGTTCTAGGCGGTCGAAGCTGAGGGCAGGACCACCGTCCTCAGGTCAAGGCTGGACCAAGCGGAGCAGCGCGAGAGGACCGTTGCGGCGGCCCAGATCTCTGCCCAGGCCGACCTGGCCTCCGTGCGTGCTGATCTGCTCTTGCTTCAGCAGTAGATTGACAACGCCGCGTCCCTCACGCAGCAGAACAGGGAGGAGACATGCCGTCGGCAGACGCTGCAGCGCGAGCACGCCCCCATGCTCCAGGCCCTCAGGGTGAGGGCCAATCGGGCCCTGGGCGTCATCTGCGAGGAGAACGTCCCTCATCCTCGCGTTGAAGACTACGCCAGCCACCTTCGCTTCTTCACCAAAGTTGTGACGTGCCTGGAGGACCAGGCCGTAAGGGCCCGCAAGCTTGTCGATGAGAGGAGTTGGAGCCTCCTAGGGCACGCGTTCTCATGCGTCTTCAGTCACCTTCAAAACCTCGACCCCCACTTTGACTTTGACGCCGCCATAGCCCAAGTGCCCAGGGCTATTCGGGACAACCTGGCGCATAGGGTGGACAATCATGTGGATGCCCTGGTCAGGGCGTTCGCCACCGAGGACGACGCTGTGGTGGTCGCAGTGGACGAAGATGGCACGGTGGACGACGGCGAAGACAACGCTAGCGACAGCACTGTCAGCATGTACGAGAGTGACCAGGGCGACGCTGCGAGCAGCATGTCCAGTCAAGACCGCACTCCTTCGCCTAGAACCTACATGCAAAGACTTGGGCACGGCTCCGCAGGGCGTGAGAGCATTTGGGAGGGGGAGCTCCTCGTGTATGTAAATTAATGTTCTGTTCTTCTTTTTCTTGTTTTAAAGTAGAACCTAAAACGTGCTCTCACGAGCTTGTGAGCCCCTGAGCAGGGTTGTTGCTGTGACTTATCTTGATCCTAGCCGTCCTTGAGCGGGTCGTGAGGTTGTTGGCGCACCTTTCTCCCAAGGCAAGCCCTTAGGAGCTCGTGGGCTCTGGGCCACCTGAGGAGCCTGCGGATTCGTCCGAGAGAGCCAAGCCAGGACCGTTATGCAGACCGTGGTAGGATGCGTACGCAGCAATTTTGTGGCGCGTACGCTCTTTCCCCGAGGGGGTCCTGCCAAGGTTGTCTAGACACGCCTCACGCGGTCGGCCAACCAGCCCCCAAGCCAGAGGGTCGGGGGTGCGAGCCTTAAAAATAGGGCACACAACCAAAATGCGATAAGACCGGTAGAAATAAGAGAAAAACTCCCCCACTTTTTAGATAGTAAAAGAACTTCAAGTCTTGGTTCAAAAGGTGGTGAATCGATCTACAAAAAAAAGGGGCGAAAGCAAATGGCCACGCCCGGCACCTAGCTAGTCTTCTTGTCTTCCCACCTGCGCGACGCTAAGTGCTTTCACTAGATGTGAGCATAGTCATTGGGGGACAGTGTCGACGTCTAGCATGGAGCATGGTTCTTCCACTTGGACGTGGGCGGGAGCCCCCGAGGCCGAGGTGCGGCGCTCTGGAAACTCTGGGGCGTGTACAGCCCCACTCATTATTACGTGAGAGTGTCACGAGCAAAGACCTTCACAAGCGCGAGCCTTACTTCATCTCGCCAGGCGAGGGCCCCGTCCTGCGCCACCCCCGACCACCATTGAGGCATCCGGAAACCAGGACGTGACCAAGGGGCAAGGGGAACGCTAGCGGCGCCCTCGGCGACCACGGGCCCTCTGCCAGGGGGAAGGGCTCCCTGGCACCTCCCCCAGCAGGTGACCTACCTCCATGCAGTTCCTTGCTCTGCGCGGCGCGCGGGAGGCCCTAGCTTCTGGCCCCTCCCGCGCAGCCCCCAGTGTGCCACTCCAGCCGAAAGGGGGGCCACCGGCCCGGACCCCCCGGCAGCTGCTGCAACTTGGTTCACCTGCAGCCTAAGATTAGTGTAAGCATGCTCTCGAGTCACTGGTTGTACCCTCCAGCTCGCGGAAGAACCCTTGCTCGGGCGTTTCGCCATCCCACCCTGGCTCGGGGAACGAGCTAGGACCTTCTGCTAGTGTGTACTCCAGATCCATCATGCGGGGAACGTAGGCATATGCGGCCGCTGGCCAGAGCCATCGCTTGGGTGCCCCATGCCTTGGGCCGCTAGCCGCGGCGCCTGGCCTTGGTGGGTGCTGGGCTACATCCCAACATGGCCCCGCAAGGGACCGACAGCGCTTGTTACTTCTGGAGGTGGCGCCGTCGTGGTAAGACGCGTTGTGATGGGACCATGCTGATGTCGTCGGGTCCCCCACAAAGCTCCAGGAGGCGCGTGAGGCCTCGCGCACGCCTCTGCCACAACCTGAGGCGTGGGTAAGGTGCAAAAGGGCGTTGTACCCCTGCAAGCAGCGTCGAGTAGCTCGACGACGCGGTCCAGCAGCTCGTCGGGGCCACTCTCTGCCAGCCTGCACCGCAACAGCTCCTATGCCACGATGATTGCGGCTCACATGTTTGCCTGCTCCCACCAAGCGTGTGGTGCCATCGCCGCAGCGTAGCCCGAATATCGCGTGGTGACGCACGTGCGCCATGGTGCAAGGGCAAACGGCGCTGACCTGCGCCGCCCGCGTTCAGCGGTGTTGGGTGGCGTACGTGCCGCCTGGAGCGTGGAATTGAGGTCTTCTTGAGTGGACGGCACCGCCCGGGCAGGCCAAGCAGCCCAATGCTCGGCTTGAACCCTCGAACCATCGGCCATTAGAGCCGGAAGGATGGCGAGCCGATTAATGGAAGAGAGGCTTCGGCGCACCCCTACCTGGCGTGCCAAATGTCGGATTCAAGGCTCCGCAGACCCTTGGGAGGTTCGAACACTGGGGTGCACACGAAGAACACTCTCTCCTTGGCACACTTGCTAACGATCCCACGGCCTAGCTTGACGAACTCAAAGAATGAGAGACACAGAGATTTATCCTGGTTCGGGCCACCATGTGGTGTAATACCCTACTCCAGCTTTGTGGTGGATTGCCTCGAGGGGCTGAGGATGAATTATTACAATGGATGAACAACCTCGGGAGGTGAGGTGTTCTTGAGCTAGATGAGCTGGTGAGCTAGTCAGGGTGGAAATGGATTCGATCCCCCTCTATGGTGGTGGCTAAGTCCTATTTATAGTGGCCTTGGTCCTCTTCCCAAATGTTAGACATGAAGGGGTCCCACAACGGCCAAATTCGAAGGGATACAACTAGTACAAGCTATCCTGCCAAAACTAGACTTCGCCTGCAAAAGGCTATAGTGGTGACGTTGTCATGGGCTCCGTGATGACTTCTGTCCTGCCGTCCTGGTGGTCTTGGTCTTGTTGCACCAATATGGAAACCTTTGCTTGATTCCTCGGGACTCCGCGCCTGCGCTTGCCCCCTTAGCACCAAAGAGGAAACTGGTACACGGCATCAGTTGGCGCCCGCCTGGCCTTGGTCGTCATGGCTCACGTCATGTGAACCTCGCAAGGTGTGCCTTGCCTTGATATATCCACTGCTCGGGGGTAGCCAAGCGATGCTGCCGCCAGGGAGGTTTTGGTGCCGTCTGCCTTTCGAGGCTCGGCCCCCCGCGAGGGTCTTGTGTTGTTACCACTTAAACTGGGCCGTATAGGGCCGCTGATGGAGCCACGCCGCAGGCCGCAGGCAGGCAAGTCTCGGCACCCCCGGTCCCAGAATGCCGACAGACTCGAAAAGCAAAGATGACCATTTAGATGATACGCACTACTTTCGTGTAGAAGACTTTTCCATGTGAGGTCATCTGAATAACCTTTCGATCCCATGTCCATCTTCTAGTCGGATTGACTTTGACAGCCTCCACTTTTCCGACAAGCTTTCCATGCCGGCAAGGTTCCCATCCCGGCAAGCATTCCACACCGGCAAGGTTTCTGCCCCGGCAGGCTTTCACATCGGCAAGCTTCTAGGCAAGGTTTCACCCTGACAAGTTGTTGCACAGGCAAACTTCCATGCCAGCAAGCTTTCCATGCTGGCAAGCTTTTTGCACCGGCAAGCTTTCCACGCCGGCAAGCTTTTGGTTGTGTCGACATGCTCTTTACTCGGCCGGCAAGCTTCATTTAGTCGGCAAAGGCCGAATAACTCATGCGACTCATCAGACATAACCTAGGTGGGTGTCTGGTCCCTCGCCTCACATTTTCACTCAGGACCAGTCCGCTAAGTACTGCCTCTAAATTCTGCACATGAACCTGTATTGAGACGAGTTTTATAACAAAATCGATCGTTTCGACGAGAATAAGACAACTCTAGTAGATCATTTTTCCATATGAGGCCGTCTTGGCGGCGCAATCAGCCGTATAGTGTTCTGAATAGAAAATTTCAGTACTTCGAACACAACTTCAGCCTTACAGATGAGATCGGATGTCTATGGCCCAAATATCAAAGTTTCTCCATTTGAAGATACAAAACTTTCTCACTTTGAGCACTTTTTTATTTGAGGCCATCTTAATTGTGTTTTTGACTATGCCAAAATCTGGTGTCAATAGATAGGATCACATCTGGCATCATTTCCAACTGCATAAAACTGCAGGTTCCTGCCGGGGAATCGGCCTTTGAGGGAAGTTGGCAAGATGAACCCACACTTTGATCTCTGGCCAGCCAAACAGATAACTTCTCTCTCTTGCCATAACGTGTTATGTAAGCAAAAACTTATGCATAAGAGAACCTCGCCGCTTTTTCAAGCTTAGGTGCTCCCGTCACTTAACTGGAATGTTGCTTCGGTCAGGATGGTTGCAGTGGACTTTGTTGAAAAAAGATTGGCGGGGGGCTGATCCGTCTCCACAATATGTGCCTCGTAGGCTCAGTTCCCTGGCAACAAAATAGAGGGTACCGGCAAGATAGCCTGCCGGGGGAAACTCGTTTATATGAAAATATAGAGGCATTCCACCTCTGCCTGGACATATACATGCACGAGTCCCCGGCAAGGTTCATCTTTTTCATTTAATATGCTGATCAAACAAGTACAAGCCTTATAGGACACATACATGGATTGAAGAGATTACATTATTTGAATTAAAATTTGGCAAGTGCCTACAGGTTTAGGATTGAAAAAAGATAAGTACCCCATGATGCCTTTTCCCTTGTCCATCTCCTTTAGGAAATAACAGAACCAAGGAGGTAGGAGGCAGGCCCGGCTGGGATTCGGTGCCCCCCGATGATCAGGAGGACGCCGCTTCCCAGCAAGGAGGAAGAAACCGGAGGGCAGGGCAGATGTTGATGCTGCCGGAGGCCCACATAGGAGAGACGGAGTCATCGGCAAACATGGCTCGTCGGACCGGTCGTCCCCGTTCTTGACGCGTCATGGGTTGCCATCGCCTTCCATATCACTACCACCCGAAGACCCCAGCGCGACAGCCACGTCAGGCACCATGCTCTCCAGGTAGTCCCACAAAGAGCATGGTCGTCCCCAATGGCCCTGACATCAGAAACCATCGCACGTTCGGAAGACATGTATGGGAGCAAGAGCCCTCCTGCACGATAAGCGGACGATGCCTAGGAGGGGCTGGGATCTCTATCGCTGATGGCAAACCCATTCTGCGGCCCCTCTTCGGTGCCGCGAGAGAAGGAGGATCTAATGCCCAAGATGCGGCTATATCTCCCGCGTGTCAAGGCATGACTTAGAGGCATAACCGCATTTTGGTTGTCGCAAGAAGGGTCATCTTCACACAATCCCATGTACAAGAACAAGGATAAATAGATACTTGGCTTACAATCGCCACATCACACAATGATCAAATAATTCATACATCATTCATAGTACACACATTGTCCGACTACGGACGGATCCAAATAAAATGAAGACAACCCCAAATGCTAAATCCTGATCGCCCCAACTGGGTACCACTACTGGTCATCCGAAAAAGACACGTAGTAACGGCCAAGGTCCTCGTCGAACTCCCACTTGAGCTCGGTTGCATCACCTGCATCAGTATCATTGGAACCTGCAACTGTTTTGGTAGTATCTGTGAGTCACGAGGACTCAGCAATCTCAAAACCCACGATATCAAGACTATTTAAGCTTATGGGTAGGATGTGGTTATGAGGTGGAGCTGCATCAAGCGCTAAGAAAATATGGTGCCTAACATACGAGTACAAGAGTAAGATGAGAAACTACACAACGGTGGTAAACTAGAAGTGATCAAGAAGTGATCCTGAACTACTTACATTCAAACATAACCCCACCATGTTCTGTTCCCGAACCTCGTCAAAAAGAGACCATCACAATCACACTCGCGGTTGGTGTCTATTAAGTCAAGTGTCGTGTTCTCTACAACCGGTTATTAACAAATTCCCATCTGCCACATAACTGCGGGCACAGCTCTCAAAAGTTTAAACCCTGCAGGGGTGTCCCAACTTAGCCCATGACAAGCTCATAATCCGCGAAGATAATCCTCCATCGCGGGACCCTCTGATCAGACTCGGAATCCTGGTGCACAAGATATTTCGACAATGGTAAAACTAGTCCAGCAAGACCTCCTGATGCACCGACCTAGCTTGATAGGAGTAGCGCGATCTCGTTCTCCGGGTACACTAGATGAGCTACACGTACAGGTGCCAAAATAACCCAAGTTACCTTGGGGCGGCCCCACACAGTGCTCTAGTTTGGACCAACACTCATGAGGAGCACTAGCCTGGGGGGGTTGATTAAGTCCATGGGGTCCGGAAAGTCCCTATGCAAGTATTAGTTGTTATAAGGCAAATGGTAAAACCAAGCTTGGGCCTTGCAAGAGGAGTTTTATTCAAAGCAAACTATCAAGAGGGGCCCATAAACCCTCAGCGTGTTAGGGACACAAAATCAAGGAATATAGCACCGGTGCCAAGGGACGGTCCCGCATGGTCCTCTAGTTCGGACCAACACTTAGAGAAGCACTGGCCCGAGGGGGTTAAAATAAGATGACCCTCGGGCTCCGGAAACCCAAGGGAAAAAGGCTTAGGTTGTTAGGAAATTGTAAAACCAAGGTTGGGCCTTGCTGGAGGAGTTTTATTCAAAGCGAACTGTCAAGGGGTTCCCATAACACCCAACCATGTAAGGAATGCAAAATCAAGGAACATAACACCGGTATGACGGAAACTAGGGCGGCAAGAGTTGAACAAAACACCATGCATAAGGCCGAGCCTTCCACCCATTACCAAGTATATAGATGCATTAATTAAAATAAGAGATATTGTGATATCCCAACAAATCCACGTCCCAACATGGAACAATCTTCAACTTCACCTACAACTAGCAACGCTATAAGAGGGGCTGAGCAAAAGCGGTAACATAGCCAAACAACAGTTTGCTAGGACAGTGGGTTAGAGGCTTGACATGGCAATATGGGAGGCATGATATAACAAGTGGTAGGTAGCGCGACATAGCGATAGAACAAACAACTAGCAAGCAAAGATAGAAGTGATATCGGGGGTAATGATCATCTTGCCTGCAAAGTTCTCAAGGTTGTTGAAATCTTGCTCCTCGTAAACGTACTCAACAGGATCCTCGTTCACAAACTCATCTCCCAGATGTACCCAAGGCAAGAACACAAGCAACGGAACAACCGTCAATCACGGTGCAATGCACAAGCAACATGTTGCAAGACATGGCATGGAATGTAAGATATGATGTGCAATGCATATGGGTACTCCAGAAGGGAAAGGATGATCACGGCATCTACTTGGAAAATCAAGCATGCCACTTGAAAGATGGAGTGATTTCGGTCTAAATCGATATAAAGATCACCGGAAATGGATGCACGGTTTGGAAATGACGAGCAAAACAAGAACAATGCAACACTGCGCTTAACAGCATCATGGCACTTAAGATGCACCATGAAACTATGCTACATCACTCCAACATAGCAACAAAGCACATGGTAGTGAAGTACAAGTGAATCTGTACAAATCATGAACACTGAGCTCCCGCTAGAACTCACTAGAACAAGCCTAAAATAGCATGGCAAAAATGCAAGTGATAACAATTTCACAGACTTAGTGAAAATACTAAACATGGAATAAACAGCACGAGGTGGCATTGTTTAGAGCTAGTAAACATGATGCTATAGGGACATAACATGGCAAACAAGGGCATGGCATGCTAGTACTAAAGGCAATGAACAAAACACCCTTACTGTACTTTAGCCAAAGATGCACAGAAAATATGGTAGCATCAATGCAAACATGGCAAGTGATATGAACAGTTTCATACTTGGAAGGAAAACATAGCATGGCAGGAACAGATTCATGATAGCAACTTTGCAAGATCATTCCACTCACCACAAAGCATTACATGGCATCACAAGGTATCCAATAGTAAGAAGACACATTTATGAAGCTAAACATGGCAAGAGCAAGTTCATAGGGTGCATGGATCACTAGCAAAATACATGGCAAAAATGAACTTCATGTTAACAATCTGATAGAAACAATATTTAACAAAAGTAGAGCATGGTAATGACAAGCTACACTACCCCATAATTGCAATCAGAGGCATTAATGGATAGAGAATAACCATATCTTCAAAACACTCTTACTGAACTATATCAAAATATGCATGGATCTACTTGAGGCAACAAGACAACATAGCAACATAATGTAAGAGGAAAACACTGCAGAAATACGAAGTGTTTGAAATCAGCAACATCATATAGCCTACTTTGCATGCTTGTGCTAGATACCACAAAGCTCATAAAAATACACGACTTTCCCCATTGTAAATATGGCATGGAGATGCTCCTAAAACATATAGACATGATGATCAAAGGATGCACACACAAAATGCTATGAAAAAGTCAAATCAACAAGTTATGATGAATTCCAGCAGACAACATCATATAGCACTTTTGCAATGAAGATTAGGGCATCAATATGGAAAGTAACATGGATGCAAAATACACTAACATGAAGAGCATCACGAGACGAACATTTTGATATATCATATGTGCAAATCGGAGCTATATGCATGGAGGTATGACATGATGAAGATGCACACATGATATAGGGGATCTGAGATGGTGGAAAACGGGACGAGGGGGTCCGGGATGTAGTGGTATGGCGGGGACGCGCATTTTCTTAACAGGGTCGATGGATCTGATCCAACCCCGGAGACGGCAACGGCGACCAGAGACAACGGCGGCGGAGGCCGGCGACGCGGTGGCCCGGAGGTGGTGGCGCGGGGCGGCGAGGTCGGCGGCGGTGCGCGGCGAGGACGTCGGTCGGTGGCGCAGAGGCCGAGGCGGCGGCGAGCTCACGGAGGTGGCGCGCGGCGACGTGGGCGGTGGCGCGGTGGTTGGCAATGTGGCGGAGCGGGCGGCAGACGCCGGTGTGGGGCGCGGGCTCACGGCGGCGGGGCGGACGGGCTGCGCGGGCCTGGTTCTGGCCCCACGGGCCCGCGCGGTGGGTGGCGGCGGCTGGGAGGAGAGAGGAGGTGGGAGGCGATGATGTGGCAGCCAGTGAGTGGAGGAGGGAGGTGGTGGAGGTGGCGTGGCGCCCTTTGATTGGCCCGAGCAACGTGGAGGGCTGACGTGTCCGACGTGGGCGGACGCGTCCGGCGGTATGGAGGCAAGATGGTTAGGGTTTGGACTGTGATTTCGAAGGGGGAGGACTTATTTATAGGTAGAGGGAGCTAGGAGAGTCCAAATGAGGAGTGGTTTTCGCCCACACGATCTTGATCCAATGACAAAGAGCATGGCGGGAGTTTAGATGGGCTAGTGGGTGGTTTTGGAGGGGTGGTGGGTTGCAATGAGAGAGGGGCTTTTGCGGTTACCCGGTTAACCGTTGGGGCATCAAACGACCTCCAAATGGAATGAATTTGACAGGCGGCCTGCCGGTGATGTACCAAGGCCACTCAACAAATCTCGGCCCATTCCGAGAACGTTTTCTCCCGCTCACAAAACGAGATCTGAGAGGTGCAACGGGTGCATCTGTGAGTGTCCGATTCCAAAACGGACAAAGGGGAAAAAGACCGGATGCATGAGACGAACACGAATGCAAATGAGATGCACATGATGACATGAGATGAAATGCATGACATGAACAAAATGCAAAAACAAGGACAAAACCGAACCACGGAGGAAATAACATGTCACATAGCCGGAAATAGCAAGAGTTGGAGTTACAATTATGGAATGTTACATCCGGGGCGTTACAACTCTCCACCACTACAAGAGGATCTCGACCCGAGATCTAGGACTGAAAGAACTACAGATATTCGGAACGGAGGTGATCCTCCTGCTCCCAGGTGGCTTCTCGGTCGGAATGGTGAAACCACTTAACTTTCAGGAATTTGATCGACTTGTTGCGAGTTTTGTGCTCGGTTTCTTCAAGAATGGCAACGGGATGCTCATGATAAGACAAGTCTTCTTGGAGGTCATTCTCTTCGAAGATGATAGTGCACTCAGGCGTCTTAAAGCACTTGCGAGCCGTGACATGTGAAACACATCATGCACATTTGCGAAGTTGGACGGGAGCTCAAGTTGATAGGCAAGGTCGCCTCTTTTGCCAATAATCTTGAAAGAACCCACGTATCTCGAGGCAAGCTTCCCTTTCACACCGAAGCGTTGAGTGCCTTTCATGGGAGAGACACGGAGGTAGACATGGTCTCCGATCTCCAAAGCCAAGTCATGGTGCTTTGTATCATAGTAACTCTTCTGGCGTGATTGCGCGGCTTTGAGATTTTCATGGATGACTTCACACATTTTTTCATCTTCTGTGATCAAGTCGTTGCCAAGAAGTTAGCGTTCACCAGTCTCGGACCAATCTAGAGGAGTACGACACTTTATGCCATATAGAATTTCGAATGGGGCCTTGCCCGGACTTGCTTGGAAACTGTTGTTGTAGGAGAACTCTGCATAAGCGAGACAATCTTCCCACTTCATAACGAAAGAGATGACACAAGCTCCGAGCATGTCTTCGAGGATTTGATTGACTCGCTCGACTTGGCCACTTGTTTGAGGACGGAAAGCCGTGCTGAAGCGAATGTTGGTGCCCATAGCCTTCTGGAAGGAGTCCTAGAACTTAGAAGTGAAAATGCTTCCGCGGACTAAAGATATCAATTGTGAAATACCGCGCAACGAGACAGTTCTGGAGGTGTATAGCTCTGCCAACTGAGCTGCTGTGATAGATTCTTTGATTGGAAGGAAATGAGACACTTTTGTAAGCTTGTCGATGACAACGAAGATTGCATCATTCCCACTCTTGGACTTGCGAAAGCCTATGACAAAGTCCATTTTGATATAATAAAACTTCCATTCTGGAATAGCAAGAGGTTGGAGGAGACCAGCTGGTCATTGGTGTTCTGCTTTCACCCTTCGACAGGCATCACATTCATTCACGAATTGAGCAATTTCTTGCTTCATTCGAGTCCACCAATACGACTGCTTGAGGTCATGCTACATCTTTGAGCTTCCTGGATAAATGGAAAGGACAGAATTGTGTGCTTCGTTCATTATGATGTTCCTTAGATCACCTTTAGGAACCACAATCCGGTCCTCGAAGAATAAGGTGTCCTTGTCATCAATGCGATAGCACTTGTATTTGGATAAGCCCTTGGCAATACCATGTTTCACCTTCTTCACCATGGTATCAAGGAGTTGTGCCTCACAAATTTGGCCTTCCAAAGTTGGAGTGAATTGAAGGTTGGCAAGAAAACCTTGAGGAACAACTTGAATGTTGAGCTTGCGGAAAGCTTCACAAAGATCCAGTTCGAATGGCTTGAGAATTAAGCTGTTGCAATAAGCCTTTCTGCTCAAAGCATCTTCAATCACATTCACCTTGCGTGGAGTATATTCAATTCTTGGATTTACTCTTCAAACATTTCGACCCAACGAGTTTGCCCGAGGTTGAGGTTGGGTTGAGTGAAGATATATTTGAGGCTCTTGTGATCGATGAAAATGTCCAGTTGCCTTCCCAACAAGAGATGTCTCCATGTTATTAATGCATGGACAACTGCCGCCAACTCAAGATCGTGAGTGTGGTAGTTCCATTCATTTGGCTTCAACTAATGAGAAGTATAGGCCACAACTTTCTTCTCTTGCATTAACACGGCACCGAGACCTTGCAATGAGGCATCACAGAAAACTTCGAATGGCTTGGACTCATCAGGAGTAGTTAGGATAGGAACTGAGATGAGTTTCTCTTTGGGAGTGTTGAAATCAACGTCACACTCAGGAGTGCAGGAATACATGGCATGCTTTTGGAGGAGGTTGGAAAGATGCTTTGCAATCTTTGAGAAATTCTCAAAAAATCTTCGGCAGTAGCTTGCAAGCCCAAGGAAACTGCGGAGCTTCTTGACATTCCAAGGAGGTTCCCAGTTGAAGATTGCAGAAACCTTTTCCGGATTGATAGCAATGCCTTTGGAGGAGACGATGTGGCCAAGGTCAAGAACTTCATCAGGCCAAAACTCACATTTGGAGAACTTCGCGTAGAATTGATACTCTATGAGCTTATCGAGCACCAATCACAAATGTTTGGCATGATCCTTCTTATTCTTGGAGAACACCAAGATATCATCGAGATACACCAGGACGAATTCATCGGTGTAGGGGTTGAATATGAAGTTCATCATTCGAGAGAATGTTGGAGGGGCATTGAAAACGCTGAAAGACATGACAATATATTCATAAGAGCCAAAGCTTGTTCTGAATGCTGTCTTGGGGATATCTTCTTCACGAATGTGAATCCGATGATAACCCATACGGAGGTCAAGCTTGGAAAACACCTTTGCACCTTTGAGTTGCTCGAATAGATAATTGATGTTGGGAAGTGGGTAATTGTTCTTGATTGTCTTCTTGTTCAATGGACGGTAATCGACGCAAAGTCGGTCCATGCCATCCTTCTTCTAGACAAAAAGAGCACCACAACCCCATGGAGATGAACTCGGTCTGATCAGACCTAGACACTCTTGTTCATCAAGTTGTTTCTTCAATTCCTTCGGCTACTTTGGTCCAAGCTTGTATGGATGCTTGCAAACGGGTTCAGTACAGGGCTCAAGGTCGATAACGAACTCAACTGGCTGGTGAGGAGGCATACCCGGAAGCTCTTCTAGAAAGGCATCTTGGTAGTCACAAACAACTGGAATCTGAGAAATTGCGCCTAACTCACCCTTCTCATTGAGAGAGAACAAACGAATGGTTTCATCACGAGCGGCATAGATGATCACATCCTCAGAAGAGTGTGTCAATTTAATCCCCTTGGCGGCACAATCAAGGGAAGCCTTGTGCTTAGAGAGTCAATCCATGCCGAGAATTAGATCAATATCAGAGTTGCCAAGAACAAATGGGGAAGCCAGGAATTTATAATTGCCCATCTTGATGGTAACATTAGGAATCATCGTGGTAGCCCTCATAGAAGAGCCCGGAGAAACAACTCCCATGGGTTTTCTCAACATCTCCGAAATGAAATCATTCTTAGCAACAAATGGTATTGACATGAAAATTTAGCAGAAATAAAGTTAACCAAGAGGTTACCCCTGATCACATCTGATGAATCCTCTGCTTGAGCTCCATTCAACATGTTCACCTTTGCATGATTTGGATTGGGCTTGAAAACTGCATTGCTTGAAGACCTCATAGGAGGAGGAGGCTGAAGGCGCTTCTAGGTGCACTAGTTAGAGTATTGCCCTTTCATACCACACCTGTGGCAAGTGACCTCTGAAAGCCGACGATGATAAGGAGGAGGAGGAGGAGGAGCACCAGCCCTCGGAGCTTGAGTCTGAGACTTGTTCTGATAGCCTGGGTTGGGTGGGTGGGAAGATCCACGGCCACCTGAGTTCTTTTGCTGGTAGGGCTGACAAAATGGAGGAGGCAGAGTGTGGGGACCCCGACTCATAAGTCGTGATCACCGAATGCACGTGTACAGTGATCCCAGAGATCAAGGCTCACTGAACACACAGAAGCTGAATAACAAGAGTCTTACATCCATACATACTGTCTTACACAAATTATGACCATTATGGTCATGTCTTACATAGATAAAGCCGCAAGGGATAAATACCAAATAAACTTAAGTAGCGGAAATCTTCGTCGGTAGGTAGAACCCATGCCATCTGCGTTAACCCTACAGGCATTCTGACTGGGAAACATCCTAGTTCGCATATTCGTCTCCAAAGAACTCTTCTTCGAACTCCTGTTCTTCCATGCCTGGCCAATTAAATAACCAGTGGCAAGCGAATGAGTACTTTGAATGTACTCGCAAGCAACTCATGATTGGAACAAGGCACAACAACGCAATGATATAGCACTAAGTAGGTAGTTTGCAGAAAGCTAGTTTTGGGTGCAATGACATGATCTATCAACCTGTAAAGTATGCATCATGAGAGTACAGATACCCGTATGAACAAGTTACAGATATCAACATAAACAGAGTTGGACACCAATCCAACTTGATCATTGTGTCAAGACATCTGACTTAACCCAAATAGTTTCATCAACACACACACGCGCGCGCGCAGTTTGAAATACTCTGAACATAGTTTAAGCAGCACCGCCCAACTGTCCTTGACCGTGTACAGGGCTATTCGAATAGTTTTACACTCTGCAGAGGTTGCACACTTTACCCACAAGATCCGGGGAACTTCCGTGTCATCGACGACCCACGGTACCTCAAGTACCCGGGGTAAGCACCCGATCACAATCTTTCCCTAGACGACACTAACATAGAGTTCACTCGATTGGTAGTAACCCCCGTGCCCAACATTTCACATCTTAAAAATGTGGAGCCTCGCTCCCATAGTCATCGCATACCACTGGCAAGGGGTACCAACGGTGTGTCCGGTGCCCTGTGAAAACAGTCATGGACGCCCTACCTGGCACGACCCCGTCCCGAGAGAGCACAACAACGACTCTCCCGTCACTAGTAATGCGGACTCCAAGCTAGTATTGGCCTAGGTAATCAATAATGCCCTTTCCCATATAAGGGTAGAGTGGTTGTGCATGTAAGGTTGGGCAGTCGACAAATCTTAAATCTAATCCGTTTTCGAAAACACTCCCACACAACTTGCTCCGGTACACCACTTCTTTATCAAGTGGTAACCTAGATCACCATCTCCCTCGGGCATTAGTGGCACCTGACGGGTTTTTTTGAAAAGTCTTTTAAAACAACTTGGTTTCCTTCACCATGCATATACCCGTCCCTTTTTGCGTAGGAACTACTTTAGCATCCTATCTACTCCCACCGGCATAACCCTCATAGGAAGGTAGGGTCATGCACAATGCAAGTATCAACAAGGAAGTAACGAAGGCAACCCACAAAAGTGGTTACCATCTCATCATGATCCCGCTGCAACAATAATAAAGTGCTATATGACATGCATAAAATGGGTTTCATAGACATGGTCAAAGGGCTTCTTGCTTGGTTCATTAGAGTCTTCAAATCTTCTGGTCCTTCTCCAAGTAATTCGTCTACTTCATCAACTAACGTCGGAAATAAACACAATAAGCAACACAACAAGGCAAAACATAAAAGTGCTCTAAAAATATGAAGTTGACTTTTCTAGGACTTCTCTAGTTATATGAGAAATAACCAGAGTGGTTTAATTGGAATTGGATCAGTGGATATTTCTGAACATTTCAATATGATGGAATAAATGGATTTAATGGATCTGCAAGTTGTCCATAGAATGATTTTTTATAAAAATGAGTAAAAGTACCCATTAAATCAGGCACGATTTTAGAAACATTCAGAAATTGGTTTCACTAGATTTGGATTCCAAATGAATATCCTATGGATTTTCGAGGTGGACTTATGTGGATAAATGTCCTATTTAAAGGATCCAACCAAAACCAAGCACGGAAAAAATGTTCACTATGGCTCATTAAATAGATCTTGATTTATGGAGTCACTGAAAATTTGAGTCATCAAATTTGAACTTTTTTTTGAATTCTCTAGAGAGTTTAGAAGCTATCAGGAAAAGAAAAAGAAAAGGAAAAGGGCTTTACCCTTATCCAGCGCACCGGGCGGAAGATAGCAGTGGGCCGGCCCGGCGGATCGGCCGCGCGGGCGACAGGGGTGACGTCGAAGGCGTATTCACGGAGGTGCGCCTTCGAGCGAGGGATGCGAATCTGGCCGGAGCCGTTTCCACTTAAATGGATGGGCCCGCCCGCCGGGTCGTTGGCGCGCGGGGCCCAGCGACAGGTCGTCTTCATCCTCCCGTGCGCGCTCCGGCCTCGGGGAGGAGTGGCTCCCGCCGGCGATTGCCGGGGCTACAAAGCGCCCCCGGCGATGTTCTGCCCATCGGCGTGACCATCGCAGAGAGGCGCTTCCAGCCACGGGTCACACGCATGCCGGGGAGGACCTGGTCAAGGAGAGCGCTGTCCGTGGTGGACGTGGCCAATTGCGATCGAGGACATGGTGCTCCGGCCGTCGGGAGGAGTAACCGGAGTCCGGGGAAGCTCCGCGGGGGCAGTGGAGATGCAAAGTAACCCATAGGTGGCGAGGAGGGGGCCCGGACGACGAGAATTTTGGCGGTGGTCGACAGCTTGGCTCCGGCCATGGACGAGGTTGGAGGGCATGGGGAGGGGAGTGGGTTGGTCCAAGGGGTGCACGGGAGGAAGAGAGAGCCAAAGGAGTAGAGAGGGGGCTCGGGGTGGCCTTAAGTAGCCGACCCGAGGCTCACCGTGGACGCGGCGCATGGGTGGCCGTGGCAACGGCTCGGGCGGCAAGGGGACAGAGCGAGGGTTGTCATTGGTGTTAGTGGGGGTGGAGCAGGGTGCCAGGAAGAGAGAGAGAGAGGGAGTGGGGCGAGCTCCGGGTGGAGCCACGAGCTCGCACGCGCATTGGCGGGCTCGGGGGGCTCGGCACGGGCGGGACAGAGAGGGAAAGGAGGGGCCAGCACGGTGGCGTGTTGCGGATGTCGAGGCACCTCAACTGGCGCAAGGGGGGGCTCGAGGTGGTCGAGGGACGCGGCGTCAACGGTCGAACGCCCTGCCAGGCGCTCCAGCGCGCGTTTCTAGCCGGCATCCGCGGCTTTTCTACGCACAACTGCGTGTTCACTTGTGTCTAGGGAATACAGGGGGGATAAACAAGAGGGCGGGAGGCTTTGGATGCTCTAGGACTTGCCAAGAGTGGGAGAGATATGAGAAAGGGAGGGGAAAGTGGTTGTCCAGAGAATAAATATGGGTCTCTGCCCCCTTAATCATTGCTCCTTGGGCAGCAAAGCATGTAGGAGTTAGAGGAGGACCAAATGAGGTTGTGGGAAGAGTTTCAGCTCATGGAGATTGGTGGAAGGGGTTGAAACATGCATTTAGAGATTATGCTAGAAGATGTTTGATGGCGGTTTGAGCTAGCTGGGTTGCTCAACTTTCTTTAAAACATAACAGGAGTGAGTGGCATTACAAATTAGTTGCGCCCACCAATTTTGAGGTCAAATGGAGAAAGTGGCCAATGCAACTTTTATAAACCCTAGAAATGGACAGAAACAGTTTTGGCTAGATTTTGTCATGCTATCTTGTTCTCCTTGATGCACCACTTGGTGTAGTGTCCTCATTTGGGAATTTGAGCATGTCCACAAAACTTGAGATCAAAAGGAGACACTTGGCAACCTAGAGTTGCTCAAATTTGGTTCTGGACAGAAAAGGTTTTGAGGCACTTTGATCAAATGATACTATTCTCCAACTTGTGTCACTTGGCCTAGGTGAATTTTAACACCATCTGAGCATGTGTACAAATTTTGAGATCATTTGGACATGTTTGGTAGTGCAAAGTTGTTCAAACTTGGAAAAGGACAGAAATGGTTTTAAGGGGGTTTGATGATGTTTTGTTGATCTTCAAGGCATGAGGCTTTGCAAGATCATCAAATATGTCATATGTGACATGCTAGAATTTTCTTGGAATTAATGAAGAAAATTTATTTTGTAAATATTTCAAAAGTTTGAAATATCCAAAATGGGGTTTTTGTAGGGTTTGACCAATAATTTGAACATGACCATGTGTTGAAACTCTTATATATGGAAAATATATGTCCACTAAGTTTCCCTGATCTTTCTCAAATATTTTTGAATCTTTAAAATAATTTTAACCTATTAAAGACCATTTCTGTCCTTAAGAAAAAGCCTTTAAATAAAATAGGAATATAACTTTTAAAATAATACCTTTGTGGTTTCTTGGAGTCCTATATCTAATAGGATTCAAACATAATTTTTGAAAGATTTTTCACACACTTAATTAAGTACTTGTAGTTCAAGTCTTAGTTTAGGGGATTTTGGAAAAGATATTTTAGAAAATACTTTTTTGCCAAAACATTTTTGTATGAAAATACAATTCTGTCCTATACACATGGCATGATTACTGGGTAAAGGTTTGGATCAAGGAGAAGGAGTATAAGAGTTGGAGGATTTATTTGAGTTTTAGAGCACTTGCAACCAACACACAAAAATAAAATCAAGCAAAGACCAAAACACTCAAAAGTTTTTGTCAAACCACATTTTATCATGATTTATTAGCTTAAATGTTGTGGCATGAAAATCTAACCTACCCCCCTTACAAGAATCTTGTCCCCGAGATTCCCAATCTAGGCGTGGAAAGGAATACAGAATCTTGGATCCGGGGTAGTCTTCACGTCCTCATACTGCTTCTGCTTCCGAGTGGTTCTCCATTAACCCTTGAGGTACTTGATGATGTGGCTTCGTGTATGATGTTCTGCTTGATACAGATTGCTAAGGGGTCTCTTGCGTAAGTCAGGTTGGGACAGGGGTCCATGGCTCAGTGACCGATGTCCTGGTCGAGGTCAGGCTAGTTAGGAAGTTGGAAACACTCCCGAAGTTGTGTTGTCTGGGAAAACATTGTGCATAGTGGGTAACTAAGGTGGTAACTCCAGCAGGTAGTTGTCTACTCTTCGTCTTGCAGTGATCTCGGAGAGGGCCGGTAAATCTTGGTGTGAGCTTCCTTTTGACATGGAAATGCTTGGTTCCTTCGAGAGGAGTGGTTTTGTAGATACGCACGGTCTTCGATGAGGAAGTTCACTTCTTGACGATAGTGGTTGGTATAGTTCTTCCTCCTTGACATGGCGGTCTTCAGATGTTCCCTAACCAGCTGAACGGTTCTTCTTCCGTCTTCTGGTAGGCAAGTAGGTCACCAAATAAAGATGACAACTAACTTGTCCAAGTACTCCATGAAGACTTGTTCATGGGGTACATAAAGTGGTCACGATCTGTCCATGTTGTGGCTTGGTATGGCTTAAGGGTTTCAAGGATTCTAGTGGGCGGGTGAACGTTTATCATCTAATCGTTAAGCACAATTTCTGAGATGCCAATAGTTCTATATGGTCCTGTAAACAAATCACTTATACCACCGAAAGCATCATCTAGTATAGGTCAGCTCCAATCATCACTCATGCTATTCATATCCTCATGACTGCCAAGAGGAGGTCTAACAAAACCAGACATGTCAACTATCCTCAAACTCGTATGTATGTCTATCCCTATGTAAGAATCCATGGGTAGAGCATAAAAGCTGCTAAGCTTGAATTAAACATCACAATCCAAGTGCTAAGCTTATTCTTCCAAGGTCAAGATAATGCATCCCTATCCAAAGGAAACACGTCGTAAGCCACTCTAAGAACTTGTTTCCTTCCTATGAATCAACTCCATAGCCCATTAACTTCCATCAACCACTACGTAATCCATTAATTCTACAAATCCAATGTCTATGGCATTCCACATGATCTTTTAATGTCCTATAATCCCCAAATACTTGAAAGGCTATCCTTTCTATAGTTACTCCACCAATTTCCATTATCAGGGTCAAGTAATCTTCCAATGTCAAGCTTATATAGATTCCCTAAGTCAACTTCGACAATTAATTCTATCTCCTAGTTTCTCGTCCACCGAGAAGCATGGTATCATGAACGAGATCATTAGTCTAAATTCAATTCACTCCAAACCATGTAGACTTACTCAGCATCTAGACTCCACTAGGATCACCTATTTAATCCAAATCTCATGGCCAACGAGAATTCCTACATGTTCCCCCAAGTCATTATCGTAATGTCAACTATCTTCTATCAATATCCCCTGGCTAAGTCAAATCCTTATAGTTCCAAGAATTTCAGCTTGCGATCATACTTGTCCTACAAGACCCAATTTACTCATGGGTAATGAAAGCTATGCTACTCTATTAACATGATCCCATCAAGTTCGTCTACCAACATGAAAGCCTCATAATCCACCAAAGTCTCAGATAATTCCTCAAGGTCACTGATATAAACTTATCAAGTCATTTGTCCTCTATTCCTATATCCTCAAATTGGTCTTCCCTATGGCATCGTCAATTCTTGTGCTATATTGGAATGGCAATGTGCTTGTTCACTATGTCCACTAGTTCCACAATGAACACAGTGTTGCACAAGGTTATGGAGGCTTAATAGGATCTCTTGCAATTCTGTGGGTTAAGTGCATGGTGATGTCTATAAGGGTCTAGGGATGGGTTTCCAGTCTGGAGGAGTAAACATAAATCTACGGGGTTGCACTTGGTCGAGGAGACTGTAGCAAAAGTCTTCGGTATGGGTTGGTTGCCGGGGTGGAATCCTTGGTGCATCATGTCTTGCTGGTCTTCAGTTGATGAAAGAGAGGGGAGGGAGAAGTAGCATAGAGGTGGGGAATGCCTAAAGGAGGTTCTATAGTGCATGTGCAAACAAATGGGTGCCAAAAATAGCCAAACACAAACATAAAAATAAGTCAGGTGATATAGTCGCGTACTTGTTTCCTAGGGCAAAAGGGCGACTGATATCAAAACACAAACAAATAAAAACAAGCAACACACAATCATGGTTCTATTCGAACCATCATACGGACTGCACTGCGCATAGGGGGTACATGACTCATCCTACCCTAGGGGTTCTCGGACTCAGTAGTCGTGCTTGCTTCGTGTCCCGTGCAATCTTCTGGGTTCTCCTCTGGTGTCGCTACGTCTCTTGTAGTTGTTCAATGAAATGCTCCGGGTTGAGCCGGAAGAATCTTCAACAATCTCTCGCTTGATGAGCTGGCGGGGTGAAGGTGGTTCCTCGTAGCTGGCATTTGACTCGGTCTTCTATTGTCTTCTTAATCATGACGATCCCTTTTTCCTTCTAAGGCATCAAGGGTTCCACGTAAGCAATCCTTTATGCAGGGACATTAACAAAGCATAGTAGAGGTCCAACCTATCAGTTACATTGATGACAATATCGACACCAAGAGCGGGGGATGAAGAGAACCGTTTTCCTGCTCACTATAGTGAGACGGGCCAAATGGTGAGGTTCTCATCCACCGGTGGTTACCGATGCAACAACTGTAAGGACAGGGTTGCCCTATTAGCGATGTATATCACGACCTTGCATGTCTTATCCTTTGATCATCGTGGTCCAAGGTTGCATCCTGGTAGTGTCGATGGTGTCATCATCTTCGGAGTCTTGGTTTCCTCATTCCTTGAGAAGGTGCCTTCTGTCTTGTCGTGGTGTCGCCAAACTTGTGTTCAGAAGATGTGGGCAATGTCTCGCAAGGCGTCTTCCTTCTAGGTTATCCACGAGGATAACAAGGAATCCAGTGGTCAAGGGCATAAGGGTACTAGCGACCATTTGCAGAAGTTTTTGAAGGGGAAGAGATCAATAGAGAAAATATATCCTAGTTTTCAAAAAACTCAGAAGGGAAAAGAAGTATAGATTGTTCTGAAAATTAGTAGTAATTTTGAAATAGTTTTACCCTTACTAATGACCATGCTAACTAAGGCTTCCTACAGTCAGGATGGCTCTTATACCAGCTCTGTGGGGACCCCGACTCATAAGTCATGATCACCGAATGCACGTGTACAGTGATCCTAGAGATCAATGCTCACTGAACACACTGAAGCTGAATAACAAGATTCTTACATCCATACATACCGTCTTACACAAATTATGACCATTATGGTCAAGTCTTACATAGATAAAGCCGCAAGGGCTAAATAACAAATAAACTTAAGCAGCGGAAATCTTCGTCGGTAGGTAGAACCCATGCCATCTGCCTTAACCCTACAGGCATTCTGCCTGGGAAAAGTCCTAGTTTGCATGTTCGTCTCCAAAGAACTCTTCTTTGAAGTCCTGTTCTTCCATGCCTGGCCAATTAAATAACCAGTGGCAAGCCAATGAGTACTTTGAACGTACTCGCAAGCAACCCATGATTGGAACAAGGCATAACAACGCAATGATATAACACTAAGTAGGTAGTTTGTAGAAAGCTAGTTTTGGGTGCAATGACATGATCTATCAACCTATAAAGTATGCATCATGAGAGTACATATACTCGTATGAACATGTTACAGATATCAACATAAACAGAGTTGGACACCAATCCAACTTGATCGTTGTGTCAAGTCATTTGACTTAACCCAAATAGTTTCATCAACACACACACACACACACACACACACACGGTTTGCAATACTCTGAACATAGTTTAAGCAGCACCGCTCAACTGTCCTTGACTGTCGACACGGCTATTCGAATAGTTTTACACTCTGCAGAGGTTTCACACTTTACCCACAAGATCCGGGGAACTTCCATGTCATCCACGTCCCGCGGTACCTCAAGTACGCAGGGTAAGCGTCCGATCACTATCTTTCCCTAGACGACACTAACATAGAGTCCACTCGATTGGTAGTAACCCCCGTGCCCAACATTTCACATCTTAAAATTGTGGAGCCTCGCTCCCATATTCATTGCATACCACTGGCACGGGGTACCAACGGTGTGTCCGGTGCCCTGTGAAAACAGTCATGGCCGCCCTACCTGGCACGACCCCATCCCGAGAGAGCGCAACAACGACTCTCCCGTCACTTGTAATGCGGACTCCAAGCTAGTATCGGCCTACGTAATCAATAATGCCCTTTCCCATATAAGGGTAGAGTGGTTGCGCATGTAAGGTTGGGACAGTCGAAAAATCTTAAATCTAATCTGTTTTCGAAAACACTCCCACACAACTTGCTTCGGTACACCACTTCTTTATCAAGTGGTAAGCTAGATCACCATCTCCCTCGGGGATTAGTGGCACCCGACGGGTTTTTTGAATAGTCTTTGAAAACAACTTGGTTTCCTTCACCATGCATATACCCGTCCCTTTTTGCGTAGCAACTACTTTAGCATCCTATCTACTCCCACCGGAATAACCCTCATAGGAAGGTAGGGTCATGCACAATGCAAGTATCAACAAGGAAGTAACGAAGGCAACCCACCAAAGTGGTTACCATCTCATCATGATCCCGCTGCAACAATAATAAAGTGCTATATGACATGCATAAAAAGGGTTCCATAGACATGGTCAAAGGGCTACTTTCCTGGTTCATTAGAGGCTTCAAATCTTCTGGTCCTTCTCCAAGTAATTCGTCTACTTCATCAACTAATGTCTGAAACAAACACAATAAGAAACACAACAAGGCAAAACATAAAAGTGCTCTAAAAACAAGAAGTTGACTTTTCTAGGACTTCTCTGGTTATATGAGAAATAACCAGAGTGGTTTAATTGGAATTGGATCAGTGGATATTTCTGAATATTTCAATATGATGGAATAAATGGATTTAATGGATCTGTAAGTAGTCCACAGAATGCCTTTTTATAAAAAATGAGAAAAACTACCCATTAAATTAGGCATGATTTTAGAAACATTTAGAAATTGGTTTCACTAGATTTGGATTCCAAATGAATATCCTTTGGATTTTCGAAGTGGACTTATGTGGATAAATGTCCTATTTAAAGGATCCAGTGAAAACCAAGCACAGTAAAAATGTTCACTATGGCTCATTAAATATATCTTGATTTATGGTGTCACTAAAAATTTGAATCATCAAATTTGGACTTTATTTGAATTCTCTAGAGAGTTTAGAAGCTATATGGAAAAGAAAAGGAAAAGGAAAAGGTCTTTACCCTTATCCAGCGCACCGGGTGGAAGATAGCAATGGGCTGGCCCGGCTGCTCGGCCGCGAGGGCGACAGGGGCGACGTCGAAGGCGTATTCGCGGTGGTGCGCCTTCGAGTAAGGGAAGCGAATCCGGCTGAGGTCGTCTCCACTAAAATGGACGGTCCCGCCCGCTGGGTCGCTGGCGCGTAGGGCCCAGCGACAGGTGTAACAGCCACAATGCTGGTATATCTCCCACGTGACGGGGCACGACTTAGAGGCATAGTCGCATGGTAGTTTTGTCGCAAGATGGGTAATCTTCACACAATCCCATGTACTGAATAAGAAAGGGATAAAGAGTTGGCTTACAATCACCACTTCACACAATACATAAATAATTCATACATCATCCAACTACAATCAAAGATCTGACTACGGAACCAAAATAAAAGAAGAAAACCCAAAATGCTAGATCCCCGATCGTCCCAACTGGGCTCCACTACTGATCGACCGAAAAAGAAACAAAACGACAATCAAGACCTTCATCGAGCTCCCACTTGAGCTCGGTTGCGTCAACTGCACTATCATCATCGGCACCTGCAACTGTTTGGAAGTATCTATGAGTCACGAGGACTCAGCAATCTCACACCCGCGAGATCAAGACTATTTAAGCTTATGGGTAGGATAAGGTAGAGAGGTGGAGCTGCAGCAAGCACTAAGCATACATGGTGGCTAACATACACAAATAAGAGTAAGAAGAGAAGAAACGTAACGATTGAGAAACTAGAAGTGATCAAGAAGTGATCCTGAAACTACTTACGTTCAAGCATAACACAAGACCGTGTTCACTTCCCGGACTCCGCCGGAATGAGACCATCATGGCTACACATGCGGTTGATTCATTTTAAATAAGTTAAGTGTCATGTTCTCTACAACCGGATATTAACAAACTCCCATCTGCCACATAACCGTGGGCACGGCTCTCGAAAGTTTGTACCCTGTAGGGGTGTCCCAACTTAGCCCATCACAAGCTCTCACGGTCAATGAAGGATATTCCTTCTCCCGGGAAGCCCCGATTAGTCTCGGAATCCCGGTTACAAGACATTTCGACAATGGTAAAACAAGACCAACAAGACCACCCGATGTGCCGAAAAATCCCGATAGGAGCTGCACATATCTCATTCTCAGGGCACACCGGATAATCTAAGCGTACAGGTACCAACATAACCCAAGTTGCCAAGGGACGGTCCCGCACTATGCTCTAGTTCGGACCAACACTTAGAGAAGCACTGGCCTGAGGGGGTTAAAATAAGATGACCCTCGGGCTCCGGAAACCCAAGGGAAAAAGGCTTAGGTTGTTAGGCAAATGTAAAACCAAGGTTGGGCCTTGCTGGAGGAGTTTTATTCAAAGCGAAGTGTCAAGGGGTTCCCCTAACAACCAACCACGTAAGGAATGCAAAATCAAGGAACATAGCACCGGTATGACAGAAACTAGGGTGGCAAGAGTTGAACAAAACACCAGGCATAAGGCCGAGCCTTCCACCCTTTACTAAGTATATAGATGCATTAATTAAAATAAGAGATATTGTGATATCCCAACAAATCCATGTCCCAACATGGAACAATCTTCAACTTCACCTGCAACTAGCAACGCTATAAGAGGGGCTGAGCAAAAGCGGTAACATAGCCAAACAACATTTTGCTAGGATGGTGGGTTAGAGGCTTGACATGGCAATATGGGAGGCATGATATAACAAGTGGTAGGTAGCACGACATAGAGATAGAACGAACAACTAGCAAGCAAAGATATAAATGATTTCGAGGGTATGGTCACTGAGGGAGTCCTGGATTAGGGGTTGTCCGGATGGCCGGACTATACCTTCAGCCGGACTCCTGGACTGTGAAGATACAAGATTGAAGACTTCATCCCGTGTCCGGGAGGGACTTTCCTTGGCGTGGAAGGCAAGCTTGGCGATACGGATATGTGGATCTCCTACCATTTTAACCGACTTTGTGTAACCCTAACCCTCTCAGTGTCTATATAAACCGGAGGGTTTTAGTCCGTAGGACAAGATACAGAACAATCATACCATAGGCTAGCTTCTAGGGTTTAGCCTCTCCGATCTCGTGGTAGATCTACTCTTGTACTACCCATATCATCAATATTAATCAAGCAGGACGTAGGGTTTTACCTCCGTCAAGAGGTCCCGAACCTGGGTAAAACTTCATGTCCCTTGCCTCCTGTTACCATCCGGCCTAGACGCATAGTTCGGGACCCCCTACCCGAGATCCGCCAGTTTTGACACCGACATTGGTGCTTTCATTGAGAGTTCCTCTGTGTCGTCGCCGTTAGGCTTGATGGCTCCTACGATCATCAATAGTGATGCAGTCCAGGGTGAGACCTTCCTCCCCGGACAGATCTTCATCTTTGGCGGCTTCGCACTGCGGGCCAATTCACTTGGCCATCTGGAGCAGATCGAAAGCTATGCCCCTGGCCGTCAGGTCAGATTTGGAAGTTTAAACTACAAGGCTGACATCCGCGGGTCCTTGATCTTCGACGGATTCGAGCCATTGCCGAGCGTGCCACACTGTCACGACGAGCATGATCTAGCTCTGCCGCCGAACAGTCCCTTGGAGGCCGCACCCGCATCGGCTTCGACCCTTAATTCGGAGCCAACTGCGCCGATCGAGGATGGGTGGTTGGACGCTACCTCGGGGGCTGCGATCCCAATGGTAATCGAGCCGAACATCAGCCCCGCACTCCGCGAGACTCGTGACTCCAAGGAGCTGGACTCCTCTCCAGACTCCGAACCCTCCGCGCCCCTGCCGATCGAATCCGATTGGGCGCCGATCATGGAGTTTACTGCTACGGACATCTTTCAGCACTCGCCTCTCGGTGATATTTTGAAGACACTAAAGTCTCTCTCTTTATGAGGAGAGCCCTGGCCGGACTACGGTCAGCAAGGTTGGGATACGGACGATGAAGAAATTCAAAGCCCACCCACCACCCACTTTGTAGCCACTGTCGACGATTTAACCGACATGCTCGACTTCGACTCCGAAGACATGGACGGTAGACGCCGATGCAGGAGACGATGAAGAACCAGTGCCTATTGGGCCCTGGAAAGCCACCTCGTCATATGACATATACATGGTGGACACCCCAAAAGAAGGAGATGGCAATGGAACAGCGGAGGATGACCCCTCCAAGAAACAGCCTAAGCGCCGGCATCAGCGGTGCCGCTCAAAATCCTGCCAAAGCAAATACGGTGATTCCAGCACGGGAGATAATAATACTCCGGAGAGTGCCGAAGAAAACCCCCTCCAGCAAAATTCGGCACAGGAGGATGGAGAAGCCAGCCCTCGTGAGAGAGCGGCAGACAGAGAGGTCGAGGACGATATGCCTCCCTCCGAATACGAGGCAAGCCTCAACGACGACAAATTTGTGGTGCCAGAGGATCCCGTCGAGCAAGAGCGTTTTCAACGCAGGCTTATGGCCACGGCAAGAAGCCTCAAGAAAAAATAGCAACAGCTTAGAGCTGATCAAGATTTGCTAGTCGACAGATGGACTGAAGTCCTTGCGGCCGAAGAGCATAAACTCGAACGCCCGTCCAAGAGCTACCCAAAGCGCAGGTTGCTACCCCGATTAGAGGAGGAAGCACTTACACCTACATCACCAGCACTTGATAAGGCCGACCAGCCAACTCGTGGCCGCGACAGAGAGGCCTCTCGGCCCTCCACTCAAGCCGCACCCCGTACCAAGGCACGGGAAAATGCGCCAGACCGACGAGATATGTTGGAGGACAAGGCAAGGCAAACAAGATCGATCTACGGATCGCGTGGGCGCCCCACGACTCCAGACGATAACCGTCATGCTGGACACAAATCCGGTAGGGCCGAACACAGTAGACAAAGCTCATTGGAGCTACGTCGTGATATAGCCCAGTACAGAGGCGCCGCACACCCACTATGCTTCACAGACAAAGTAATGGACCATCAAATCCCCGAGGGTTTCAAACCCGTAAACATCGAATCATATGATGGCACAACAGATCATGCGGTATGGATCGAGGATTATCTCCTTCATATCCACATGGCCTGCGGCGATGACCTCCACGCCATCAAATACCTCCCACTCAAGCTTAAAGGACCAGCTCGGCATTGGCTTAACAGCTTGCCAGCTGTAGGATCGAAAGTATGTCTAGAAGGGGGGTGATTAGACTACTTGACCAAATAAAAACTTAACCTTTTCCCAATTTTAGTTCTTGGCAGATTTTAGCTATTGTAGGATAAGTCAAGCAATCATCACACAATTCAGGCAAGCATGCAAAGAGTATATTGGCAGCGGAAATTAAAGCATGCAACTTGCAAGAATGTAAAGGGAAGGGTTTGGAGAAATCAAATGCAATTGGAGACACGGATGTTTTTCCCGTGGTTCGGATAGGTGGTGCTATCCTACATCCATGTTGATGGAGACTTCAACCCACAAAGGGTAACGGTTGCGCAAGTCCACAAAGGGCTCCACCCACAAAGGGTCCACGAAGAAGCAACCACCCACAAAAGGTCCACGAAGAAGCAACCTTGTCTATCCCACCATGGCCATCGCCCACACAGGACTTGCCTCACTAGCGGTAGATCTTCACGAAGTAGGTGATCTCCTTGCCCTTACAAACTCCTTGGTTCAACTCCACAATCTTGTCGGAGGCTCCCAAGTGACACCTAGCCAATCTAGGAGACACCACTCTCCAAGAAGTAACAAATGGTGTGTAGGTAATGAACTCCTTGCTCTTGTGCTTCAAATGATAGTCTCCCCAACACTCAACTCTCTCTCATAGGATTTGGATTTTGTGGAAAGAAGATTTGAGTGGAAAGCAACTTGGGAAGGCTAGAGATCAAGATTCGTATGGTAGGAATGGAATATCTTGGTCTCAACACATGAGTAGGTGGTTCTCTCTCAGAACATATGAGTAGGAATTGTGTATGTGTTCTGATGGCTCTCTCCACGAATGAAGAGGAGGTGGAGGGGTATATATAGCCTCCACACAAAATCCAACCGTTACACATAGTTTTCCAATCTCGGTGGGACCGAATCAACAAACTCGGTCAGACCGAAAATGTAAACCTAGTGACTGTTAGAGATTTTTGGTGGGACTGACATGCAACTCGGTCGGACCGATATGGTTAGGGTTTGGGCATAACGTAATCTCAGTGAGACCGATTACACAAACTCGGTGAGACCGAATTTGGTAATTAGCTAACCAGAGAGTTGGTCAGGCAAACTCGGTGGGACCGATTTGCTCTTTCGGTGAGACCGAAAAGTTACAAAAAGGAAACACTGAATTTACATTGCAATCTCGGTGGGACCGATTCGCTCTTTCGGTGAGACCGAAAAGTTACGAAAGGGAAACAGAGAGTTTGCAATCCCATCTCGGTGAGACTGAGATCCCTATCGATAGAACCGATTTGCTAGGGTTTGGCAGTGGCTTAAGACAAGTGAAACTCGGTGGCGCCGGATAGGAAGAATCGGTAGGACCGAGTTTGGCTTAGGGTTTAGGTCATATGTGGATATGGGAAAGTAGTTGAGGGTTTTGGAGCATATCACTAAGCACATGAAGCAAGAGGCTCATTAAGCAACACCTCATCCCTCCTTAATAGTATTGGCTTTTCCTAAAGACTCAATGTGATCTTGGATCACTAAAATATGAAAAGAAGAGTCTTGAGCTTTTGATCTTGAGCCAATCGTTTGTCCTTAGCATTTTGAGGGTTCCACTTTCACATCCATGCCATGCCAATCATTGAGCTTTCCTGAAATAGTCATCTTGGAATAGCATTAGCTCAATGAGCTATATGTTGTTATGAACTACCAAAACCACCTAGGGATAGTTGCACTTTCAATCTCCCCCTTTTTGGTAATTGATGACAACATATAGATCAAAGCTTCGACAAATGATAATAAGCATGAAATATATCGTCGCTTTGAGAAGTATGTGATAAGTAAGAGCTCCCCCTAAATTTGTGCATATTTAAAATTTGCTTTGGACTGCAAATGCACAAAGAGTTAGAGTCATGGGTTACTCTTCCTTGTCACATACATCTTGGTGGAGTGCTTAAAATGATAAGAATGAAATACATGCACTCATCACCAAGAATAGTGAATGATCACATAAGATAGATAAGATAATAGCATTAAGCAAACATTAAGTGTAGCTTATGATCAAACACATGATCATCAATGTCTCACAGATAATGACGTAGTATCTCAAGCACTCAAAAGCAAACAAAGTTCGAAAAACCACCAAATAAAGCAAGAGAGAAAAAAAGCAACACTCTCTCTCTCTCTCTCGAAGCCTATGATCTATACATTTTTCTCCCCCTTTGGCAACAAGTTACCAAAAAGTTCCTAGAAAATGCATAGTGCTAGATCGACACTCAGGCTTGATCTTCTGGTGGTGGTGGAGTCCAGATCACTCCAAGGACAAAGGCTTCTGTAGACGCTGAAGTAGACGCTGGAGTTGGAGCTGAAGTAGATGCTAGAGCTGGTGGAACTGAGGCTGTAGCTGGTGCTGAAGTGGTGGCTTTGGTGTCAGCAACTGGCACGGCAGACGACCTCGGACCTCGTGGCACTCTGGCAAAGGCATGAGTGGTATTCCTGCCTCTCCTCTCCTGCATGTCATCCTGGAGCTGCTCCACTGCAGTCGGAATCTCTGTCACCTTGACATCCAAGTCATAGAACTTTTGTTCCATGATTCTCTCTAGGCTTGCCTGGTTTTGAGTTAGGGTGGCTAGTCCTTTCTCAATCCGCAGGGTGGATGCAATCAGGTAACCAAGCTGCTCTTATTTGGTCTTCAAGAAATACTCAGATGCCTCCTCTTGAGTTGGCATCTTGGCAGCTTTCTCCTTCCTTGCCTTCTCCTTCTTTGCTTGTGCTTGGGAAGACGATGGTTCATTTTCAGTCATCACAACTTGATTGTCCTCAAAATCTAGACGGATGGGCAAGTGTTCCTTGTCCAACAAGTATATGCCCATTCCCATCTTGGAGTTAATGAGCTCCTGAATTTGTGGGGCATACCCACAGCTCCTCTTCTGGTCTGCTGCACTCCTCTTGATAGTCTCTACTATGAGGCTCATGACTTTGAATTTCTGAGGTACATCAAATACATGAAGCAAATTGATTGCATGGCCTCTGATCATCTTGTGATCTCCAGACTTGGGCAAGAGAGTGTGCCTCAATATCCAATTTATAGTAGGCAGCCCTGACAGAAGATAATGCACAGACCCAAACTTGAAAGTATCAAGAGCTTCATTGGGAATTTCCTTGTACATATTGGACATTGAGTTATGATCCATCTTCTTCTTGGCATAGATATCCAAGTCATCCTCATGCTCCTCTGGGGCATTGATGAGCTGTGTCCACTCAGCAACAGTAGATTGGTACCTCGTACCCTCTGACATCCATGTGATCTTTCCATCTGGGTAAAAGTGTGCTGTGGAGTAGAACTGCATGATTAGCTCCTCGTTCCACTTTGTGAGCTTCTGCCCAACAAAGTCTGTAACTCCACATGCACTAAAGTTGTCATACACTCCAGGGTAGTGTTCCTCATTTTCCTTCATGTAAGTCTAGTCGACCCATCTCATGTCACAAACTATTGGCTTCTTGTCAAGCAAAACTGTCTCATAGAAGTCCTGCTGTTCCTTGGTGTGAAATCTGTAACCCACAGCAGTCCTTCTCCTTGAAGCATACGGATCTGCTTCTCTCCATTTCCTCAGCCCTGAGTCTCTCCTGAGCTTCATGTCTTTAGCCACAGGATGAGCATCGTTGTGGTCTGGGATCTTGGGCTTGAGCTTTCTCAGAACATTCTCTTCCTCTTCTTCTGCAGCTTCAGGCACTGGGGCCTTGTTCTTTTCAGCAGCTGGGATGCTTCTTGTATTTCTCTTGCGTTTTGGCTTTGAAGCTGGCTTGGCCTTGGAAGCAGCTGCCCCTGATCTTATGGCATCACCCATCAGCTTGGGTGCCTTAGGTGCTGGTGCAGCTACCTCTTATTCTTCCTCTTCTTCCATGATGGAAGCCTTTCCAAGCACTTTGGCTACGGTCTTCTTGACCCTTTCCTTCCTCTTCTTGCCTTCAGCAGCAACTGGCTCTACGGGTGCAGGCTTTTCAGTTGAAGCTCTAGCCTTTGACATAGGCTGCCTGCCTGCTGGCCTTTTGATCTTCAGTCCTGGCTTTGTGCCTTGAGCTGGCTCAACTCTCTTTGATGTGGCCTCTTCCTCTGCCACATAATCTTCATCTTCAGAATCTGAAGTTCTCTTCTTCCTCTGTCTAGTGGCAGCTTTTGGCAGATTGCTTGGGGTACTTCTGCTGCCATCATCTGAAGAGCTGGAGGGACTAGTGCCCTCACTCATCACCACTTGCTGTTCTGACACATTCTGGCTGTCACTCTGATCTGACATGTTGAACAAGCTGACTGCTGACCCTGTGAATAGTTTACAGATGAGGTAGAGTGGATGAGCATCACAAAATGCAGAGATCTTTGCAAAAAGAATGATCCAAAAAACTTAGTTTTAGTTTCCCACTGAAATCATCTCAGATCTACCGATTTTCAAACTCGGTGATACCGAAGCAGTTTTGGAACCTAAACTAGTGAACTCGGTTGGACCGAGTCACAGTTCGGTGGCACCGAGACTGCTAGGGTTTCACAGAGTTCCAAAATCGGTCACACCGATAAGTAATTCTCGGTCAGACCGAGTCTCACTTGTGCAATGGCATAAGCCAAATCGGTGGGACCGAGTTTTTCAACTCGGTGGGTCCGAGATGGTTTCGGCGGAAACCTAACCCTAAAAATTTCGAATCAAACCTAATCTACGAACGCATTGACTGGACAGGAGTGTTTCAATCGTGGCAAGAATCATGATGATCACAATGTGCTAAGAATCGGATTGGAGAATAGCACAAAGATCGAGTCCATACCCTAGTTCGGCGGAGACTCGCTACGGTGGCAACGGTGGGGTAGAATTCCCGTTGACGGCGACGGAGACCAGCGACTGGAGGCGGCTGCGGCGAGGAGACGATCCGGAGACCACGTTGGCAGAGCAGGCTATCGCGCGGGCGAAGGGGTTCGGAGAAATTTCCAAAATTTTGCCCGTGACTATATATAGCCCGACCCTGTCGGTGTGACCGAGTGGAACAACTCGGTGGCACCGAGATTCATAACTGCAAGCAGTTACTGAAACTCGGTGTGACCGAAATGTTCAAATCGGTTGCACCGAGATCGAAAACCTAGATCAACTTAATGATCTCGGTAGGACCGAAAGTGGGGTATCGGTCATACCGAGAATCATAAAGAGGTTTTGGAAGTTTAAGTCTATGATGAATCGGGGACTCCGAGCGCTCCTCACATAGAGTGGTTCGAATCTGACTTGATCAAATTTTGTGATGCAGCATGAATAGAGTTTGAGATGAGAAAAGCATAGATAGCTAGAGGAGGTTCTTAGGCATTCTTGTACATCCACTTGGCAAAAGGAAATAAAACCAAACAATCAAAACAACAAGTGGATGTCCTCGAATGAGTAAAATATGCAACCAGCATGCTCACACAATAAGATGGCAAATGAAATATGTGACAAGGCATGCACAACCAATTCTAGCATCTACCAAGCAATTTGCGATGACTAGGTCATCTATATATGAGTATATTGACTTAGGAGTCAAGTGAGAACACTTGATCATAGGTCATACTCATCGTTTAAGCTCAAGTGGGGTTACCACTTTTACATAAAGCATTGTTGTGTTCACATATTTAGAGTTGCTTTAGCTCAAGTCTTAGAGTAAAGCTCCCCCTAGATGTGATATCCCCCCTTAGAGGGATGAACTAACCTCGGGTTTTGTCGATGATGACTTCATGTAGATGTTGAAGATGTGGATGCTCAATGTTGATGTAGATCACTTGGAGCTATCCATTTGAGTGAATTGCACTTTCAATACCTACATGGGTTAGTCCCACAAGGAACAAACAAGGATATCCATAGACATAGAGTGATGCACACACAAGATGATGTCCATGAAAACTTTTAGGTTACCTTGTCCCTTGTCTTAGCAACAAGAGGGTTTGTGACTCCTTGAACTAGTGCAAGATGTGGAAGTTGATTGCACTTGTTCTTGCTAAAATGATAAGAGTGAAGTATGTTGGCGGAGTCACCCTCAAGAACTCTCTAGTTCTTCTTCTTTTGGATCCACACCATCTTGATGGGAATCCTTGGAGTTGTAGTCGTACTTGATGAAGTGGAACTTGAAGTAATCTTGGGAATCCACTTGACTAAAGTCTTAGGAGCTTCTTCAAATGCATCAATTTCCTCTTGAAGCTTGTCCTTCCCTTTTTGCTTGTAGTCTTGTGGTGAAAGATCATCTTGAGCTTGTGTCCCCTGAAGGAAGTATCATACTTCTCTTGTTGAGGAACAAACTTTGTCTTGGGGTATTGATCTTCTTCCCACTCAACTCCATTGGCATTGAACTTTCGTTCAAAACCAACACCTTGATTCTTCCGGTGCATTCCTTGCTTGCGCACAATTTCCTCGAATTGCTTACTCCCGGCAAGGCTTTTGTACACTCCTTTCTCTATAATTCCCTTCAATAAGCTATTTTCTTGCTCAAGTGTAACTTGGCTAAGAGAATCATTAGTGGAATCAAGAGAACTACTAGAAGCAACAATATTGGATTTAGCATGATCATTGTTACTACTAGAGGAAGAATCTTTCTTGTTCTTGTTATTAGACTTGACTTGAGGCATGTAAGTGGATAAGAGTAAACGCTTGGCAATGTGAGAAGAACTTTTCTTGCGGAGATCATCATTGATTGCTTTTAAGAACTCATGCTCTTGCTCAAGATTGAGCTTTTCAAAGCGTAATTTCTCATGAGCTCTTAAAAGTTCTCGATGATCTTCGAAGATAGTTTCATGAGCTAACTTAAGAGTGTTTAGTTATTTAGTTAGAGCCTCAATCTTCTCCTTATCATTGTCATTCGTTTTATATTGATTAGCATGATTAATTGATGTTTCATCATAGTATTCATCACTAGAGTTGTCAACAAGCAAATCATCACCTAACAAGTCATCTTCATCACTATTGAAATCAACATACTCAGGGTGTGTTACCTTAGGACCTTTGGCCATGAAGCATCTTCCAATTCCTTCATTTGGTGAGTCAAATATGTCGTAGGAGTTGGTTGACACAAGTGCTAAACCGGCAACACCTTCATCTTGAGTGTCTTCGGAGTCGGAGTGATAACTTCTCTCGGAGTGGCTGTCGGAGTCGGAGCCGGATACCCATTCACCAACATGAGCTTGATGTCTTCTTCTTGTGTAGCTCCTTGATGATTTTTCCTTCCTTTCCGAATCCTTGCTTCTCCATGAGTATCTTCGTTCATAGCGATCATCTCTACTCCTTCTCTCTCTTGGTGGTGATTCTTTGCTTCTTCTTTTTGGAGAATCTTCTCTTCTCTTGTAGGGAGCCGTACACTCATTGGAATAGTGTCTGGGTCTTCCACAACTATAGCAGTTTCGCTCTCGACTAGAAGATCTTTTGTCATTGTAGGACCTTGACTTGAAGCTTCTATCTTTGCTTCTACTCTTGTAGAACTTGTTGAAGTTCTTCACCATTAAGCTCAATTCTTCATTGAAGTCTTGTTTCTCACTTGATGATGTAGGGGCTTCACACGAGGCTTTGTAGGCACCACTTGATTTGTTGTGAAGTTCCTCTTTATCCTTAAGTGACATCTCATGAGCAACAATTCTTCCAATCACCTCCATTGGCTTGAGATCTTTGTAATTGGGCATCATTTGTATCAATGTGCACACGGTATCATATTTTCCATCCAAGGCTCTTAGAATCTTCTTGATGATGAATCTATCGGTCATCTCTTCACTTCCTAAGCCGGCAATCTCATTTGTGATGAGAGCAAGCCTAGAGTACATTTCAGCGACACCTTCACCATCCTTCATTTTGAACTTGTCAAGTTGACTTTGAAGCACATCCAACTTGGATTCCTTGACGGAGTCGGTACCTTCGTGCATATCAATCAAAGTGTCCCAAATTTCCTTTGCATTCTCAAGATGGCTGATTTTGTTGAATTCTTCGGGGCACAATCCGTTGAAGAGAATATCACAAGCTTGAGCATTGTATTGCAACATCTTCAACTCATCCGCGGTAGCTTCACGGTTTGGTTCTTTCCCATCAAAGAAGTCACCTTGCAAACCAACACACACGATAGCCCAAACGGTGGGGTTATGTCCAAGAATATGCATTTTCATTTTATGCTTCCAACTAGCAAAATTAGTACCATCAAAGTAAGGACCTCTACGGTGATAATTTCCCTCGCTAGACGCCATACTCTCCTAGGTTGTGAAACCAAGGCTATGACCACCAAAAGCTATGGAGATCAAAGCAAATGGAGACCAAAGCTCTGATACCACTTGTAGGATCGAAAGTATGTCTAGAAGGGGGGTGATTAGACTACTTGACCAAATAAAAACTTAACCTTTTCCCAATTTTAGTTCTTGGCAGATTTTAGCTATTGTAGGACAAGTCAAGCAATCATCACACAATTCAGGCAAGCATGCAAAGAGTATATTGGCAGCGGAAAGTAAAGCATGCAACTTGCAAGAATGTAAAGGGAAGGGTTTGGAGAAATCAAACGCAATTGGAGACACGGATGTTTTTCCCGTGGTTCGGATAGGTGGTGCTATCCTACATCCACGTTGATGGAGACTTCAACCCACAAAGGGTAACGGTTGCGCGAGTCCACAAAGGGCTCCACCCACAAAGGATGACGGTTGCGCGAGTCCACAAAGGGCTCCACCCACAAAGGGTCCACGAAGAAGCAACCACCCACAAAGGGTCCACGAAGAAGCAACCTTGTCTATCCCACCATGGCCATCACCCACACAGGACTTGCCTCACTAGCGGTAGATCTTCACGAAGTAGGCGATCTCCTTGCCCTTACAAACTCCTTGGTTCAACTCCAAAATCTTGTCGGAGGCTCCCAAGTGACACCTAGCCAATCTAGGAGACACCACTCTCCAAGAAGTAACAAATGGTGTGTAGGTAATGAACTCCTTACTCTTGTGCTTCAAATGATAGTCTCCCCAACACTCAACTCTCTCTCATAGGATTTGGATTTTGTGGAAAGAAGATTTGAGTGGAAAGCAACTTGGGAAGGCTAGAGATCAAGATTCGTATGGTAGGAATGGAATATCTTGGTCTCAACACATGAGTAGGTGGTTCTCTCTCAGAACATATGAGTAGGAATTGTGTATGTGTTCTGATGGCTCTCTCCACGAATGAAGAGGAGGTGGAGGGGTATATATAGCCTCCACACAAAATCCAACCGTTACACATAGTTTTCCAATCTCGGTGGGACCGAATCAACAAACTCGGTCAGACCGAAAATGTAAACCTAGTGACCGTTAGAGATTTTCGATGGGACTGACATGCAACTCGGTAGGACCGATATGGTTAGGGTTTGGGCATAACGTAATCTCAGTGAGACCGATTACACAAACTCGGTGAGACCGAATTTGGTAATTGGCTAACCAGAGAGTTGGTCAGGCAAACTCGGTGGGACCGATTTGCTCT
The DNA here is from genome assembly GCF_003073215.2 of Triticum urartu. NCBI lineage: Eukaryota > Viridiplantae > Streptophyta > Magnoliopsida > Poales > Poaceae > Triticum > Triticum urartu. The sequence goes on along the minus strand of NC_053023.1, from coordinate 115,512,775 downwards.
TTCGGTGAGACCGAAAAGTTACAAAAAGGAAACACTGAATTTACATTGCAATCTTGGTGGGACCGATTCGCTCTTTCGGTGAGACCGAAAAGTTACGAAAGGGAAACAGAGAGTTTGCAATCCCTTCTCGGTGAGACCGAGATCCCTATCGGTAGAACCGATTTGCTAGGGTTTGGCAGTGGCTTAAGACAAGTGAAACTCGGTGGCGCCGGATAGGAAGAATCGGTAGGACCGAGTTTGGCTTAGGGTTTAGGTCATATGTGGATATGGGAAAGTAGTTGAGGGTTTTAGAGCATATCACTAAGCACATGAAGCAAGAGGCTCATTAAGCAACACCTCATCCCTCCTTAATAGTATTGGCTTTTCCTAAAGACTCAATGTGATCTTGGATCACTAAAATATGAAAAGAAGAGTCTTGAGCTTTTGAGCTTGAGCCAATCGTTTGTCCTTAGCATTTTGAGGGTTCCACTTTCACATCCATGCCATGCCAATCATTGAGCTTTCCTGAAATAGTCATCTTGGAATAGCATTAGCTCAATGAGCTATATGTTGTTATGAATTACCAAAACCACCTAGGGATAGTTGCACTGTCACCAGCAGGATCAATCAGTTGTTGGGAGGACCTGGAAGCCACATTCCTCGACAATTTCCAGGGCACTTATGTGCGAACACCAGACGCCGATGACCTAAGCCACGTAATTCAGCAGCCAGAGGAATTGGCCAGGCAATTTTGGACACGGTGCCTAACAAAGAAAAATCAAATAGTTGACTGTCCGAACGCAGAGGCCCTAGCAGCCTTCAAGCACAATATCCGTGATGAGTGGCTTGCCCGGCACCTTGGACAGGAAAAGCCGAAATCTATGGCAGTACTCACGACACTCATGACCCGCTTTTGCGCGGGAGAAGACAGCTGGCTTGCTCATAGCAACAATATGACCAAGAACCCTGGTAATTCGGATACCAGGGACAGTAGTGGAAGGTCGCGTTGCAACAAGTAGAAGCGCCGCATTAACGGCGACAATGCTGAGGATACGGCAGTTAATGCCAGATTCAGAGGCTATAAATCTGGTCAGCGGAAACAGCCATTCAAAAGAAATCCTAGGGGGCCGTCCAGTTTGGACCGAATACTCGACCGCTTGTGCCAGATACATGGCACCCCCGAAAAGCCGGCCAATCACACCAACAGGGATTGTTGGGTGTTCAAGCAGTCAGGCAAGTTAAATACCGAAAATAAAGACAAGGGGTTGCATAGCGATGACGACGAAGAGCCCCGGCCGCTGAACAACAGTGGACAGAAGGGTTTTCCCCCACAAGTGCGGACGGTGAACATGATATACGCAACCCACATCCCCAAGAGGGAGCGGAAGTGCGCGTTAAGGGACGTATACGCGGTAGAGCCAGTCGCCCCAAAGTTCAACCCATGGTCCTCCTGCCCGATCACCTTTGATCGAAGGGACCATCCCACTAGCACCCGTCATGGCGGGTTTGTCGCATTGGTTCTAGACCCAATTATTGACGGATTTCATCTCACTAGAGTCCTTATGGACGGCGGCAGCAGCCTGAACCTGCTTTACCAGGATATAGTGCAGAAAATGGGCATAGATCCCTCGAGGATTAAGCCCACCAAAACGACATTTAAAGGCGTAATACCAGGTGTAGAGGCCAATTGTACAGGCTCAGTCACACTTAAAGTGGTCTTCGGATCTCCGGATAATTTCCGAAGCGAGGAGTTAATCTTCGACATAGTCCCATTCCGCAGTGGCTACCACGCACTGCTCGGTCGAACCACATTCGCTAAGTTCAACGCGGTACCTCACTACGCATACCTTAAGCCCAAGATGCCAGGCCCTCGAGGAGTAATTACGGTCAATGGAAACACTGAACGCTCCCTCCGAACGGAGGAGCACACGGCGGCCCTTGCAACGGAAGTACAAAGCAGCCTCTCCAGGAAATTCTCCAGTCCAGCCATTAAACGTTCGGACACCGTCAAGCGCGCCCGGAGTAACCTACAACAAGACCGCCTGGCATGTTCCGAGCAGGCGTAGCAATGCGGCCCCAGCCCCAGCCCTCGCAAAAATGCGACACCAGTGCTTCGCGTACATAACTACGCTCTAGAAATACCATGGGTACAGGGGGGGCACCATCACGGCATGCCCGAAACACAACTTAAACCGCACCAGGGGCTACCGATTTTTTAATTTTCTCTTACTTTCCGGACTCCATTCTTCGGAAGGCCTGTTTGGCAGTTCAATTGCCGCACAAACGATGCAAGAACCAGGGAAGCAGACAAGCCATGGCGCATTACGGAACTCCCAGGTGGTCTCTATCACGAGTAGTATACCTGTTTCGCATACCATTCCGCAGCCTGCCCCTGGAACGGACATGTTAAATAGTCCAAACTTTTGCTTATCGCATTATTTGTATCGCTCTGCTTTTATCGCAGCCCTTTTTAATAAACAATGCATAGCTTTTGTCTATTTTTGCATTACTCTTTTTTTTACAAATATATGTTCCTTAACGACATATTGCACCCGTACACTTTGGTACGGCCAAAATACGCAAAGGCTTTAGTACCCCTCAATATGGTGTGAGAAGTCTGAACACTTTAACAAGTGCGGCACCCCGAACTTATAGCATTATATGCATCGGCTCCGAATCATGTCTTGGGTCAATAGTTGGGTTTGCCCGGCTCCTATGTTTTGGTGCCTTACGTTCTGGTATGTCAGCTAAGGTAGCACTAGGAGAACTACTGCGATTCTGCCCTAGTTGAGCTGGGTCGAGCACCTCAGTAGAGAAAGCTAAAACTGACTGTCATGATTAAGTGAGAGCTGGTCGCTATTCGAGAGGTCTTTCGAGTCCCTAAAGACTTATGCCACTTAGAGCGAAGAGTCGGCTCTGTCCGGCCAACGCGTGGATAGCGCCCCGAACTCGGTCTTCCGAATACCAGGGGCTTCACCGAAATTTAAAATTATAGAATTCTATGGCTAAGTGAGAGTGTTCACGCATTATAGTCTGATTCCCTTGTTCGTTGTGCTGAGCGCCTCCCTTGAAGGACCCAAACATGGGAAAAAGAGCGCCCAGGTTTATCCCCGAACACCCCAGCACTAGCAGCACGGGGCAGAAGCCGACGACTCGCCATCTCTCAGAATTGATAAACAGCCACACAGAAGGTAATATTTTAAATTCCAACAGCATTGCTTAGCGCATATGAACAAGTTTTCAGTGCACAGGACAAAACGAGCGAGTTTTACTCAAAAATTACATCCCCGGAACATTCATCCGCCATAAGGCAGGCACCCTTCAGAACATCCTTATAATAATTCTCGGGCTTGCGATGCTCTTTCCCCGGCGGTGGCCCGTCCTTCACAAGCTTCTCAGCATCCAGCTTTCCCCAGTGCACCTTAGCATGGGCAAGGGCCCTACGGGCACCTTCAATGCAGACGAAGCGCTTGATGACTTCGAGCCTTGGACAGGCCCCCACCAGCCGCCGCACTAGCCCGAAATAGCTCCCAGGCAGAGCCTGTCCAGGCCACAGCCGAACTATGAGGCCCTTCATGGCCTGTTCGTCCGCCTTGTGGAGCTCGACCAGTTGCTTCAGCTGGTCGCTCAGGGGCACGGGGTGTCCGGCCTCAGCATACTGAGACCAGAACACCTTCTCTATCGAGTTGCCCTCCTCGGCTCGATAGAATGCGGCGGCATCGGACACGCTACGGGGAAGATCTGCGAATGCTCCTGGAGAGCTCAGGATTCGGGTAAGTAACAAGTAACTCACGTTTATGTGTTTGCTTTGCATAAAGAATGCCTTACCCGCCGCTATCTTTTTCACCGCATCCAACTCCTGGTGGGTCTTCTGGGATTCGGCCTTGGCAGACTTGGCATTTTCAATAGCCATCGCGAGCTCGGACGCTCGCGTCTTTGAGTCAAGCTCCAAACTCTCATGTTTTTTCATGAGAGCCTGGAGCTCTTGCCGCACCTTGCCAACCTGGGCCTCATACTTCTCCCGCTCGGTGCGCTCGGTGGCCGCCCTCTTCTCGGCCTCGACCAGCGCTTGCTGAAGGGTCGCCACCTCAGACGTGGCCCCTACAATAGCCACGATAATCCTGTCATTTTTTTGCAATTGCACTTTTTTTATATATTTAAACAAGGTATTTCTTACCTTCCTTGTCCTCAAGCTGCTTCTTGGCACGCCCGAGCTCTTGCTCGGACTGCTCGAGGTTCTGCTTTAGCGTGTCCACTTCCACAGTCAGTGCGGGGGACGCCGGCAGAGAAGCCTGCATACGCATATTGACTCCTTTTTGTTAGACTCCTGCGAATTTTATTTGATCCTCTATTCGGCTTTTCATCCCGAACGCCAAACAGAGCATCAGGGGCTACTGTCTATGCGGTAATATTATTTACACATTCTTTACTTACCTCAAAGCCTGTTAAAAGGCTAGCACAAGCTTCAGTCAGTCCGCTCTTGGCGGACTGAACCTTCTAGACCACCGAACTCATAATGGTGCAGTGCTCCTCGTCGATGGAGGCGCCTTTGAGCACCCCCCCAACAGCTTGTCCGGCGCCTCCGGTTGGACGAGGGTCACCGGCACGATGGGCTTGCTCCTCTTGGAAGGAGGTCGCCCGCTGGACTCTGGAACCTTTGAAGGTTCCAGAGCGGTGTCCGGCCTAGGGCCGGACTTGGAGCCCTAGGGGGTTTTATCCCCTTTACTCCTGGAGTCCGGGAGGTCGCCTTGCGGCGCCTCCAGGACCACCTCCTCCTGGCTTGGAACCTGTTGGGACAACACTTCGGTGTCATCCGTAGGGCGGGGGGAGGTAGCCGTCGGAAGCGAATTCACATCCGACGAGTCCAGTGAACCGCTCGACGACGCGTCGAGCCGGTCTTTGGGTGGGCTGCATAATCATATTCGACATAAGGGAAAGCTATGGAATAAAGGAATACTATGAATTACTCTAGTATCCGGATACTTACGATTTCGCCAGGGGCTTGGCCCTGAGCGGCCACTCCTCTCCACCATCGTCGGCGTCGGTGGAGTAGTCTGGAGGAAGGGTTTTCCCCTTCTTGGACCCTTCGGCCTCCCTAGTGAGGGCGGCCTTCCTTTTCTTCTCTCCCCCCGCTGGAGGAGGAGAGGTCTCTTCTTCCTCCTCCTGGTCTTCACGGGAGGAATGCACCTTGGAGCCGTCGGATGATGAACCCGACACCTCCTGGAGCCGGGCACTTTTTCGAGTCCCCGTGGCCTTCTTCCTGGCCTTCTTCTCTGGCACCACATGGGGTGCCGGAACTAGCAGCTTCGCCAAGCGGGCATCGGCTGGGTCTTCGGGCAAAGGAGCCGGACAGTCGATCTGTCCGGACTTCGCCTGCCAAACCTGTCAAAGGTAAGGGAGCTTAGATCCCGCATAGAGTTAAACTATGAAAAACTAATACCCTGTAAAAGGTACAAACAACTTACCGCGCTAGCATGACGCTGCGCGCTGAATCTGCGATCCTCGGTAGCGGATGCGGGAGCCTCGGCGCCCTTGAAAAGCACCTTCCAAGCATCTTCGTACGTCGTGTCGAAGAGCCTGCTCAGAGTTCGGTGCTGCGCGGGGTTGAACTCCCACAGATTGAAGGCCCGTTGTTGACACGGGAGGATCCGGCGGATGAGCATAACCTGGACTACGTTGACAAGCTTAAGCTGCTTGTCCACCAGGGTTTGGATGCATGTTTGCAGTCCAGTCACCTCTCCTTTGCTGCCCCACGACAGGCCCGTCTCTTTCCAGGACATGAGCCGCGTTGGGGGTCCGGACCGGAACTCAGGGGCTGCGACCCACTCAGGGTTGCATGGCTCGGTGATGTAAAACCACCCCGATTGCCACCCCTTCAGGGTCTCCACAAAGGAGCCCTCGAGCCATAAGACGTTGGGCATCTTGCCCACCATGGCGCCTCCGCACTCCGCCAGGTTGCCGCGCACCACCTTCGGCTTGACATTGAAAGTCTTGAGCCATAGGCCGAAATGGGGGCGGATGCAGAGGAAGGCCTCGCACACGACGATAAACGCCGAGATGTTGAGGATAAAGTTCGGGGCCAGATCATGGAAATCCAGGCCGTAGTAGAACATGAGTCCCCGGACGAATGGGTGGATAGGAAAGCCCAGTCCGCGGAGGAAGTGGGGAAGGAACACTACCCTCTCATGGGGCCTTGGGGTGGGGAGGAGCTGCCCCTCTTCGGGAAGCCGGTACGCAATGTCGTTAGACAAGTATCCGGCCTTCCTCAGTTTTTTGATGTGTCCCTCCGTGACGGAGGAGACCGTCCACTTGCCTCCTGCTCCGGACATGGCTGGAGAAGGTTGAGGTGGGGAGTGCGGACTTGGGCACTGGAGCTCGAGTGCACGAAAATGGATAGGCAAAGGAGGAAGAAGGCGTAGGTGAAAAGGTGGATCCTTATCCCCTTATATGGGTGGACGCAACTACGTGTCCCCACCAGCCTGGTAAAACTCGCTTATCTCCAAGCACCATAATCAATGGCGCGGTTGGGTTACCCACGCCCGTATTGATGAGAATCCCGGAATAAGGGGAAACGATCTCTGCTTTAACAAGACGTGCCAAGAAAACCGCCTCGCATGACGCGCTGAGGTGGGATAATAAAACGAATAAAGGCTTGGCCGTGGTGCGTCGCACTACGGAATACGTCAGCAGATTAGATTTGTGTAAATATTATTCTCTCTATGGCAATATGTGGAAACTTATTTTGCAGAGCCGGACACTATATTTTGTGTTCAAAATCTTCTATGAAGTACTTGGAGGAGGAACCCGCCTTGCAATGTCGAAGATAATCTGCGCGCCGGACTCGTCGTCATTGAAGCCTGGTTCAGGGGCTACTGAGGGAGTCCTTGATTAGGGGGTGTCCGGATGGCCGGACTATACCTTCAGCCGGACTCCTGGACTGTGAAGATACAAGATTGAAGCCTTCGTCCCGTGTCCAAGAGGGACTTTCCTTGCCGTGGAAGGCAAGCTTGGCGATACGGATATGTGGATCTCCTACTATTGTAACCGACTTTGGGTAACCCTAACCCTCTCCGGTATCTATATAAACCGGAGGGTTTTAGTCCGTAGGACAAGATACAGAACAATCATACCATAGGCTAGCTTCTAGGGTTTAGCCTCTCCGATCTCGTGGTACATCTACTCTTGTACTACCCATATCATCAATATTAATCAAGCAGGACATAGGGTTTTACCTCCATCAAGAGGGCCCAAACCTGGGTAAAACATCGTGTCCCTTGCCTCCTGTTACCATCCGGCCTAGACGCACAGTTCGGGACCCCCTACCCGAGATCCGCCGGTTTTGAAACCGACAGTCATCTTGCCTGAGATCTCGCAAGGAAGAAGAACGAGTCCATGAAGAAGACAAACGGACGTAGTCGAACGGATCCTCACAAACGCGAAGTTATCGGAACGAACCCGAAGAAGCAACACCGGAAAGAAGCAAACACCATAGTAAACAACCATCACATAAACATGGCCTGATGCACAACCAAGTATGATGCATGTCCGATTTAATGAGGCATGGCATGGCAAAGTGCACAAGCAAAACTACAAGTTAAGTGGAGCTCAATATGCAACAAGTTGCATACTAACGAAACACCACAACAATTACTTAGTTCTCTCCCGTTTAAGTACTCAAAAAAATTAAATGTTGGTTAGCATGGCAAGGGGTGAAGCATAATAAAACTACTTAACTAGGCAAGTTTAAATGATGCCGGAACAAAAAACAACAAGTCCGGAGAATCCCCATATCCAAATTATGGATTTGGTATTGTTCTGCCCTAAACCATATTTTAGAGTTGTTAAACATACAATATGAATGCACCATGTTAAACTAGGCATTTTTCTACCCCATTTACATATAAAGTTTACTAAATTTGGAGATGCGGTTATTTAGTTATGAATTAAAGCATTTTAACATGGCAATATGGCAAATTATAAGCAAACATCATTTTAATCATTTTAATATGATGCTCGGTTAATGAGTTATTATATTCATGAAGTTTAGGGGCTATTCTGCAAAACTGCAATTCCCTGGATAATTAGGAAATTCGTCCGGAGCAGAAAAATATATATCAGGCCGAAACTATTGGTGCAGAACCTCAACTATGGCAGAATTGGGCCAAGCCCAAGGGAACAGACGAGACGCACCGGGGATCTGCTCACCATGTGCTTCGGCCCGGTCGGTGAGGCAGTAGGCCGAGGGGAAGCAGCGCGGCCGGCCCACAAGCAGGCGATCAAGCCCTCTCGCTCGAACTGGTCCACCAGAGGGGCACTCGGTCAACACGGGGCGAGCGAGCTGCTCATTACTGAAGAACAGAGGCAGCGACAGGCTGATGGCGAAGTAGAAGACAGCGATGCACAAGGTTCTAGCGACGAGATCGGCGGGAACCGGCCGGAACTCAACCATCCATGGCGTACTGTCCATGGAGCACAGAGGGAGAGGTTAGCGACAGAGGGAAAAACGAAGAGGAGCCGCTGGATTGACGGAGGCGAGTGGGCCATGACCTGTGGGATTCCACCTCCAGCGAGTGGCGCGGCCTGTCGGGGTCCTGGACGGCGGCACGCGGAAGGCCGCGGACGGGACGGCTCGGGCGGAACTTGGCGTCGGCGGGACTTGGTACTTCGTCCCCATCCTCCGAGCTTGCACATAGAATCAGGGGAGGCAGCGGCGCCACTCAGGTGGCTTGGTCGCCGGCAGCGTGACGGATGAGGACGGCCGAGTTCGGGCGCCATGTCAGGGCATCCGAGGCGGCAGACCTCTTCGGCAGAGACACGGGGTCACTGGAGCGGCGCCCTTCAGTCGCCTCTGCTCGAGCGAAGCAGAGGTGTGGTCAAGGAGAAGAAGAGGCCGGATGGGACTGCGGCTGAAGGTCAAGCGGGGCATCGGGGCCCTTGGCTCAGGCACAAGCAGACGATGGCGAGAGGCGGCTCGACGCTGATGGAGAGGGTGGTCCGGTGGCACCGGCGTGGAGCACCATGGTCATCCATGGCGCGGCGGTCGAAGCTCCTGTAGAAGAGAAGAGAGAGGGTTCAAGGGGTGAGAGACCAGAGGAAGAGAGGGATTACAAGAGGGAGGAGAAGTAAGGAAAAGGAAGGTCGGGAGCTGCTGGTCGCCGGTGACACTGGGCGAGGAAGGAGGCAACAGGAGGCCGAATGGGATCTGGAGGCTGGTGGAGATGGATCAATGGGATGGAAGGGACGGGAAGGTCGGGCGCTGGTTCAGTGGATCGGGCAGGGGGAGATCCCGAGGGGGATTTGGAAGGCGGCGGCGGGTGACGGGACACATCTCCTAGATGTTAGAGTTTTGTCCAGGTTTAGACTAGGAGTCTCTTATATAAGGAAAGAGGGGAAGTTTACGGTAGATTCGGACCCTCCGATCGAAATTGGGCTGTCCAAGATAACTAGGTTGGGAAGTCCAAATAAGAAAACGGTGATGTTTTAGGGATGTTAGGGGATGATCTGGACCGATCGGTGACGACTGAGTGAGTCAGATTCGGGGAAGTTTTCGGACGCGCGTCAGGGGTCGATACACTGAGCAAGGAGGGGTTAGGTGGCCTGGCGGTTGGTAGTGGACTGTGTAGATGGTCTAGGGAGGAAAAAGAGGGAAATCCCAGCAACAGTTTTCAGAGACCGAAAACGTCCGACGTATGACCCGCTATAATGCCGCTATATGTTTAATGGTTGGGCTATCCAACGAGCTCCGAATGTGATGAAACTTGGCAGGCGACCTATTGACAACATAATAACACCGCATGCCAACTTTCATCCCATTCTGAGAACATTTTCTGGCCACTTATAAAATAATATTTCAGATGTGCCGCGGGCGCGCGCAAGTGTGTCTGGGCTCAGAGCGGACAACGGAACGAATGGGGAGACCGGGACGGATGCAAGTTTCAAAAACATGCAGATGCAATGCGCAAGATGACATGGCAAGATGCAACACGCAAGCGAATGACAAGGCAACAACAGCGAATAACTGGAAGACACCTGGCGCATCGGTCTCGGGGCGTTACAACACTCCACCACTACAAGGGGATCTCGTCCTGAGATCTAGGATGGCACCGGAGGGAAACGGAACAGGAAGAGAAGAAGTAAAACTAAGTGGCTTCTTTGACAACGAGTGAAACCAAAGAACCTTGAGAGGTTGAACAAATTGAAAGAAAGAATACAACGAAGATGAACAAAGTTGAAAACACTCCGTTAGAAAAGAGGAACAAATAACATTACTAGAACCTTGTAGGTTTAAAGACATAAGAAAAGGGGTGCAATGGATAAGAAGTATATGCAAGCACTCCAGTTGAAACGAGATGTACAAGGAACGATAAAGATCAATTAAACTTGATAAGATGGGAGAACTTGAAAATAGGGCACGACACTCCAGTTAAAAGGATAAGCACGAGAAAAATACGATCCTCAATTCAAGATGATGAGTGAAGAGAGCAACATCACAATGCCTCCAGAAGAAAGAATAGAAAAATAGATCATTGGAATAACAGAATGGAGAAGAAAATGCCAACTTCTGCCACAATTGAGCTTGGAAAGCACCCTTCCAAGGAGGTTATAACGGAGTTGTTGGAAAATCAACAGCGAAACGAGTAAGCTTGTAGTGGGCTTATGGAAAACTTCTCAAAACTATGAGGTGAAATTATGCCACTAACGGAAACAAAAGATTGGATTGATATGAACAAGGAGATGAGAAACTTATTTCACTAGGAGGATAAATGAAGAACTTGGGTCATTTATGAGCACCATAAAAAGCAGCAATCCTTAGGGAAAGCTTTAGGTGAAATATAACCCAAGATAACTACAATGAAGAGATTCATTGGTCGAAAAGATGTCTTGAGCGAAGAGAAAAAGATGGATTTAGATATGTCACTCTTGAAAACTTGTGAATCATGAAACATGAAGGGAAACTATCAACAATGACATAACACCACCTCAAAAGATGATATATGAAAGAGTTGCACTTTGAAATGCAAGATGAAGAATGCTTGACCTCCTCAAAACAAAACATGTGTTGAGCACCATGTTTATTGTAGAGTATAGCTTGGCGGATCATAACTCTGAGAGAAATCTTGAAGAACAATTGAAGAATGGAATGAATCCTTGACGAACCACCATGTAGAACCTCCATGAAGAACTCCGGTAATAAAAAGATGATAGAAAGAAAGAGAATTTGAAAACACAAGGTGAAGCCTCGCGATGATTTAGATGGAGCTTTGCGATGAGATAAAGCGGAAAACTTGAAACTATAGAAAAGAAAAGATGAAGCATCTCGAACCGAGCATGTGATATGATGAACAATTCTAGAAAGAAGAAATTAGATCACTTGGATGAAACAATAATAAGAATTACATTATGCATATCCTTCACCAATTTAAATTGATGACAAGCAAGGGATTTGGCATACTACTTATTCTCATAGACATGATTAAGAGAGATATAGCGCAAACTTGAGAAAGGTCTTCAACGATCCGCCGGTAGGATTGGAAAGAACGAATGAATTGATATGATAACCAAGGAAGAGAACTCTTGAACGAACTACCGTAAGAATTGAAAATGAATGTAGCAGAGGCATAAATTCACCGGGAAGAATTGGAAAATGAACGAAGATACTTGAGGGAAATTAGATACATGAGAACGAAGAGATCACGAGCTGATAAGAGAATACTTGAATGATGCACCGGTGAGATTAGGAGAAAGAGAGTTGAAAACTGGAATGAATAATTTTGAGATGATGGGCTCTTGAGAAACAAACTGAAAAGACTCTTGAAATGCTCTGGATGGGTGAAAAGAATTCTCACAATCAAAAACAACTATGAGAGGATGGCATCAAGCTAGAACCATGAATCTTCAAGAGAACAGATAAGATTTGGAGGAAAAACTCTTCTTCGGTCTTCAAATGTTGAGAATGATGATGAGAAACACCACCATGAATTATTGAGATACTCCGGGAGAATGAAAAATGAAGAAGTTGAGCCAATGATGAAAAGAATTTGAAAGATCTTGGAGGAAGACATATAACATGATGATAATTCATTCTTACGTCAAACTTGGAAAAGAATTACAAGAGTTAGGTAAGATCCTAGAAAAAGACCTGTGGTTAGGGCCCACTCAAGAGAAACATCGTTGAACGATTTAAAAGAGAGATTGCGTCGGTTGAATTAGCTGTCTTGAATAAGGTAAGACCTCGAAATAGCTTGAAAGGATTACGAATAGAAACTTGAATCTTCTGGGATATCTTCACCACTCCAGATAAACATGAATAGAAAGAGGTGGATGATTAAGAAGTGCACCGGCATGAGAAAACATTTAAAACAAGGAAAGGAATATGATCAACGAAGCTTGAAGAATTGAATCCACCGGAGAAGAAAAGAATCAAGAATGATCGACTTGAGGCTCCATTATAATCTTCCTGAGAATCACCGGATAAGAACCTTGATTGAAAAGAATGAAGAGACTTCCCACCAATAAAAGGATAGTTGATTTGATATCTCCGATACCTTGAAAAAAAAGGGGGGGGGGGGGGGAAAAAACAAAGACAACTTGGGACGGCTGAAACAAACACCGTTGAGAAAACTGAGTATTGATCTTGCGGATGTTGAAAATGATCGAATCCACTTGAAAAGAAACACGCCGGTAGAGAAGAAATTGAGATGGAAAACTCGATGATCAAGAAGGATTAGTATTCACATAGAAATATGAGAACACCACTTAGGAAAGGTATGGAATCAACACTTGACATTGAAGCAACTCAAATACCACAACTGAAAAACAAAACAAAGGATTGGCTTGCAAAATAAACCGGACATAAACATATGATAGACCCCATATCATATCATGTGTGTGTTGGAAAAGATATCTTATGAGATACTTAAATTCCCACTTATAAACTCCCGAAACTTTCTGGTTATGCAATCAGGTGTTGGGGATACAGGGGAAGCATAATATCTCACCCAAACTAACAATCCCTAGATCCAGTTGTATCCATCCTTCGACACATAACCAAGAAACCTTCAGAAATCGTGTACCTCAACCTTCAAAAAGCATCCGTTATACGATTTATGGCAATACTACCGAACTCCTTCCCCAGTACTGGGTGGCATCGAGGTTATCTCACCAACAACTGCATAAAACAAATTTTCGATGTCGGCGAACTCAGGTATTCTAGAACCGCAACAATAAAATTGTGACGACAACACCTCGGAGCTCAACTCCCCGTGATACTGCCACAACCCCTAAATATTAGGAGGCACCAAGAACAATGTTCTTGTCACAAGAATATCGGAACGATTCCAAGATACCCGCGCGATCCTAAATTTTTTTCATGAAATTTGAGGAGAGACAAGTCAAAACTTCTATGTCAGGAGGCCTCACCAGAGCGATGAAGGGACTGAGGAGTGAAAAGAATCCTACTCTCCGATATATATAATCCTAAGACTCAAAACATCTTGTTCTAGACTCAACAACGTCAGTGATTCGATTAAGCATGGGGCTCCTAAGTCGGGGATGGCTCTGATACCAACTTGTAACACCCATAATGCGGCTATATCTCCCACGTGTCGGGGCATGACTTAGAGGCATAGCCCCATGGTAGTTTTGTCGCAAGAGGGGTAATCTTCACACAATCCCATGTATTGAATAAGAAAGGGATAAAGAGTTGGCTTACAATCGCTACTTCACACAATACATAAATAATTCATACATCATCCAACTACAATCAAAGGTCCGACTACGGAACCAAAATAAAAGAAGAACACCCCAAATGCTAGATCCCCGATCGTCCCAACTGGGCTCCACTACTGTAGACCGGAAAAGAAACAAAACAACGATCAAGATCTTCAACGAGCTCCCATTTGAGCTCGGTTGCATCACCTACATTGTCATCATCGAAACCTGCAACTGTTTGGAAGTATCGGTGAGTCACGTAACCACGTAAGGAACGCAAAATCAAGGAACATAACACTGGTATGACGGAAAGTATGGCGGCAAGAGTGGAACAAAACACCAGGCATAAGGCCGAGCCTTCCACCCTTTACCAAGTATATAGATGCATTAATTAAAATAAGAGATATTGTGATATCCCAACAAATCCATGTCCCAACATGGAACAATCTTCAACTTCACCTGCAAGTAGCAACGCTATAAGAGGGGCTGAGCAAAAGCGGTAGCATAGCCAAACAACTGTTTGCTAGGACGGTGGGTTAGAGGCTTGACATGGCAATATGGGAGGCATGATATAACAAGTGGTAGGTAGCGCGACCTAGCGATAGAACGAACAACTAGTAAGCAAAGATGGAAGTGATTTCGAGGGTATGGTCATCTTGCCTGGGATCTTGCAAGGAAGAAGAACGAGTCCATGAAGAAGACAAACAGACATAGTCGAACGGATCCTCACAAACGCGATGTTATCGGAACTAACCCCAAGAAGCAACACTGGAAAGAAGGAAACAACATAGTAAACAACCATCACATAAACATGGCATGATGCACAACCAAGTATAATGCATGTCCGGTTTAATGAGGCATGGCATGGCAAAGTGTAGAAGCAAAACTACAAGTTAAGTGGAGCTCAATATGCAACGAGTTGCATATTGACGAAACACCACAACAATTATTTAGTTCCCTCCCGTTTAAGTACTCAACAAAATTAAATGTTGGTTAGCATGGCAAGGGGTAAAGGATAATAAAACTACTTAACTAGGTAAGTTTAAATGAGGCCGGAACAACAAACAACAAGTCCGGAGAATCCCCATATGAAAATTATGGATTTGGTATTGTTCTGCCCTAAACCATGTTTTAGAGCTGTTAAACATACAAGATGAATGCACCATTTTAAACTAGGCATTTTTCTACCCCATTTACTATAAAGTTTATTAAATTTGGAGCTACATCAATATGGCAAATATGGCAATATGGAAAATTATAAGCAAACATCATTTTAAACATTTTTAACATAGATGAAAGTTGGATATTATAAAACTAGACAAGATTCTAAGAATTTTTCATATATGAACCATTTTAATACGATGCTCGGTTAATGAGTTATTATATGCATGAAGTTTAGGGGCTATTCTGCAAAACTGCAATTCCCTGGATAATTAGGAAATTCGTCCAGAGAAGAAAAATATAAATCGGGCCGAAAATACTGGTGCAGGACCTCAGCACTGGCAGAATTGGGCCAAGCCCAAGGGAACAGAGGGGAGGCGCTGGGGATCTGCTCACCATGGGCTTTGGCCTAGTCAGTGAGGCAGCAAGCCACGGGGAAGCAGCGCGATCGGCCCACAAGCAGGCGATCGAGCCCTCTCGCTCTAACTGGTCCACCAGAGGAGCACTCGATCAACGCGGGGAGAGCGAGCTATTCGTTACTAAAGAATAGAGGTAGCGACAGGTTGATGGCGAAGCAGAAGACGGCGATGCACGAGGTTCTAGCGACAAGATCGGTGGGAACCGGCTGAAACGGGGCGGATCCAGTCGGCGGGCGTCGGTTCCGAGCAACAGCGGCGGTGGACGAAGCTCAGGCGCGGGACTCAACCATCCATGGCGTACTGTCCATGGAGCATAGAGGGAGAGGTTAGTGACAGAGGGAAAAATGAAGAGGAGCCATTGGATTGACGGTGGCGAGGGGGCCGCGACCTGCGGGATTCCACCTCTAGCGAGTGGCGCGGCCTATCGGGGTCCTGGATAGCGGCGCATGGAAGGCCACGGACGGGACGGCTCGGGCGGAACTTGGCGGCGACGGGATTTGGCGCTGTCGTCCTCATCCTCTGCGCTCGCACACAGAAGTAGGGGAGACAGTGGCGCCACTCAGGTGGCTTGGTCGCTGGCAGGGTGACGGACGAGGACGGCCGGGTTCGGGCGCCATGTCAGGGCGTCCGAGGCGGCAGACCTCATCGGCAGAGACACGGGGTCGCTAGAGCAGCGCCGTTCATTCACCTCTGCTCGAGCAGAGCAGAGGTGTGGTCAAGGCGAAGCAGAGGCCGGATGGGACTGTGGCTGAAGGTCAAGTGGGGCATCGGGGCCCTTGGCTCAGGCAGGAGCAGACGATGGCGAGAGCCGGCTCGACGTTGACGGAGAGGGTGGTACGGTGGCACCGACGTGGAGCACCATGGTCATCCATGCGCGGCCAGCAAAGCTCCTATAGAAGAGAAGAGAGAGGGTTCGAGGGGTGAGAGACCAGAGGAAGAGAGGGATTACAGGGAGGAGGAGAAGTAAGTAAAAGGAAGGTCGGGAGCTGCTGGTCACCAACGATGTTGGGCGAGGAAGGAGGCAGGAGGAGGCCGGATGGGATCTTGAGGTTGGTGGAGATGGATCGACGGGATGGATGGGACAGGGAGGTCGGGCACTGGATGGGTGGATTGGGCAGGGGGAGATCTCGAGGGGGATTTGGAAGGCGGCGGCGGGCGACGGTACACATCTCATAGATTTTAAGGTTTTCTCCTGATTTAGAATAGGAGTCTCTTATATAAGGAAAGAGGGGAAGTTTAGGGTAGATTCATACCCTCCGATCGAAATCGGGCAATCCAAGATAACTAGGTTGGGAAGTCCAAATTAGAAAACGGTGATATTTTAGGGATGTTAGGGGATGATCTGGACCCATCGGTGACGACTGAGTGGGTCGGGTTCGGGGAAGTTTTCAGACGCGCATGAGGAGTCGATGCACTGTTCAAGGAGGGGTTAGGTGGCCTGGCGGTTGGTAGCGGACTGTGTAGATGGTCTAGGGAGGAAAAAGAGGGAAAGCCCGACAACAGTTTTCGAAGACCAAAAACGTCCGACGTATGACCGGCTGTAATGCTGGTATATGTTTAACGGTTGGGCTATCCAACGAGCTCCAAATGCGATGAAACTTTGCAAGCAACCTACTGACAACATAACAAAACCGCATGCCAACTTTCATCCCATTCGGAGAATATTTTCCAGCCACTTATAAAATAATATTTTGGACATGTCGCGGGCGCGTGCAAGTGTGTCTGGCCTCAGAGCGGACAACGGAAGGAACAGGGAGACTAGGACGGATGCAAGTTTCAAAAGCATGCAGACGCAATGCGGAAGATGGCATGGCAAGATGCAACACGCAAAAGAATGACAAGGCAACAATAGAGAATAACTGTAAGACACCTGGAGCATCGGTCTCGGGGCGTTACAACATGACGTCTTCATCCTCTCGCGCGCGCTCCGACCGCAGGGAGGAGCGGCTCCCGCCGGCGATTGCCGGGGCTACAGAGCGCCCCGGCGATGTTCTGCCCATCGGCATGACTAACATAGAGAGGCGCTTCCAGCCACGGGTCACACGCATGCCGGGGAGGACATGGTCAATTAGAGCGCCGTCCGTGGCGGATGTGGCTGACGGCGATGGAGGACATGGCGCTCCGGCCGTCGGGAGGAGTAACCGGAGTGCGGGGAAGCTCCGCGGGGGTAGTGGATATGCGAAGTAACCCATAGGTGGGGAGGAGGGGGCCCAGACGATGATAATTTAGGCGGTGGTCGGTGGCTCGGCTCCGGTCATGGACGAGGTTGGAGGGCACGGGGAGGGGAGTGGGTTGGTCCACGGGGTGCACGGGAGGAAGAGAGCGGCAAAGGAGTTGAGAGGGGGCTCGGCCTTAAGTAGCCGACCCGTGGCTCACCGTGGACGCGGCGCACGGGTGGCCGTGGCAACGGCTCGGGCGGCAAGGGGAGAGAGCGAGGGGTTGTCTTTGGTGTTAGTGGGGGGTGGAGTAGGGTGCCAGGAAGTGAGAGAGAGGGAGTGGGGAGAGCTCCGGGTGGAGTCACGAGCTCGCACGCGCATTGGCGGGCTCGGGCGGCTCTGGGCACGCGTGGCACGGGCGGGACAGAGAGGGAAAGGATGGGGCCAGTGCGGTGGCGTGTTGCGGACGTTGAGGCACCTCGATTGGCGCAAGGGGGAGGCACTAGGTGGTCGAGGGACGTGGCGTCAACGGTCGAACGCCCTGCCAGGTGCTCCAGAGCGTGTTTCTGGCCGGCATCCGCGGCTTTTCCGCGCACACCCGTGCGTCCACTTGTGTCTAGGGACTCCAAGGGGAATAAACAAGAGGGCGGGAGGCTTTGGATGCTCTGGGACTTGCGAGGAGTGGGAGAGAGATGATAAAGGGAGGGGAAAGTGGTTGTCCAGAGAAGAAATATGGGTCTCTGCCCCCCTTAATCATTGCTCCTTGGGCAGCAAAGCATGTAGGAGTTATAGGAGGACGAGATGAGGCCGTGGGAAGAGTTTCAGCTCATGGAGATTAGTGGAAGGGGTTGAGACATGCATTTAGAGATTCTGCTAGAAGGTGTTTGATGGTTGTTTGAGCTAGCTGGGTTGCTCAACTTGCTTTGTAACTTAACATGAGTGAGTGTCATTACAAATTAGTAGTGCGCACCAATTCTAAGGTCAAATGGAGAAAGTGTCCAATGCAACTTTTATAAACCCTAGAAATGGGCAGAAACAATTTTGGATGGATTTTATCATGCTATCTTGTTCTCCTTGATGCACCACTTGGTGTAGTGTCCTCATTTGGGAATTTGAGCATGTCCACAAAACTTGAGATCAAAAGGAGACACTTGGCAATGTAGAGTTGCTCAAATTTGGTTCTGGAAAGAAAAGGTTTTGAGGCACTTTGATCAAATTATACTATTCTCTAACTTGTGTCACTTGGCCTAGGTGAATTATTAGACTATCTGAGCATGTGTACAAATTTTGAGATCATTTGGACATGGTTGGTAGTGCAAAGTTGTTCAAACTTGGAAAAGGACAGAAATGGTTTTGAGGGGGTTCGATGATGTTTTGTTGATCTTCAAGGCATGAGGCTTTGCAAGATCTTCAAATATATCATATGTGACATGCTAGAATTTTCTTGGAATTAATGAAGAAACTTTCCTTTGTAAATATTTCAACAGTTTGAAATATCCAGAAAGGGTTTTTGAGGGCTTTGACCAATAATTTGAACATGACCATGTGTTCAAATTCTTATATATGGAAAATATATGTCCCCTGAGTTTCCCTGATCTTTCTCAAATATTTTTGGAGCTTTAAAATAATTTTAACCTATTAAAGACCATTTCTGGCCTTAAGTAAAAGCCTGTAAATAAAATAGGAATATAACTTTTAAAATAATACCTTTGTGGTTTCTCGGAGTCCTATATCTAATAGGATTCAAACATAATTTTTGAAAGATTTTTCACAACCTTAATTAAGTACTTGTAGTTCAAGTCTCAGTTCAGGGGATTTTGGAAAAGCTATTTTAGAAAAAACTTTTTTCCAAAACATTTTTGTAAGAAAATACTATTCTGTCCTATACACATGGCATGATTATTGGGCAAAGGTTTAGATCAAGGAGAAGGTGTATAAGAGTTGGAGGATTTGTTTGATTTTTAGAGCAATTGCAACCAACACACAAAAATCAAATCAAGCAAATACCAAAAAAAATCAAAAGTTTTTGTCAAACCACATTTTATCATGATTTATTAGCTTAAGTGTTGTGGCATGAAAATCAGGGTGTGACATGGAGGAAGCCATAAATTTTGTTGCTTAGCTGCCACTTGAGAGGAAGAAGAGAGTGAACTGCATCCCTGATTCTCTTCTTTGAAGCCTCACACTTGAGCTGAGCAGCTTCTTGCTTGAGGGCCATGTTATAGAACTGATGGAACTGAGTAGGCTCAACAAGAACAAGAGATAACTGCAGATCCTCTCTGAGGCCAACCCTGAAGTGATAGATCATGCTCTTTCCATCAGGAACGTCTTGCCTTGTGAAGCGAGCAAGTTTCTGAAAACTGGATATTGTATTTATACATGGACATGCTTCCTTGCTTGAGATTGCGGAATTCCTCACGCTTGCTCTCAACAACACTTGTTGGAATGTGATGAGCTTTAAAATCCCGACAGAAGTCAGTCCAGGTAATCACTCAACCCGCTCTGGAATCTTTGTATTGTTGATACCAATCAGCAACTTGGTCCTTGAGATGAAAAGACGCAAACTTGATGTAGTCCTCAGGCCTGACATTGCTACAGTCAAGATGCTTGCTGATGTCCACGAGCCAATCATCGGTGTCCATGGCCTCGGCACAATTGCTGAAAGACTTTGGCTGATTTGCAAGAAACTGGTTGAGGGTAGAAAACTGAGGCTGCTTGTTGAATTACCCTTGACCTTGATTTCCTTGGTTGAGCTCTTGCATGAGTTGCAAAAGCATCTGGGTATTGGCATTGGTGGCTACCATGACAGCTTGCCATGCCTCTGGAGGCGGAGGAGGTGGCGGATGCGGGGGGTTCGCCTGATTCCCATCATTGTTGTCCGGATTCAGACGCGTTGGAGGAGCCATCCTGAAGAGGGTGACATCCATTAGAACCATGATAGACAGATAGACAAGCTGAATCAACGGATAGAAATTGCAACATATAGTCTTCATGATAAACATTACAGAGATTGAACGAATGAATTCCAAAGTTAACATTACACGACCATTAAGGTGAGAAGCCACTTAAAAGAGATAGATGAATGAAAAAAAGAAAGGTACGACTGGAACCAATAAATGGTAAGTATCATCCAATCACATACCAAATATCTGCGGGATGAATAACTAAGAGCTACTTGAATTCCCACCTATTAACTCCCGAAACATTCTGGTTATGCAATTTGGTGTTGGGGATATAGGGAGGCACAATATATATCACACAACTAACAAGCCCTACGCTCCACCAACGCGTCTCCATCCTGAACATACCGATGGAGAGCAATCGAACCCTCTGCCACCTCCTCCGCCTCCGCCTCTGGAGGCATGGCAAGCTTTGATGGCGGCCACCAACGCCATCACTTAGATGTTGATTCAGCTCATGTAAGAGCGGAATCAAGGCCAAGGCAACCAAGGGAACCAAGGCCAAGGCAACAACAACAATCGGCCTTAGTTTGCTACCCTCAACCAGTTTCTTGCAAATCAGCCAAAGTCTTTCAGCGCTTCTGCTGAGGCATGGACACTGATGATTGGCTCGTGGACATCAACAAGCATTTTGAATGCAGCAATGTCAGGCCCGAGGACTACATCAAGCTTGCTTCTTTTCAGCTCATGGACCAAGCAGCAGATTGGTATCAGGAGTACAAAGACACTAGAGGGGGTCGAGTGATTACCTGTACTGACTTCTGCTGGGACTTTCGAGCTCATCACATTCCAACAAGTGTTGTCGAGAGCAAGCGCGAGGGATTCCGCAATCTCAAGCAAGGAAGCATGTCCGTGTATCAATATAGCGTCAAGTTTTATAATCTTGCTCGCTTCGTAAGGCAAGACGTTCCTGATGAGAAGAGTATGATCTACCACTTTAGGGGTGGCCTCAGGAGAGGATCTGCAGTTAGCTCTCGTTCTTGTTGAGCCTACTTAGTTCGATCAGTTCTATAACATGGCGCTCAAGCAAGAGGCGGCCCAGCTCAAGTTTGAGGCTTCAAAGAAAAGGCTCAGGGATGTAGTCCACTTGTCCTCTTCCTCTCAAGTGGCAGCTAAGCAACAGAAGTTCTGGCTTCCTCCACCTCCTCCGTTTTGCCAGCCCTATCAGCAGAAGCACTCAGGTGGTCGTGGATCTTCCCACCCTCCCAACCTAGGCTATCAGAACAAGTCTCAGGCTCCGAGGACAGGTGGTCCTCCTCCTCCTTATCATCGCTCGCTCTTAGAGGTTACTTGCAACAAGTGTGGTCAGAAAGGGCACTATGTAAACAAGTGCATCCAAAGGCGTCTCCCGCCTCCTCCTCCTGCGAGGTCTTCAAGCAATGCAGTTGTCAAGCACAATCCCAAGTCTGCCAGGGAGAACATGTTGAATTCAGCTCAAGTAGAGGATTCTTCAGAAGTGATCATGGGTACTCTTCTAGTTAACTCTATTCCTGATAAAGTTTTATTCGATACTCGTGCATCACATTGTTTCATGTCAAGACTATTCTTTGCAAAGCATGATTTCACTTGGTCATACCTGGATAATCCGATGGGTGTTGTTTCTTCGGGGATGTCAATGAGGGCTAACTCAGTTGTGCCAGATGTTGGCATCAAGATGGGAAATTATTCTTTTCTGGCTTCTCCGATGGTTCTTGGTGATTCCGGTATCGATCTCATTCTCGGCATGGATTGGCTTTCTAAACACAAGGCCTTTCTTGATTGTGCTGCAAAGGAGATTAAATTGACGCATCCTTCTGAAGATGTGATCATCGTTGCTGCTCGTGATGAAACCATTCGGTTGTTCTCTCTCAATGAGAAAGGAGAGATGAGCGCTATTTCTCAGATTCCAGTTGTTCGCGAGTATCAAGATGGCTTTCCTGAAGAGCTTCCGAGTATGCCTCCTCAACGGCCAGTCGAATTTGTTATTAATCTTGAGCCCCGTACAGAATCCGTTTGCAAGCGCCCATACAAGCTTGGGCCAGAATAGCTGAAAGAATTGAAGAAACAGGTTGATGAACAAGAACGTCTAGGTCTGATCAGACCTAGTTCATCTCCTTGGGGATGTCGTGTTCTCTTTGTCCAGAAGAAAGATGGCACAGAACGACTTTGCTTCGATTACCGCACATTGCATAAGAAGACAATCAAGAATAAGTAACCACTTCCCAACATCAATGAGTTAATCGAGCAACTCAAAGGCGCAAAGGTGTTTTCCAAGCTTGACCTTCGTATGGGGTATCACCAGATTCACATTTGTGAAGATATCCCAAAGACAGCATTCAGAACAAGTTCTGGTTCTTATGAATATACTGTCATGTCTTTTGGGCTTGCAAATGCCCCTCCAACATTCTCTCGTAAAATAAACTTCATATTCAATCCCTACACCAATGAATTCGTCTAGGTGTATCTCGACGATATCCTAGTCTTCTCCAAGAATAAAAAGGATCATGCCAAACATTTGCAATTGGTGCTCGACAAGCTCAGGGAGTATCAATTCTACGCAAAGTTCTCCAAATGTGAGTTTTGGCTTGATGAATTTCTTTACCTTGGCCACATCATCTCTGCCAAGGGCATTTCTGTTAATCTGGAGAAGGTTTCTGCAATTGTGAACTGGGAGCCTCCTCAGAACATCAAGCAGCTCCACAGTTTCCTTGGGCTTGCAAGCTATTGTAGAAGGTTTGTGGAAAACTTCTCAAAAATTTCTAAGCCTCTTTCCAACCTCCTCTAGAAGCATGTCAAGTACTCCTGGACTC
The DNA here is from genome assembly GCF_003073215.2 of Triticum urartu. NCBI lineage: Eukaryota > Viridiplantae > Streptophyta > Magnoliopsida > Poales > Poaceae > Triticum > Triticum urartu. The sequence goes on along the minus strand of NC_053023.1, from coordinate 115,489,601 downwards.
CTAAGTGTGACATTGCCTTCAAAACTCTCAGAGAGAAACTTGTCACAGCTCCTGTCCTTATAACTCCTTATGAGTCCAAGCCCTACCAAGTTTTTTGTGATGCTTCGTTGCAAGGTCTTGGTGCAGTCTTAATGCAAGAGAAGAAAGTTGTGGGCTATACTTCTCGTCAGTTGAAGCCAAACGAAAGGAACTAACCCACTCATGATCTTGAGTTGGCGGCAGTTGTCCATGCATTAATCACGTGGAGACATCTCTTGTTGGGTAGGCAAGTGGACATTTTCATCGATCACAAGAGCCTCAAATATATCTTCCCTCAGCCCAACCTCAACCTCCGGCAAACATGTTGGGTCAAAATGATTCAAGAGTACAATCCAAGCATTGAGTACACTCCAGGCAAGACGAATGTGATTGCAGATGCTTTGAGCAGAAAGGCTTATTGCAACAGCTTAATTCTCAAGCCATTACAACATGATATTTGTGAATCTTTACGCAAGCTCAACCTGGAAGTTATTCCTCAAGGTTTTCTCGCCAACCTTCAAGTCACTCTAACTTTGGAAGACCAAATTCGTGAGGCACAACTCCTTGAAAACATGGTGAAGAAGGTGAAACATGGTGTTGCCAAGGGCTTACCCAAATACAAGTGTTATCGCATTGATGACAAGGACACCTTATTCTTCAGGGACCGGCTAGTGTTTCCTAAGGGTAATCTAAGGAAGGTCATAATGAACGAAGCATACAATTCTCTTATTTCCATCCACCCAGGCAGTTCGAAGATGTACCATGAACTCAAGCAGTCGTATTGGTGGACTCGCATGAAGCGAGAGATTGCTCAATTCGTAAATGAATGGGATGTCTGTCGAAGGGTGAAAGCAGAACATCAACGACCAGTTGGTCTCCTCCAACCTCTTGCTATTCCATAATGAAAGTTTGATCATATCGAGATGGACTTTGTCACTAGCTTTCCAAAGTCTAAGCGTGGGAATGATGCTATCTTCATTGTCATTGACAAGCTTACAAAAGTGGCTCATTTCCTTCCAGTCAATGAATCTATCACGACAGCTCAGTTGGCAGAGCTATACACCTCCAGAATTGTCTCGTTGCATGGGATTCCTCAATTGATCTCCTTAGACCACGGAAGCATTTTCACTTCCATGTTTTGGGACTCCTTCCAGAAGGCCATGGGCACCAATATTCGTTTCAGCACATCCTTTCATCCTCAAACAAGTGGCGAAGTCGAGAGAGTCAATCAAATCCTTGAAGACATGCTCAAAGCTTGTGTCATCTCTTTCGGTATGAAATGGGAAGGTTGCCTCCCATATGCCGAGTTCTCCTACAAAAACAGCCTCCAAGCAAGTTCGGGCAAGGCCCCTTTCGAAATCCTATATGGCAGAAAGTGTCGTACTCCTCTCAACTGGTCCGAGACTAGTGAACGCCAACTTCTTGGCAATGACTTGATCACAGAAGCTGAAGAAATGTGCAAAGTCATCCGTGAAAATCTCAAAGTTGTGCAATCGCGCCAGAAGAGTTACTATGATAGCAAGCACCGTGACTTGGCTTTCAAGATCAGAGACCGTGTCTATCTCCACGTCTCTCGCATGAAAGGCACTCGATGCTTCGGTATCAAAGGGAAGCTGGACCCGAGATATGTGGGTCCTTTCAAAATTGTGGGAAAAATAGGCGACCTTGCCTATCAACTTGAGCTCTCGTCCAACTTCTCAAATGTGCATGATGTGTTTCACATGTCACAACTTCGCAAGGCTTCAAGTGCCCGAGTGCACTATCAACTTCGAAGAAATTGACCTCCAAGAAGACTTGTCTTATCATGAGTATCCCGTTGCCACTCTTGAAGAAACCAAGCGCAAAACTCACAACAAGTCAATCAAATTCCTCAAAGTTAAGTGGTCTCACCATTCCGACCGAGAAGCTACTTGGGAGTGCGAGGATCACCTCCGTTCCAAAAATCCAGAGTTCTTTCACTCGTAGATCTCGGGACGAGATCCTCTGGTAGTGGAGGAGAGTTGTAACACCCCAGATGTAGAACATCCAAATTTGGAAATGTTCCCAACCTTATCATGATCAATTCCAAGTGGTTTCCTCCTTGTTGGTTTCATTTTGGGTTTTGCTTTGTTTTATATTGCATTGTCTTGTCATTGCTTGTCATATTTCCTTTTGCCATTTATTGTTGCATCATGGCCTCATCATAGTGTTGCATTTGTGCCTCTTGTCATGTTGCATTTCATCATGCCCATCATGTGCATTGTGGTATTAACTTTGTTGTAGTGAAGTGTGCATCACTCCTAGGCCATCTCTCTCTAACCTTGCATCACCTCTCCCCTCCTTCTATTTTCTTTTTTTGGCAAGTGTCATTTTCCCTACTCCATTATTGTTCAAGACTTCATCACAAATCTTGCACCATGTCCTAAATCTCTCTGCCAAATTTCATCAATTTTTGAAGTTGTTTTGGTTAGGTTCAAAAATGGCCCAAGTTAGAATTTTATTCAAACTTGTATTAGTTTTCTACCTCTAAAAATGTCCAAAGCAATTTTATCAAATATTGCACCTTTCCAGGAGCAAGACGGTATTTTTAAACCTTCCAAATTCTCTCCCTAGGTCCCCCCTCCTTTTCCTTCTCTGAAATTTGTTTATTATTAAAAATAGAGAAAATAATGCTTACCTTCCCTTACATGTGCGCTACAAATTGGGCCTTCCCCTCACCTGCAGCCAGCATCAGTGGCCCAACAACAGCCTCGTAGCACAGCCCACCAGTCCTCCAGCACAAGATCGTCCCCTACCTCTGTACGGCTCACATCCAGAGGCGCCACGTCGGCCGCCTCTATGATTTGATGGCCGGAGATCCTCCCCACGCCCTATAAAAACCTGCCTCTCAAACCCTAGGCTCCTCCACCTACCATTTTCCCCTCCTCGTCTTCATGCCGCCGCCAAGGTAAGTCCACCCATGCCGCTACGCATTGCCGATGCCATGGCCGGGAGCTAAAGCCCCTTCGTCAACACCGCCCTCGTCCACATCGTCGTCTCCTTTCTAAAAGGGGAGGACTGGAGGAACCTCCGCTCCTTCGCCTAACGTGGGGCCAACTCGAGTGGCCTTGGTTCGATCATCCTCGTCATCGTCCACTTCGGGCCCGTACACCTTTGCGGGTCAGCGCTAACTCATGCTGGTTACGCTGCCCCTCTAATCGTTACCTCGACGCCACAGCTCCCACAGGGAGCCGCCGCTCCTCCTCCTTTTCTTCTTGTTGTTTTCCATCATGTAGCCACCGCTCCTATTGCGTCCGAGGCTGTGTCCGCCATGGAAAACCATGACAGCGAGCTCAAATATAACGCCCCAAGACCGGAGCTTCAGATGCCTTTCCATGTTTTCCGAGATTCGTTGTGTGATTTGTTTTGCTTGTTGCATTCATCATTGCATTTTTTTGCCTTGTATCATGTCATTTAATTTTGTAAACTCAACTAAATAAATTGCATGGATCTTCAGTCCATTTAAACCGAGGGAATTCACATGGTGATTCTCTTTATAACATATCCTCCCATTATTAGGGAGCTATATTAAATATTCCTTTAATTTGGAATTTATCACAACACCCTTGCAAGATAATCCATGCTTTTTCTTATTCAATTCCTCATCTCCAAACTTTGCCCTAAATTCTTCCTTCACTTTCTGGAGTTCCACCAAAAACCTCAACATTTTTGGACCTCCCTATCACCTACTTCCTAGGCAAAACCATTTGAATTAAATTCGAATGAGTTTGATCCAAACTTCACCCACGTGTTCATTTCCATTTTTCTTGGATCAGGCACATTTTTGTGAGTCTGAGAAAATTTACTTCTTGCCCAAACTCCACTGCTATCCCTCTCGGCATTTCTTCCAAGTTTGGGTTTCTTTGAAATAGTTAAAGAGAGAGAGAGAGTAAGGCAGAGGAGAGCCTGCCCAACTGGGCCTCCGAACTCCCACACAGGCCGCAAACCTGCAGCTGGGCCGGCCTTTAGGCCCAGCCGCCCCACCTACACCTAACCCTAGCGCTCACGCAGCCTCCATCTCCCTCGATCCCTGCCTCCATCGAACCACTCCTCCTCCTTTCCTCCACCTCGCGCCGCAAGAGGAGCCCCGCGCTCGATTCCCCAGCGCCGCCAGCCTCCAGGAGCTCCCCCGCGTCCTTGATCTGTCGTTCCCGCGCCGCTGCCGGCCCTCCTGGTGCCGCCTCCACCACCAGATCAGGCCACCTCCGCCACCCTTGCCCGGTCCTAGCCGGACCCCGCTGGTAGGGCCCCGTCACGCCTCCGGCGCGCCAAGCTCGTCGCCTGGCAGCCGCCGCGGGCCAGCGCCACATCCGGACTCCCCTTCGTCTACGTCGTCTCCTGTTCCTTGCCTTGAGCACTGGCACTCCAAGGACGGCCTCCCACGGCTCGTCGTTGCCGGAGCTCCCCACCACCAGCAATCAGTCGCGCCACCGCCGTTTTGCAGGAGCTCCGCCTCCCTGCTTCGCCTTCGCCTGCATGCCTCTTGCTCGCCTCGCTCCTCCTCTGCCATGGCCGGCCCCAAGCTCCTGCTACAGCCGCTGCTTCCCAGCTCCTTCCCTGCTTCGCCAAGTCCAGCAATGACCGAGCCGTTGACTCCTGCGATGCCTGCTGCTGCCGCTGTTTTTCCCTTGTCAAACGAACGAGCAGCGCCTTCGGGGTTTTTCGCCAAGTCCCCGCTCCGATGAACGCTTTGGAATCACCAATTCAAACTCCAAAGCGAAGACCATGTACAAGTACCTCCACCGACGACCGTAATCATCTACGTAACGTGTACCACTACCGCTGTCTTTGGAATCGCTAAGAACGACAAGTGCCTTGACGCCCGATGCATAGAACAACTACCGTTGTCGACGACCCGGATAGCAGAAATGCCAAGTACCCCTTTGAGTTGACGAGACCGGCAAGTTCAAAGAACCCAAGTACCTCTTCAAAATGACCGAGTACCACTACCGTCGACCCTCGAAGACCCCGTGGACATCAAATTCCTCGTTGTGACCCCGAACACCTATGGAGTGTGTACAACTATGAAGCGAGAACGAATACTTCCACTACAAACGTCCCGAGAACGTCTACTTCCTCTACTTTGCACTAAACAAGAACCGTCCCGTTTGCACGCTTCGAAGGTATAACCCCAAGACGACTGCCCGTGGACCGAATTCATGTGTTGTATGAAATGCTCGCGTTTGCACCGTGTCCGAGATGCCCTTGCACGTTCCTCCTGTTTGCCATGCCGTCGACCCGTGGGAACCTGGTTATCGGGATCACTCCCCGTCACTCTTGCATGTTCCGCACACTTGTTCTTTTTCACGAGCATCTCGATCGAGTTACCAGAACTGGAACGTCGCCGTGGCACCGTTTTCGTTATCATCGCCGTGACACCCTTTCTTTCCACCATGGTGACAAATGCTTCATAATGCTCTTATCAACATTTTCATAAAATTTTCTTAAAACTTGCATATATCATCTGCATCATGATAACAACATTTAAAATGTTTAAAATTGTTGTTGCATTAAATTGCTAATGCACGTGAGGATTTACCGGAATTGTTGTTGATGTTTCCGGCCTCACTTAAAATTGCCTAAAATGTGTAGTTTACTTTTGCCTCATCTCTTGCCATGTTTCACAACATTTAATATTGTTGGGTACATAAATGGGAGAGAACTAAATAAATGAAGGTGGTGTTTCGTTAATATGCAACTCATTGCATATTGAGCTCCACTTAATTTGTAGTATTGTTTGAACACTTTGCCATGCCATGCCTTATTAAACCGGACATGCATCATACTTGGTTGTGCATTATGCCATGTTTATGCTTGTGTGTTTACCATGTTGCTTGCTTCTTTCCGGGTTGCTTCTCTCGTTAGCTTCGGTTCCGTTCCGGAGTTGTGAGGATTCGTTCGACTACGTCTGTTTGTCTTATTCATGGACTTGTTCTTCTTCCTTGCGAGATCTTAGGAAAGATGACCATACCCTCAAAATCACTTCTATCTTTGCTTGCTAGTTGTTCGTTCTATCGCTATGTCGCGCTACCTACCACTTAATATATCATGCCTCCCATATGATCATGTCAAGCCTCTAACCCACCTTTCCCAGCAAATCGTTGTTTGGCTATGTTACCACTTTTGCTCAGCCCGTCTTATAGCATTGCTAGTTGGAGGTGAAGTTGAAGTTTGTTCCATGTTGGGACATGGATATGTTGGGATATCACAATATCTCTTATTTTAATTAATGCATCTATATACTTGGTAAAGGTTAGAAGGCTCGGCCTTATGCCTGGTGTTTTGTTCCACTCTTCCCACCCTAGTTTCCATCATACCAGTGTTATGTTCCTTGATTATGCGTTCCTTATGCGGTTGGGTGCTATGGGAACCCGTCGACAGTTTGCTTTGAATAAAACTCCTCCAGCAAGGCCCAACCTTGGTTTTAACATTTGCCACCTAAGCCTTTTTCCCCTGGGTTCTGCAGACTCAAGGGTCATCTTTATTTTAAACCCCCGGGCTAGTGCTCCTCCGAGTGTTGGTCCAACCTGTCAACCGCCGGTGGCAACCAGGGGCAACTCTGGGCTGGCCTACCAGAAGTTTGGACAATCCGGTGTGCCCAGAGAACGAGATATGTGCAGCTCCTATCGGGATTTGTTGCATAGTCGGGCGGATTTGCTGGTCTTGTTTTACCATTGTCAAAATGTCTTGTAACCGGGATTCCGAGACAGATCGGGTCTTCCGGAAGAAGAAATATCCTTCATTGACCGTGAGGGCTTGTGATGGGCTAAGTTGGGACACCCCTGCAGGGTATAAACTTTCGAGAGCCGTGCCCGCGGTTATGTGGCAGATGGGAATTTGTTAATATCCGGTTGTAGAGAACTTGACGCTTAACTTAATTAAAATGAATCAACCGCGTGTATAGCCGTGATGGTATCTTTTCGGCGTAGTTCAGGAAGTGGACATGGCCTTGTGTTATGCTTGAATGTAAGTAGCTTCAGGATCACTTCTTGATCACTTCTAGCTTCTCGACCATTGCGTTGCTTCTCTCCTCGCTCTCAATTGCATATGTTAGCCACCATATATGCTTAGTGCTTGCTGTAGCTCCACCTCACTACCCTTTCCTACCCTTAAGATTAAATAGTCTTGATCTCGCAGGTGTGAGATTGTTGAGTCCTCTGACTCATGGATACTTCCAAACAGTTACAGGTGCCGAGGATACCATTACAAGTGATGCTACCGAACTCAAGAGGGAGTTTGACGAGGATTCTGGCCGTTACTATGTTTCTTTTCCGGATGACCAGTAGTGGAGCCCAGTTGGGACGATCGGGGATCTAGCATTTGGGGTTGTCTTCCTTTATTTTGGTTCTGTAGTCGTACCTTGATTGTGTATTGGATGTTGTATGTTTAACTATGTTATTTGTGTGAAGTGGCGATTGTAAGCCAAGTCTTTATCCCTTTCTTATTCAGTACATTGGATTGTGTGAAGATTACCCCTCTTGTGACAAACCTACCATGCGGCTATGCCTCTAAGTCGTGCCGTGACACGTGGGAGATATAGCCGCATTGTGGGTGTTACAAGTTGGTAATCAGAGCCATCCCCGACTTAGGATCCTCCTGCTCGATCGAATCGCTGACGTTGTTGCGTCTAGAACAAATATTTTGAGTCTTAGGATTATATATATCGAAGAGTAAGATTCTTTTTACTCCTCGGTCCCTTCGTCGCTCTGGTGAGGCCTCCTGACGTAGAAGTTTTGACTCTTCTCTCCTCAAATTTCACTATAATTTTGTTTAGGATCACGCGGGTATCTTGGAATCGTTTCGATAGTCTTGTGACGAGAACATTGTACTTGGTGCCTCCTGACATTTAGGGGTTGTGGCAGTGTCCCGCTGAGTTGAGCTCCGAGGTGTTGTCATCACAATTTTATCGTTGCAGTTCTGGAATACCTTAGTTCGCCGACATCGAAAATCTCTTTTATGCAGTTGGTGGTGAGATAACCTCGACGCCACCCAGTACTTGGGCAGGAGTTCGGGAGTATTGCCATCGCTCGTATAACGGATGCTTTTCGAAGGTTGAGGTACATGATTTCCAAAGGTTTCTTGGTTATGTGTTGAAGGATGGATACAGCTGGATGTAGGGATTGTTAGTTTGGGTGAGATATTATGCTTCCCCTGTATCCCCAACACCTGATTGCATAACCAGAGAGTTTCAGGAGTTTATAGGTGGGAATTCAAGTAGCTCCTAGAATATCTTTCCAACAGATGCATGATATGGGATTGGGTAAATCTCTATCATATGTATTTGTTCCGGCTTATTCTGCAAGCCAATCCTTGTTTTGTTTTGTTGTGGTATTCGAGTTGCTTCGAAGTCAAGTGTTGATCCCATACCTTTCCGAAGCGGTGTTCTCATATTTTGATGTGAATGCAAATCCTTTCGATCATCAAGTCTGCCATCTTAATATCTTGTCAACCAGCATGCTTCTCTTCAAGATGATCCTATCATTTTTCCCATTCCAAAGATTACCCCTCAGTTTTTTTCCAACGGTGTTCGTTTCATCCGTTCCAAGTTGTCTTTGTTTTTCCCCCCCCCCCCCCCCTTTTCTTCAAGGAATTAGATTTCTTAATCAACTATCCATTTTATTCATGTGAAGTCTCTTCATCCTTTTCTTTCAAGTTTCAATCAGGTGAATTCTCATGAACATGCTCTACAAGTTCATCATTCTTTGTTCTTTTCTTCTCCGGTGGATGCAATTCAAGCTTTGTCGATCATATCTTTTCCTCATTTCAAATGCTTTCCCATGCCATTGCACCTCTTAATCGCTCACCTCTCTCTATTTATATCCGAAGTGCCGAAGATATCTCAGAAGATTTGTGTCTCCACTATCAATCCGTTCAAGCTATTTCGAGGTTGCTGTCTCATTCAAGCCATTTAATTCAACCGGCGCAATCTTCCTTTTAAATCGTTGAACGGTGTTTCCCTTGAGTGGGCCCTAACCCATAGGTCTTTCCCAGGATCTTACCTGGCTCTTCTATTTTGCCGGTGTTACTCTCAAATTCTTCTCCAAGTTTGACGTAAGAATGAATTATCATCAGTCATATTTCTTTCTCCAACATCTTTCAAATTCTTTCGCGTTGGCTCAACCTCTTCGCTTTTGATTCTCCCGGAGTGTCTAAACAATTCTTGATGGTGTTTCTCGTCGTCATTCTCGGATTTGAAGACCGAAGAAGAGTTTCGCTCAATCTTGTCCATTCTCTCGAAGATTCATGGTTCTAGCTTTATGCCATCCTCTCATAATTGTTTTTGATTGTGATAATTCTTTTCAACCATCTGGAGCAATTCAGGAGTCTTTTCAGTTTGATTCTCCAAAGGCCATCATTTCGGGTTTATTCATTTCAGCTTTCAGCTATCGTTCTCCAAATCTTACCGGTGCATCATCCAAGTATTCTCTAATCAGCTCGCGATCTATTCGTTCTCTTGTATCAAATTCCCTCAAGTATCTTCATTAGTTTTTCAAATTCTTCCCAGTGAATTGTGCCTTTGCTACTTTCATTTTTAATTCTTACGGTGGTTTGTTCAAGATTACTCTTCCTATGTTCTCACATTAATTCATTCGTTCTTTCCAATCCTATCGGCAGATCGTTTAAGTCCTTCTCAAGTTTGCAATGTATTTATCTTAATCCTTTCTACGAGAATAAGTACTATGCCAAATCCGTTGCTTGTCATCAATCTAAATTGGTGAGGCCTACGCATAACATAATTCTTATTCTTGGTTCATCCAGTTAATTCATCTTTCTCTCTGGAGTTGTCCTTCATATCACATTCTTGGTTCGAGATGATTCATCTTTTCTTTTCTGGAGTTTCAAGTTTTCCACTTTATCTCGTCGCGAAGATTCATCTAAATCATTGCAAGGCTTCACCTTGTGTTTTAAACTTCTCTTTCTTTTTATCATCATTTTATTACCGGAGTTCTTCATGGAGGCTCTACATGATGGTTCATCAAGGATTTAATTCCTTCTCGAAGTGTTTATCGAGGTTCTTTTCAGAGGAGCTCAAGCATTCTTCATCTTGCATTCCGAAGTGCAATTCTTTCATATCTCATCTTTTGATGTGGTGATATGCCACTCTTGACAATTTCCCATCGTGTTTCATGATTCACAAGTTGTCCGGAATGACATATTGTAAACCCATCATTTTCAATTCGTTCATGTGTTCCCTTGCAACCCATCAATCTGTTCATTGGAGTTATATTGGGTTATATTTCACCTACAGTCTTCCCTAAGGAATGTTGCTATTGTGGTGCTTATCTAAGGTCCAAGTTTTCTCCTTAATTATCACCTTGGTGGAAGGAGCTTTCTATCTTTTCTGGCTCTCAATCAAATCAGTTGTTTCCGTTAGTGGCCGGTTATCACCTCATAATTTTGAGATGTTTTCCATAAGCCCACAACATGATTACTCTTTTTGTTATCGGTTTTTCCAACAACTCCACTCAATCCTTCTTTCTAAGGATGCCTACAAATTCAATTGTGGTAGAAGATATCATTTTCTTCTCAATTCTTTTCTTTCCAACGGTCCAACTTCTATTCCTTCATTCTGGAGGCATTGTGTTGTTGCTCTCTTCGTCCCATCACCTCATTTTTGCCAAGATCATATTGTTTTCTAGCTTATCCATTTAACCGGAGTGTTGTGTCCTCTGATCTTTTTCTTTTCATCATATCAAGTCTTGTATCTCTTTTCAGCGAGAGTGCTGTTTGAATTTGTTCTTCCTTGTTTCTTGTTTATCTCGTTTCAACAAGAGTGGTTTTAATTCCTTCTTGTCCATTGTGCTCGTCATTCAATAGCTTTGCAACCTCCATGGTTGACATAATGTTCCTTGTTCCTCCCTTATAACAGAGTGTTTTCAACTTCATTCATCTCCGGTGTACTCTTTCCTTGAAACTGCTTAACCTCTCAAGGTTCATTGGTTTCACTAGCTATCAAAGAAGCAACTTTGTTCTACCTCTTCTCTTCCTTTTTCCGTTTCTCTCCAGTGCCATCCTAGATCTCGGGATGAGAACCTCTTGTAGTGGTGGAGTGTTGTAATGCCCCAGGACCGGAGCTTCAGATGCCTTTTCATGTCTTTCGAGATTCGTTGTGTGATTTGTTTTGCTTGTTGCATTCATCATTGCATTTTTTGCATTGCATCATGTCATTTAATTTTGGGTTTATTTGAAATAGTTAAAGATAGAGAGTGAGGCAGAGGAGAGCCTACCCAACTGGGCCTCCCAACTCCCACGCAGGCCGCAAACCTGTAGCTGGGCCGGCCTTTAGGCCCAGCCGCCCCACCTACACCTAACCCTAGCACTCCCGCAGCCACCATCTCCCTTGATCCCTGCCTCCATCGAACCCCTCCACCTCCTTTCCTCCACCTCGCGCCGCAAGAGGATCCCCGCACTCGATTCCCCAGCATCGCCAGCCTCCAGGTGGTCACCTCGCGTCCTTGATCAGTCGTGCCCGCGCCGTTGCCGGCCCTCCTGCTGCCGCCTCCACCACCAGATCAGGCCACCTCCGCCGCCCTTGCCCGGTCCCGGCGGGACCCTGCCGGTACGGCCCCATCACACCTCCTGCTCGCCAAGCTCGTCGCCTTGTAGCCGCCGTGTGCCTGCGCCACCTCCGGCCTCCCCTTTGTCTACGTCGTCTCCTGTTCCTTGCCTCGAGCACCGGGGCTGCAAGGCCGGCCTCCTGTGGCTCGTCATTGCCGGAGCTCCCCACCACCAGCAATCAGCCGCACCGCCGAAGTTTTGCAGGAGCTCCGCCTCCCAGCTTCGCCTTTGCCTGCATACCTGGTGCTCGCCTCGCCCCTCCTCTGCCATGGCCGGCCCCAAGCTCCTTCTGCAGCCGCTGCTTCCGAGCTCCTTCCCTGCTTCGCCAAGTCCAGTGACAACCGTGTCGTTGACTCCTGCGATGCCTGCTGCTGCCGCTGTTTTTCCCCCGTCAAACGAACGAGCAGTGCCTTCAGGGGTTTTCGCGAAGTCCCCGCTCCGATGAACGTTTTGGAATCGCCAAGTCAAACCCCAACGCAAAGACCATGTACAACTACTTATCCAGTGGATGTCACAAAGTACCTCGACCGGCAACCTGAATCATCTACGTAACGTGTACCACTACCGACGTCTTCGGAATCACTAAGAACGACAAGTACCTTGACGCCCGATGCATAGTACAACTACCGTCGCTGACGACCCGGGTATCAGAAATGCCAAGTACCCCTTCGAGTTGACGAGACCGGCAAGTTTGAAGACCCGAAGTACCTCTTCGAAAAGATCGAGTACCACTACCGTCGACCCTCGAAGACCCCGTGGACGTCAAGTTCCTCGTTGTGACCCCGAACACCTAAGGAGTGTGTACAACTGTGAAGCGAGAATGACTACTTCCACTACGAACGTCTCGAGCACGTCTACTTCCTCTACATTGCACCGAACGAGAACCATCCGGTTTGAACGCTTCGAAGGTATAACCTTGAGATGACCGCCTGTGGACCGAATGCATGTGTTGTACGAAATGCTCGCGTTTGCACTGTGTCCGAGATGCCCTTGCACGTTCCTCCTCGTTTGCCATGCCGTCGGCCCATGGGAACCCGGTTATCGGGATCACTCCCCGTCACTCTTGCATGTTCCGCACACTTGTTCTTTTTCACTGTCATCTCAATCGAGTTACCGGAACTAGAACGTTGACATGGCACCGTTTTTATTATCATCGCCGTGCCACCCTTTCTTTCCACCACGGTGCCAAATGCTTCATAATGCTCTTATCAACATTTTCATAAAAATTGCTTAAAACTTTCATCTATCATCCGCATCATGATAACAACATTTAAAATGTTTAAATTTGTTGTTGCATTAAATTGCTAATGCACATGAGGATTTACCAGAATAGTTGTTGATGTTTCCGCCTCACTTAAAATTGCCTAAAATGTGTATTTTACTTTTGCCTCACCTCTTGCCATGTTTAACAACATTTAATATTGTCGGCTTCATAAACGGGAGAGAACTAAATAAATGAAAGTGGTGTTTCGTCAATATGCAACTCATTGCATATTGATCTCTACTTAATTTGTAGTATTGTTTTTGTGCACTTCGCCATGCCATGCCTCATTAAACCGGACTTGCATCATACTTGGTTGTGCATCATGCCATGTTTATCCTTATGTGTTTACCATGTTGCTTGCTTCTTTCCGGGTTGCTTCTCTCGTTAGCTTTGGTTTGGTTCCAGAGTTGTGAGGATTCATTCGACTATGTCCGTTTGTCTTCTTCATGGACTCGTTCTTCTTCCTTGCGGGATCTTAGGCAAGATGACCATACCCTCGAAATCACTTCTATATTTGCTCACTAGTTGTTTGTTCTATCGCTATGTCGCGCTGCCTACTACTTGCTATATCTTTCCTCCCATATTACCATGTCAAGCCTCTAACCCACCTTTCCCAGCAAACCGTTGTTTGGCTATGTTACCACTTTTTCTCAGCCCCTCTTATAGCATTGCTAGTTGCAGGTGAAGTTGAAGTTTGTTCCATGTTGGGATATCACAATATCTCTTATTTTAATTAATGCATCTATATACTTGGTAAAGGGTGGAAGGCTCGGCCTTATGCCTGGTGTTTTGTTCCACTCTTGTCGCCCTAGTTCCCGTCATACCGGTGTTATGTTCCTTGATTTTGCATTCCTTACGCGGTTGGGTGTTATGGGAACCCCTCCACAGTTCGCTTTGAATAGAACTCCTCCAGCAAGGCCCAACCTTGGTTTTAACATTTGCCACCTAAGCCTTTTTCCTTGGGTTCTGCAAACTCAAGGGTCATCTTTATTTTAAACCCCCGGGCCAGTGCTCCTCTGAGTGTTGGTCCAACCTGTCAACCGCCGGTGGCCACCAGGAGCAACTCTGGGCTGGCCTACCGAAAGTTTGGACAATCCGATGTGCCCTGAGAACGAGATATGTGCAGCTCCTATCATGATTTGTCGGCACAGTCGGGCGGCTTTGTTGGTCTTGTTTTACCATTGTCGAAATGTCTTGTAACTGGGATTCCGAGATTGATTAGGTCTTCCCGGGAGAAGGAATATCCTTTGTTGACCGTGAGAGCTTGTGATGGGCTAAGTTGGGACAACCCGACAGGGTATAAACTTTCGAGGGCCGTGCCCGCGGTTATGTGGCAGATGGGAATTTGACAATATCCGGTTGTAGAGAACTTGACACTTAACTTAATTAAAATGAATAAACCGCGTGTTCAGCCATGATGTTCTCTTTTCGGCGGAGTCCGGGAAGTGGACACAGCCTTGTGTTATGCTTGAACGTAAGTAGCTTCAGGATCACTTCTAGCTTCTCGACCATTGGGTTGCTTCTCTTCTCGCTCTCATTTGCGTATGTTAGCCACCATATATTCTTAGTGCTTCCTGCAGCTCCACCTCCCTACCCTTTCCTACCCTTAAGCTTAAATAGTCTTGATCTCGCGAGTGTGAGATTGCTGAGTCCTCATGGCTCACGGATACATCCAAACAGTTGCAGGTGCCGAGGATACTAGTGCAAGTGATGCTACCGAACTCAAGTGGGAGTTCGACGAGGATTCATGCCGTTACTATGTTTCTTTTCCGGATGACCAGTAGTGGAGACCAGTTGGGATGATCGGGGATCTGGCATTTGGGGTTGTCTTCCTTTATTTTGGTCCCGCAGTGGGACCTTGATTGTATATTGGATGATGTATGTTTTACTATGTTATTTGTGCGAAGTGGCGATTATAAGCCAACTCTTTATCCCTTTCTTATTCAATACATGGGATTGTGTTAAGGTTACCCCTCTTGCGAGAAACCTACCATGCGGCTATGCCTCTAAGTCGTGCCCCGACACGTGGGAGAAATAACCACATTGTGGGCGTTACATCAAGCTCGTGCCTTTTCCTCAGCTCGCATCGCTCATGTAGACGCGAGCACACTCATGCGTTCACCCTTCTCACTCCCGCTCTCACACGCCCCTCCTCTCGCACTCGGTCAGCCACACCCAATCGAGGCCGTTATAACACTAGTACTTGTGTAGCATACTGGTTGGAGCAATGCGCATCAGCACCGGAGGTCCTGAGTTCAATTCCCAGTGCCCCCCGATTTTGCTATGATCTATTTTTGTGCGCGAGTCACTGACAGGGTGGCCCCACTGTCATACTCAGCTCCTCCCTTATTTTTTTTCCCGAGATGTCCAATTCTGGAAAGTTCTCGATTTTCATTTCAGGCAATGTCCAAATCTGGACATTGCATTTTTGGCCATTTCCGTTTCTGGCAGATTCCATATTAGGCAGTTTTTGACTTAGTTCATTTCATGAGCATTTTCCTACAACAACATATGCATATTATATATATATATATATATGTTTATGGGCTGGAAAATTTCCACCGATCTAGTGGTGGCATTAGTTTCTGCATTTGAGCAAGTTTGCACACATGCTATTTTTACATCACATTGTTGTTTTGTCATTTACGTGTGATTAAATTCAAATATCCTATGGCATAGTTTTGCACCTAAACATGCTCTTCAACATGCCTACTACATGCTAGATTTTGTTACATGCAGTGACATGCTTTATATTGAGTGCCACAAGCTTGTAAACATGCCTACATGAATCTGTTTTGTCATGCCATGCATATTTTGCTAAGTCTGAAATTTTTTCCACATAACTTGCCATGTTTGCATTGGTGCTATCATCTTTTCTGTGGATCTTTGGGACAAGTTCAGTAAGGTAGTTTTGTTGAGTGCATTTAGTACCATCATGCCATGTTCTTGTTTGTTATAATATGTTCCTGTAGCATATAGTTTACTAGTCCTAAACATTGCAACCTGATGCTGTTTCTATCATGTCTAGTATTTTCACCAAGTCTGTAAAGAGTTAGCATTTGCATTTTTGCCATGCTGTTTTAAACATGTTCTAGTGTGTTCTAGCAGTAGCTCAGTGTTCAGGAATTGTAGAGCTTCACATGTACTCCATTGCCATGTATTTTGTTTTCATGTTTGGGTGTTGTAGCATATTTAAACTTTGCATCTAATTTGCCATGCTAATGTTTTCAACATATTGCATTGCATCTTGTTTGGCTCGTCATTTGCAAACTGTGCATCCGTTTCCAGTGATCTTCATATGGATTTCATTTGAAATCTTTCAATCTTTCCAGTGGCATGCTTAGGTTACCAAGATTCTGCCGATATCTTTCATGACTCCACCGTTCCTTCTTGTTGTCCGCCCCCTTCTTTTCGATAGACCCGTAACTCCGTGCATACCATTCTTACTATGCATCCTTGTTAGTCTTGCATATAGAACATGTTCTTGTCATGAGTGGTTGTTCATTGTATGTTTTTATTTTCTTTGGGTAGTTCTGGGAGATGAGTTTGAGTATGAGGACCCTGTCGAGTACGTTCACGACGAGCAAGCTTTCGACACACCTGAGAACATTGTAGGCAAGATGATCGTTACCCCGATATCACTTCTATCTTTACTTGCTAGTTGTTCGTTCTATCGCTATGTTACGCTACCTACCACTTGTTTTTTTAAACAACCTCCCATGTTGCCACGAAAGCTTCTAACCCACCTTCCTAGCAAACTATTGTTTGGCTATGTTACCGCTTTTGCTCAGCCCCTCTTGTAGCATTGCTAGTTACAGGTGCAGTGCAGGTTGTTCCATGTTGGAACATGGATATGTTGGTATATCACAATGTCTCTTATTTAATTAATCCATCTATATACTTGGTAAAGGGTGGAAGGCTTGGCCTTTTGCTCGGTGTTTTGTTCCACCCTTGCCACCCTAGTTTCCGTCATACCGGTGTTATGTTCCTAGATTTTGCATCCCCAACACGGTGAGGGTTTATGGGCCCCTCTTGACAGTTCACTTTAATACAATCTTCTAGCAAGGCCCAACATTGGTTTTACCATTTGCGTAATAACAACTAAAATTTACAGCGGGAGTAATTAACCTGAGGATTCTTAATCAACAACCCGGGCTAGTGCTCCTCATGAGTGTTGGTCCAAACTAGAGCACCGTGCAGGACCACCCCTAGGCAAGTTGTGGTATCTGGATCTTGTACGCTTCGCTCATCTGTTGTGGCCTGGGACGAGATACGCGTGGCTACTATCAGGGTGTCGACACGTCGGGACGTCTTGCAGGTTTTGTTTTACCATTGTTGAAATGTCTTGTGCATCGGGATTCCGAGTCTGATCGGAGGGTCCCGAGATGCAGGATTGTCTCCACGGATCATGAGCTTGTCATGGGCTAAGTTGGGACACCCCTGCAGGGTATAAACTTTCGAGAGCCGTGCCCACGGTTATGTGGCAGATGGGACTTTTTAATATCCGGTTGTAGCGAACTTGAAACCAAACTCTTTAAAATACACCAACTGCATGTGTACCCATGATGGTCTCTTTTCGGCGACGTTCGGGAAGAGAACACAGTGGGGTGATGTTTGAGCGTAAGTAGTTCAAGAACACTTCTTGATCATTACTAGATTACGACCGTTTGCGTAGCTTCTCATCTTATTCTTACATTCGTAAGTTAGACACTATATAGTGCTTAGTGCTTGCTGCAACTCCACCTTATATCCAAACCTTACCTTTAAGCTTTGATACATGACACCATGGGTAATAGGACTGCTGAGTCCCCGTGACTCACAGTATAATACAAACACAGTTGCAGGTACCGATGAGACTGATGCAGGTGATGCCACTGAGGTCAAGTGGGAGTTCCACAAAGACCTTGGTCATTACTATGTTTCCTTTCCGGATGATCAGTAGTGGTGCCCAGTAGGGTCGACCAGGACTTAGCTTGGGTGGTTGTCTTTTATTCGTTTGATTTTGTACGTAGCCGGACTCTCTATTCATATTGAATGATTGTATAACTTGGTGATATTGTGTGACATTGTGGAGATTCTAAGACAAAGCCCGTATTCTATCTATTCAGTAAATGAGATGAGCAAAGATACAACAACTCTTGCGACCATACCAATATGCGCTTATGCCCCAAGTCGTGCCTCGATACGTATGGAGTATAGTCGCATATTGGGCGTTACAGAAGCCTGCCAGTTCCATTCCAAGAACATCCATCTGCCTGCACAAGCTAGTCAGACAATCCCTTTGTCATGGCCGTTTTCGGTCTGGGGGCTCGATATCCTCGGCTCTTTCTCCCGAGCTATCGGGGGATTTGAATTCGTATTCGTTGCAATTGACAGGTTTACAAAGTGGCCGAAAGTAGATGTCATGAGAAAGGTGACTGCTCAGGCAGCTATCAAGTTCTTGAAAGGATTGGTGTGCCGCTTCGGTGTCCCTGCATGGATCATCACCAACAACGGCACCTAATTCATGAGTCACGCTTTCATGCAATACGTTCATGCCCTCGGAAGCAAGATCACATTCCCTTCTCTAGCACATCCCAAAAGCAGTGGACAAGCTGAGAGGGCAAATGCTTAGGTGTTGCGAGGACTCAAGACAAGAACAT
Source organism: Triticum urartu (assembly GCF_003073215.2). Taxonomy (NCBI): domain Eukaryota; kingdom Viridiplantae; phylum Streptophyta; class Magnoliopsida; order Poales; family Poaceae; genus Triticum; species Triticum urartu. The sequence continues at coordinate 115,471,100 of NC_053023.1, read as the reverse complement.
TTGATACGCTACAGAAGTGCGGCCGACGATGTATCGATGAGCTGCCGGTACTTCTCAGGTCCCTCAGAATGACACCAAATCAAGCTACCGGGCAGACTCCTTTCTCCCTAGTTTATGGGGCAGAAAAAATTATCCCCAGGGAACTCATTTACGGGTCTCCTTGGGTGCTTGCCTACAATGAAGTAGCACAAGATCAACACCGGCATGACGACGCTGTGCTTCTCAAGGAGAACCATCTCCGAGCTGGTACGCGTGCTGCACGCTATCATCAAGCCTTGAGTCGCTATCACAGCGGCAGGGTTCATGCCCGGTGTTTTGAGGAAGGCAACCTTGTCCTTAGGCGCGTTAGGTCCACCGAGGGTACAAACAAGTTGATGCCGAAGTGGGGAGGCTCTTACCAGGTAGTTCGAGTCACCAGACCTGGCGGTCTGTCTAGAGACCGGAGATGGCATTCAATTGCAAAACTCATGGAATATTAGCATCTCCACAAGTTCTACCCATAAGGCGTTGCTGTCGGGCCCTGTCCGGCAGCCACCCTTTTGTACGGCCCTTGCTTCAGTTGCATGTAAACCCTTGTACAAAGCCAGGCGCAGACCCTGAGCAACAGAGGAATGAATGAAGCGCTGGGGCCCCCCGACAAGTTGCATGCATGCATAATCATTTCATGAGCATTGCATACCCATGTAGATAATATCACATCTTGCATCATTTCCATATACATAAAATTGCAGGTTCCTGCCGAGAACTTGACCTCTAAGGAAAGATGGAAAAATGAACCAACACTGCGATCTTCGGCAAGCCAAACAGATAAGTTCTATCTCTTGTCCATATGTGTTTTGTAAGCAAACACTTGTGCATAGGAGATCCTCGCCACTTTTTGAAACTTAGGTGCTCCCATCCCTCGACTAGAACATTGCTTTGGTCAGGATGGTCGCAGTGGCCTTTGCTGAAAGGTTGGCAGGGGGCTGGCCCCCCTTCGCAATTGTGCCCAGTAGGCTTAGAGGATACCGGCAGGAGAGCCTGCTAGGGGAAACTCGTTTATTTAAAATTTAGAGGCATCCTACCTCTGCATGCACATATACATGCACGAGTCCCCCGGCAAGGTTCATCTTTTTCATTGACATGCAGATCAAACAACTACACACCTTACAGGACACAAACATGGACTCAAGAGATTACATTATTTGAACTAAAATTGGCAAATGCCTGCAGGTTTAAGATTAAAAGAAAGATAAGTGCCCCCTAATGCCCATTCTTGTTCCTGTCCTCCTAGGCACGGCGGTAGAAGGCAAAGAGGGCAAAAGGAGTGCCTGGGCGGAAGCCCAGCCTGACCCCGTCCGGCTCCAGGAGAGGTAGCCTGGCGGGGATGGGAGGTCACCGGCAAAACGCGTCGAAGGAGAGCATGGCGAAGGCGACCCATCAACTGCCACCACTAGGGCCAGCAGGACGCTGCAGGGCTAACGGAGCTGCACCCCATGAGGAAGCTTGCCGGGGTCCAGTTGGAAGGCTGCTGGATGAAGCCGGGAGGCACCATACCGACCTCGACATCCAACTCCCCGGCAAATCACCTTGCCAGGAAGGAGATGCAGGTGCACATGATGGTGGTGCTGCCTAATGAACATGGTGCGGGCGACGCTCAGCTGGAGTCAGAGTCGTCGCCCTCCCGGTCGCTGCCGTCATCATTGCTATCACTGTCCTCCTCGTCGCTTTCGCTCGAAGAGGATATTTCTTCTTCGGTTGAGCTCTCCGCACAGAACCCTAAGCAAGCTGCCGAGCGCCCAAAGATCTTGACAGAAAGCAGGCCACTCTCTATTAATTTGAACCGGAGAACATGCCCCTCCAACAAGCTATGGGCTCGAGCAAAGATCTTCCAGCAACGACGGAGGTACATAACATGAGGAGCAGGGAAGTCAACATCCACCCAGATGCCACCATTCCCACAGACCCTCATATGCAACCTCTGTACGAGCGGCTGTTCGAGCTCCATTACCCATGCAAATGGAGTAGGGAGGCGGAGATGGCCACATGAAGGCTTGTATAGCCTGATGAAGAACTCCCGAGGCTGGTCTCCGACGTGGCCTTCCATCGGAAGAGGAGCCTTTAGTGGGGGCACGGCCAGAGCGCCGCCCCGTCCTCCTCCTCCTCGACCGTCGCGGCGACCTCGACCTTGCCCCCTCCCTCTTCCTCTCACGCTGGGTTCCACCACCGCGTGGTCTGGAGGAGGGGGGAAGAGGTGTCGAGCAGAAGTTCTCTTCATCACTGCCGGAGTTCCACCACGCCCTCGTTCCCTCACCATGACAATCAAAGAAAGTTTGAGGGAGGGAAGAAGGGGAATGTTTCTGAGAAACGCTCCTGGCCCCTTTTATTGAGGGACGAGGTGGGGGGCTGGCCCCTCACTCAGGGAGCAGCCGCCCTGATCCCCTGATACAACCTCCCTATGCCTTTAGCGACTCAGGGAATCAGGGCCGACCCTCTACTCCAACCAACGACGCCTGGTTTTCTGCCATGACACCCATCCCCGCGCTCTCCACATCGACCACCTACCCTACCCAATGCATGCAGAACACGTGGTGGGTGTGCGTGATGCGGGAAGCAAGTGGGATGGTAGTTTCCGCCCTGAGATCATGGGGCATGGACAATCCGCGGGCCACGATCTGAGTTTTTCCATAACATTGCACACGGCGCTTGGGAAAACTAGAAACTGGCCCGGACTCAAGATTAATGAAGAAGCAAAGATGATCTCAAGGGGCCGACCATTTCCATGCCCTTGCATGTGCCCTTGTTAGGGCCTACCCTGACGACTACCAGCACCACGTTTGGGGCAGGCCTGGGGGCTTCTGTCAGTGCAACAAACCCTGGGTCCGTTGCCCAGACTGCACACAGGCACGAGAGCACGACCACATCACCAAGCTCAGTTTGGAGCACAAAGGATCAGTTCTTCGAAGGACCAACATGCAGCACAAGAAGACCATGACTAGCCAGAGAAGCAAGATACTGCTAAGGAAGAGACCTCCCTTGTCGGGCAGATGAGCTTGGCAAGGATGGTGTTACTGTCATGCCTAATGTGCGATCCTATCCGAGAGGAACTCAAAGGTCCCACCAAGGATAGAGCCGAATATTGAAGACGCTTTTGCAAGGTGGAAATCATTACATCGTACCATTACAAAATAGCTGGGGATACATACAAATGCATACAAATGCCACATGAATACATCAAACATCATACATGAGAACAACATCCGACTACGAATGAAACACAAATAGAAACTCGAACGACATCCACCCTGCTCTCATGACATGAACATGGCATATCCTGTACCTGTGTCTGTTGTTGTAGTAATCTATGAGCCACGAGGACTCAGCAATCCCATTACCATGGGTATCAAGACTAGCAAGCTTAATGGATATGGAAAGGATAAGTGGTGAGGTTGCAGCAACACTAAGCATTGTATGGTGGCTAACTTATGAGTACAAGAGTAAGATGAGAAACTACGCAAACAGTCGCAAACTAGTAATGATCAAGACGTGATCATGAACTCCTTACGTTCAAAAATAACCCCACCGTGTTCAAAAATAAGTCACTCGAAAAGAGACGGTCATGGTTATGCACGCGATTGGTGTCTTTTATTTCGAGTCCGATGTTAAGTTCTCTACAACCGGATATCAAAAATTCTCATCTGCAACATAAACCGCGGGCATGACTCTCGAAAGTTTAAACCCTGCAGGGGTGTCCCAACTTAGCCCACGACAAGCTCTCATGATCAACGGAGGAAAATCCTCCTCCCGGAACAACCCGATCAAACTCGGAATCCCGGTTCACAAGACATTTCGACAATGGTAAAACAAGTCCAGTAAGACCTCCCGGTGTGCCGACACCCTGCTAGTAGCCACGCGTATCTTGTCTTAGGCCATGACCGGATGGGACAAGCTATGAGTAAAACCAGATCCTCGGGTTTCCCCGTGGTGGCCCCGCAGGTTGCCCATTTGGGACCAACACCATCAACACTTCTCCCGTGTAATATGTGGAATAAGAATCCTTGGGTACATGACATGACGATCTATGCAAATTAATTGTTTAGTTCAATATTATTATATTGGCAAATGTTAAAACCAATGTTGGGCCTTGCTGGATGAGTTGTATTCAAAGCGAACAGTCAAGGGGGGGGGGCATAAACCCCAACCATGTTAGCAACACAAAATCAAGGAACATAACACCGGTACGATGGAAACTAGGGTGGCAAGAGTGGAACAAACACTAGGCAAAAGGCCGAGCCTTCCATCCTTTACCAGGTATATATGTGCATTAATTCAATAAGATATATTGTGATATCCCATGATATCCATGTCCCAACATGGAACAACCTACAACTGCACCTGCAACTAACAACTCTATAAGAGGGGCTGAGCAAAGTGATAACCTAGCCAAACAATGGTTTGCTAGGACGGTGGAAAAGGTTAGAGGTTGTTTCATTGCATATTGGGAGGCTTGATAACAAGTGGTAGGTAGTGCGACATATCCATAGCATCGATACAACTAGCATAGCAAAGATAGTAGTGAGATCCATGGTAACGGTCATCTTGCCTGAAATCCCACTAGGAAGAAGATCGAGTCCATGAAGAAGACGAACCAACATAGTCGAAGGAATCCTGACAATCGCAATGTTACCGGTACTATCAAGAAGAAGCAACACCGGAAAAAGGCAAACAACATGGTAAACACACAAGCATAAACATGACATGGAAAATAACACATGCTACATGCACGATGAACATGAATGCATATGAAGAATGCAACAGATGGAGCTAAGTGACTACCAGTATGAGGGATAGGATGCCAGGAAGGACAAAGGTGGTGAAAACATGGATATGGGCAAGCTCTTCGCAAACCAAGTATGCCACTAGATAGGTTGGAAGATTTCGTGTGAAAATGATATAAAGATCACCGGAAACGGATGCACGGTTTGCAAATGACGAACAAAACAATATGCAATGCAAAGATGTTAAAAACAGCAACATGCCAACTTGGACGCAAAGTTTAAATATGCTACAGCACTCAAACATGGAAAAAAATGGCATGGCATTGAAGTACATAACATCAACTACAAAACATTATTACTGAACCATTTAAAAAACTCACTATACCATCACTAAAACAGCATGGCAAACTGACAGGTGATAAAAGATTAACAGACTTGGTAAAAATACTGGACTTGGGAGAAACAGGTTCAGATTGCAAAGTTTAGGGCTAGTAAACTATATGCTACAGGAACTTATCATGGCAAAACAGAACATGACATGAAAGTACATGTCATACATGGAAAATCATGCTTCCTAAACATGTTCAAACAACCTCCAGATCAATGGCATTCATCAGGACATGTTTGCAAGTTATAACAGATTCTTAGACTTAGAAAAACAGAGTTCGGCAATAAATAGATTCATGATGCATATTTAGAGGCAACAAAAGTATATGCTACAACAACTATTCAAGGCAAAAAATAGCATAGAAAGCATGTACTAAATAGCCTTAACAAAACATGCTCAATGAACATGACCCAGAAACCTTTAGTTATGATCATAGCATCAATGCAAAAAAGACAAGTTATATAGTAGTTTCAGACTTAGTGAAATAACAAGGCATGGTAGTAGCAGATTCAAGTAGACATGTTTGCAAGATTGTTGCACTCACTACAATGCATTTCATAGCATGAAACAAATTCTAGAAGTAATATTGCATGTAAAATACCATGTTCATGTACAAAGTTGTCACATGTAACATTTGCATAATTATCCACATAAATAACAAAACATCAATGTGATGTAAAATGACATATGTGCAAACTTGCTCAAATGATGAAATGGATGCACCAATGTATTTGTGGGATTTTTCTAGCCCAAAAACATATATAATATGTTGGGTCACAATAGGAAAATCTCCACAAATGCAAAAATTAAGAACCTGCCTAAAAGGGATATTGACAGAAATGGAAAACTGCCAGAATTGGAATGTCCAAATTCAGACATTTGCTGATTTGGAAAATGGCCATTTTCCAGAAATGGGAATACGCTGGATTACGAAAAAAGGAAAAGGAAGGAGAGGGGGGGGTGTGTGTGTATGACAATGGGGCCTGATCGTCAGTGGCACAAAGAACATAATAGGTAAAGTCAAAATATTGTGGAGCCTGGGGTTCGAACCCGAGACTTCCCGCATGTGAACGTGTGTGGGTAACATAGCCGCGAAGGCCGAGCCTTCTTTTTCACCTACACAAAGGAGATGGCGACCAGCGGGGCAGAGGGTCTCCTGCGGGCATGCGGGATAGGATGCGGGGACTGGCCGTGGATGCACGCGTGCATGTGGAGACACAACGGGATGGGCGCGCACGGGTTCTCTTGAGGACGAGCTCGTGCTCGCCTCGGGCGATGGCGAGGTTTAGGGTAGGAGTCGGATGAGGCCCTGAGCGTGTGTGCGAATGAAGGCGATGCACTGACATTGCTACGTGCGCGCGGTGAAGATCACTAGGGAATCTGAGCGGAGCGATGCACGGGCAACAACGAACATGAAAAAAAACACCAGCCTTGGCTGAAGCATGCAGTACGTGCCGTTGGCTGGGACGTAACGACATGTACGGGGATGGATGCATGATGGGAAGGTGCAGGGAGGTGTAGCTGGTCACCTAGTTCCCACAAGACATGAAGACGAGGCAGAAGGCACGACAGAGACGATGCGAGGGCACACGGAACTTGGCGGCCTTCGGGTCCGTGAATAAGAGGAAGAAGACCGGTCGGAGAGGTCAATCCAGAGGTCGCCCCGATGCGTGCGTCGTAGAAGGAGACGAAGAGGAACTTGGCAGTCTTCTCCATGGCGGCTGAGGTGGTCGTAGGCGCGGCGAGGGGCTGTCCCGAGCTCGAGCTGAAGCTCGCTCGAGTCATGGTGGGCAGGGCGATAGCATGTGCATGGAGGCTCACCTAGGCGGCGGCGAGGGCAGGAGAGGAGGGAGATCGGTTGAGGGAGGTTAGGGTTAGGTCTAGGGCATGTTATATAGGGGCTAGGAATGTCAGACGGCCATCAAATCATAGAGGCAGCCGACGTGGTGCCCCTGGATAGGCGTCGTACAAAGGTAGGGGACGACCCTGTGCTGGAAGCACTACTGCAGGATGCTGCTAACGCGATACTACAATCAGAGACCCTTCGACGAAACTGTGTGCGATGCAATAATCAGAAACGGTGGTGTAAAAGAACCTTCAAAAAAGGTGCAAAATGTTTGCGATGGCGGAGCCATCAACATGGTTTGGATTTTAGTTGCGTGTGCGATGCAGGGCATACGGTTCAGTTCAATGAACTGTTTGCGATGAGGTAGAACAAAAGAAACGGGCATCCAGATGAAGGCGTGTGCGATATGCATCATACGGTTCACTCGAATGAACTGTTTGTGATGAGGAACAATAGAAACGGGCAGCTAGATAAAGGTGTGTGCGATTGAGGGCATACGCTTCAGAAGGATTAACTGTTTGCGATTAGGCAACAGAACATAAACGGGCCAGCCAGATCAAAGTGTCTCTGATTGATGGCATACACTTCACATGGATGAACTGTTTGCGATTAGCCATGACAAACAGAAACAGTTAGATAGATCAATGTGTGTGCGCTAGACGGGCACACACATTCTATTTAAAAGAAGCCTGCACAATGGTAATAACGAGCGCGCATGGTTGTTGGAACAAGATGTGTGCTGACATTGCCTATTACGGTGCACCCTATGGTGAAAACGCCACATACGCGTCCAAGAATGCGTACGTGCCCACGTTACGCCTTCCGGGAATAGTGCCGCACTTATAACCATCAGTAAATTTTGAACCTACGTCCCATCACATTCGAAATTGCAAACCTGTTCATACTAATCAAAACCTAAACGGTTTCCCACTTAGGAGCTTATTAGTACTTGGTTATAAATACTACTACTCCAAGATGACTGCACATTCCTCCTCAACTCCTCATCCACGAAAACAAACAAGTCATTCATCATCGTTCCCTTGCATCAGCCACGGCCAGCGTGAGTTCTGGGTCGAGAGTTTTCCACCAGGGAGATGCGAGCATGCAAGCAGAAGCATGAGAGATGTCCCGCCTCACCGTGAACGCAGCCGGCATGTCCCGCCGCTCGACCATAGCAGCACAGAGGTCCCGCCACGCCGTCGATGAGGCAGGCTGTTCCGGCCGCGCCGCGGATGCAGAAGAGGTGTCCCGCCGCGCCACAAATGCAGCAGAGATATCCTCCCATGTCGCAGCGGCTTGGGAAAATGTCTCGCGGGTAGGCGAGGACTCTTACACGCACATGCATGCAATCGTCCATAGCCAGATAGATCAGATCTCTGGCTGGGCGAGGTTGCAGGACGACATGAAAGCCTCTTTTGAACAGGCCACCGGCGTCATCCAACAACTAAATAAGAGCAATGCGAAGCTCTGGGCCGAGCGCGACCTGCTAAGGGAGAAGATCATCGGAAGTGTGGAGCAACAGGAGGAGACCACTGACTTGTTGAAGTGGACCGGCGTCATCGTCGAGAAACTTATGGATGAAAATTCCATGCTGCGCATCGAGCGCAGAAGGTTGGTTTAGGAATCCGTGGATGCTCTCAAGGAGCATCTTGACGACAAGAAAGAGCTCATCGCTGCTCGCAGGAAAGACTAGTTCCCGTGGCTTGCAGAAACGCATCAAGAAAGTAGAGATCAGCGAGCCAAATCATTGTCTTCCTTCTTATTTTGCCCTTGTGTATTTCAGGTGTTGCCGCATGTGGATTTTTTTAATTATGTTCCTTTTTTGCGGGGATTTTCATTACGTTCCTAAATATGCAAGACAATTATTATCCACCATCATCATCCTTATATTCATCATGCTTGCTATAAGTTGCAGTCCATGCTATATAGGCCTGTCGAATCTTACATTAAGATCCGTGCAAAACTTTCTTTTCAGATTTTCATTTTTCTCTCTTAAATACAGTGAGACATATAGCCACACCATAGAACAGGGTCTTGGGCGCCATTAAGGGAGACGTTGGGAGGGAGGTGGGCGGCGGGTAGAGGTCAAAGGGCTCTCCTCTAGATGAGCATGCACAACGGTCTGATCGCACGCCTCCCGTACTCAAGTAGTTACCCTGCACGACACATCGTAGCAAATAGGAAAAGGGGATGCGTGGCGGCACGTAATTGGTAAGTAGAACGCCCACGGTTTCAATAATACTTGTGTTTCCGATATCTAACGTGACAACACTTGTTCCAAAATGACTTTGTTGATTGTTAATGTGTGTTCCATCACAAATTAGACAGAGAAATTACCACACCATGTTAGTGCCATGTCATGACACCATGCCAAGTTTCATGATTTTCAAGCGTGTTTTGGATTTACAGGAATTAAAAAACCAAGTTTGTCAATCTTTTCGGCGGAGCCACGACGCCCAGATGTTTCAATTTCATTCCCATTTCTTGCATGGGACCTAGAAATTCACCCAAGGACACACATGTGATTTTTCAACCAATTTTGGTGCACTGGAGCATGTGCTTGTAGTTCAAATTTTAATTATGCACATTAAATACCCAGAAACTCAGTTAATGTATAAAAAAGGCCAAATGAACCCGGCATAATTCCAAAATTTAGCACGATACTTCTATTTGGTCTAATGTGCCTGTGTAAAAAATAAGGCAGGAGAAGGCAGTGTAGGTATGTCGTTTCGCACACGGAGGTGACACATTCCCTCTCGGAACCACGAGCCTTTTGGGTGGAAGCTCCAGTTTGCAAGAAGCTTGCACCAAAGCTTGTCCCAATTTGGCCAAAAAATTACCGCATCATGTTGCTGCCATGTCATGACACCATGCCAAGTTTCATGATTTTCAGGTGTGTTTTGGATTTACAGGAATTAAAAAACCAAGTTTCTCAATATTTCCGTCCGAGCCACAACACCCAGATGTTACAATTTCATTCCCATTTCTTGCATGGGACCTAGAAATTCACCAAGGACACACATGTGATTTTGCAACGAACTTTGGTGCACTGGAGCATGTGCTTGTAGTTCAAATTTGAATTATGTACATTAAATGCCCAAAAACTCAATTAATGTATAAAAAGGCCAAACACACCCAGAATAATTCCAAAATTTAGCACGATACTTCTATTTGGTCTAATCTGACTGTGTGAAAAAATTAAGGCGGGAGAAGGCAGTGTACGCATGTCGTTTCGCACACGGAGGTGACACATTCCATTTTGAAACCACAAGCCTTCTTGAGGGAAGCTCCGGTTTGCAAGAAGCTTACACCCAATCTTGTCCCAATTCGGCCAAAAAAAATTACCGCAGCATGTTGGTGCCATGTCATGACACCATGCCAAGTTTCATGATTTTCAGGCCTGTTTTGGATTTAAAGGAATTAAAAAACCAAGTTTATCAATCTTTTCGGCCTAGCCATGATGCACAGATGTTTGAGTTTCATTCCCATTTCTAGTGTGGGACCTAGAATTTCACCCAAGGAGACACGTGTGATTTTTCAACCAACTTTGGTGCACTGGAGCAAGTGCTTGTAGTTCAAATTTGAATTATGCACATTAAATGCCCAAAAACTCAATTAATGTATGAAAAGGCCAAACGAACCCAGAATAATTCCAAATATTAGCACAATACTTCTATTTGGTCTAATCTGCCTATGTAAAAAATAAGGCAGGAGAAGGCAGTGTACGTATGTCATTTCGGACACGAAGATGACACGTTCCCTCTCGGAACCACGTGCCTTCTTGAGGGAAGCGCCGGTTTGCAAGAAGCTTACACCAAAGCTTGTCCCAGTTCGGCCAAAATATTTACTGCAACATGTTTATGCCATGTCTTGACACCATGCCAAATTTCATGATTTTTAGGCGTGTTTTGGATTTAGAGGAATTGAAAAACCAAGTTTCTCAATCTTTTTGGCCGAGCCACGACACCCAGATGTTTGAATTTCATTCCCATTTCTTGCATGGGACGTAGAAATTCACCCAAGGACACACATTTTATTTTTCAACCAACGTTTGTGCATTGGAGCATGTGCATGTAGTTCAAATTTGAATTCTATATGCACAATAAATGCCCAAAAAGTCAATTAATGTATGAAAAGGCCAAACGAACCCGAAATAATTCCAAAATTTAGCATGCTACTTCTATTTGGTCTAATCTGCCTGTGTAAAAAAATTAAGGCGGGAGAAGGCATTGTACGTATGTCATTTCACACACGGAGGTGACACGTTCCCTTTCGGAACAACAAGCCTTCTTCAGGGAAGCTCCGGTTTGCAAGAAGATTACACCAAAGCTTGTCCCAATTCGGTCAAAAAATTTACCGCAACATGGTGGTGCCATGTCATGACACCATAGAAAGTTTCATGATTTTCAGGCATGTTTTGGAATTACAGGAATTAAAAAACCAAGTTTCTCAATCTTTCCGGCCGAGCCACGACGATCAGATGTTTGAATTTCATTCCCATTCCTTGCATGGGACCTATAAATTTACCCAAAGACACACATGCGATTTTTCAACCAACTTTGGTGCACTAGAGCATGTCCTTGTAGTTCAAATTTGAATTATGCACATTAAGTGCCCATAGACTCAATTAATGTATAAAAAAGGCCAAACGAACTTGGAATAATTCCAAAATTTAGCATGATACTTCTATTTGTTCAAATCTTACTATGTAAAAAAATTAAGGCAGGAGAAGGCAGTGTATGTATGTCGTTTCGCACACGGAGGTGACATGTTCCCTCTCGGAACCACGAACCTTCTTGAGGGAAGCTCTGGTTTGCAAGAAGCTTACATCAAAGCTCGTCCCAATTCAGCAAAAAAAATTAGCGCAGCATATTGGTGGCATGTCATGACATCATGCCAAGTTTCATGATTTTCAGGCGTGTTTTGGATTTATAGGAATTAAAAACCAAGTTCTCAATATTTTCGGCCGAGCCACGACACCTAGATGTTTGAATTTCATGCCCATTTCTTGCATGTGACCTATAATTTTACCCAAGGACACACATGTGATTTTTCAACAAACTTTGGTTCACTGGAGCACGTTCTTGTAGTTCAAATTTGAATTATGCACATTAAATGCCCAAAAACTCAATTAATGCATAAAAATGCCAAACGAAACCAGAATGATTCCTAATTTAAACACGACACTCATGTACTAGTTGCATGTTCACTGTATGTAAATGTTCTAGCAATTCAAACACTATCCTTTCCCTCCGTAACACCATTTTGTCTTTCAAAACGTAATGAAAATATTAGGTATACCACAAACAATTAACAAGCAAGAATCGTGTGGGATGGGATATAAAATATTTTGGCGTACCGTCTTGTTTGGCTTAGGCAGGAAGCTTTGTCATCTACAGTCCACCGCCCCTCTTGAGCCACACTTGTGCGCCAGTTTCTCGCGACACCGAGCAATTTTTTTTGCCACCACGGAAATATCTATCTCCATGCCACCTCCCTACCATCAAAAGTCACATTTCCACTATTCCTCCTTGCTTTCCAAGTTCAAACCTTCACTGTTGTTTACTGCCAGCTCAGCCTCTTCTTGCAGCGCGACCTGCTAGCCGGCTACCCTTCTTCTTGCAGTGTCGCCTCCTCGCCGGCGACCCTTCTTCTTGCTGTGCGGCCTCCTTGCTTCCGACCCTTCTTCTTGATGTGCGGTCTCGTCGATATGGTCAGGTAATCCCGACCCCACACACACCATCCTCCTCCTTTCTCATCCCACATACCCCCACCGACGGTGCGACACCTTCCATCGAAATCAGTGTCCCCCTCCTCCACTTAAGCGCCGCCCACAACCATTTTTCACACAATATAATGTGGGACTTAGTGACATGCGGTTGCATGCGTGCACGAGGTTGCTATGGCTTCCATGTGTGCCGACCGCCAGCTCTTCGAGGAGCACCTCGTCTTTGAGGCCACCGTCGACACCGCCACGCGGTTGTCCACTTTAAAATACAGTCATGTTGTTTTCTCGAGGCCACCGCCAGTGCCTTCTAGTGATTTGTCCTCTGCAATATTAATATGCAATCTGATGTTCAGTTAACATTTTGGTCCTCTAAAATGTAATGCTCAGTTAACACTTTGGTCAAACAATTCTACATTTCGTAGTACTATGCTCAAGCATTCTTTGTTTTGTTAACTGTCTTACCTTCTAGTACATGTTTCTATTCTGCAATGTCATGCTCAGTTTACTATTTTGGTTCATTTGGTCTCCTATCCATTTAACTGTTTGGGTCAGTTCTGCAATTTGATTTTCATTTGTTGTGGGTACAATTTTGTATTGCTATGCATGTGACACCAATCGAATTTGGCTATACTCAATAAATATTCTACTGATAGTATGGCAACTCTTAGTTAACCTGATCAAGATCTTCCTTATGTGTGTTGCAGGAAAACAATGGGAGACACTTTGGTTTACCATCGAGGTTTGTTCAAGCCTGGTCCTTTGGCTAATAGCACATTATTGTGCAGTTGCATGAATCATTCTAATATTTAGGTTTCTTACAATTTGGTCTTGCGCATGTAGGTCCTGCTGTCAGAGGCTTAGACCCACTGTTTGACCCATTTTGCATATGGGGAAATGAGATGTGCATGAATATCAGTCAAGTCAAGAAACTCAGAAAGATTGTTAGGATGAAGAAACTTGCACCGAATAACAACAAGATATTTGTTTGCACAATGACGAAGAGATCAGTCAACTATAGGATGGTACTAACTCATTTACCTTGTTTGTACCCCTTGCGCCATTTCAAAATTTATAACAACGATTTATGCATATCTTTGTTTTCAGTACTTTTCAAAGCAGTTCACCAATTATTACCTCTCAAACCACCTGCATGGTCAAGAGGCGAGGAAGGTATCCATTCAACACCCACGGTACAATATTGAAGTCTTGCTGAAGAGGACGAAGGTTTGGCGGGAAATTATCCATAGTCACTGGCCTAAAATTGCAAGGACATTCAGCATCACTGAAGGCTCAATATTTGCCTTCCGCTTCTGCAGATTCCCCGATGAGATTCATCTGTCTACTTACCGTGTATGATGCTACTTTCCAAAGGTTTTTGATGCTGCATGTGAAACTTGGTGCTATTGTGTAATGGCGTAACTGAGTGCCGAAGCTATCTAATGTAATTCGATTATGAAATTCTGGTTGCTGATATACGGATATGAAATATCTGGTGTATTCTATACGAAATATCAATATGATTAGTACATGGATTATCAATAATAGGCTAATTACACTACAAAAAAGACACATCCATGACATTTTGGGCCGAACGAATTTTTTTACTAACATACTTATGACACTTCTATGATGATAATTGTGAGAAAACCTGGTATCATCATAGGTGTGGTGGGGTCCTACTTCTATGACAAAAATCATGACAGAAAATGGGCTTTTCGTCCTAGGCGGGCCATGATGGAGAAAACCATGGTAGAAGCAAGGGCGAGGAAAATATCGGGGAGTTCTCGGTTACGATCGGTGGCCGGGGCCCGAGAGATGCGTGTTTCTCTCGTACGTACACGCGTGTGTGCAAGGCGTTGGGCTCTAACAAAACCCGAGCGAGGCATTGGGCTCTAACTGAACCCGAGCAATTGCACTGCAGGCTACGCGTTACTGAACCCGAGCGATCGATCGATCCCTTGCTGTTAATGAACCCGAGTGATTCCTTCGCTACTGCTGCTAACTGAAGCCGATCAATGCTGCCTCTGGATGAACAGTGAGTGTTGTTGGGGGGTTTGGATGAACAGTTCCCGGTGGGGGGTTGGATGAACAGGACCCCGTGGTGGTAGAGGCCGTTGCCGCTGGGTGAACAATACCCCGATCGATCGAGCCGGTGGAGGGTGGATGAACAGGACCCTGCGGAGGGCTGGATGAATAGGACGACCCCATGGAGGGCTGGTCGAACACTAGCCCGTGGAGGGGTGGTTGATCAGGACCCCTTGGAGAGGGCTAGTTGAACAGTAGCCGGTGGAGGAGCACAAGGTGGAGGCTGGATGAACAGGAGCCCGTGGATGAACAGTCACAGGTGGAGGCTAGAGGAGATCGACGGTGGATGAACAATAGCCCATGGAGGCTGGGGGAGGTCCACGGTGGAGTTGAACAGTATCCCGTGGAGTCCTGTTTTGCGGTACGCCACACCCCTCCCGATGAATAGGACCCCGTTTCGACCGTAGCGCTCCAACACAAGTCTGTTTCCTCCGTTTGCGGTACGCCACACCCCTCCCGGTCAAGAGGACCCATTTCGACCGTAGCAGGTCCGTTTCCACTGTTTTGCGGTACGCCAGACCCCTCTCGATGTACAGGATCCTGTTTCCACCGTCGCCGGTCGAACACAAGGCCGTTTCCTCCATTTTGCGGTACGCCAGGCCTCATTTCCATCGGCTATGTCGTTCAAGCCGGTTGGCTCCCGATGAACACGACGACGCATTCCGTTCCGACCCAGCCGGTTAGCTCCCCATGAACACGATGACGACCCAGTTTCTCCGTTATGACCCAGCCACAACCAAGTATACGAGCCCTGGCTGTACGTATGCGCGAGTAGGCGTTTGAGACCCCTCCCGTATGTACGTACGTGGTCGTATTTTATTTTTTACACCCTGGCCGTTGGACGTACATGTACATGCTACGTGCGCGCCTCTACTACGACACATGCGCGCCTCTACTATGACACGTGCCCTTCCTTGCATGGCCATGGTTCATCGCTGCAGCTTGTAGACAGACCGATCGTATGTACGTACACGTTCGCGACCAGAATGACAACACTACGTATGCTTCGACCAGGTGGGTCCTGACTGTGAGGCACTTCCTTGTGTGCAAAGATGTAGCTGGTGGTTCCCAGCTGTCATGGGGGAAACTTTTTTTCGCGAAATACGGTGGCCCATCCGGTGGGTCCCTGCTGTCAGGTGGAGGAATCATTATTTTGCACGTAATAAGGTGGCACTTCCTTGCTGCAGTCGTGGACCCAGCTATCAGCCTCTCCACATACAGTACTCTTCCAATGGAAGTCGTTCCTTGACCACGTTGACCATGCCGCGCCGAGAGCACCAGGATGGTGGACAATGGCGAGGCCTATGAAGGGGACGATGTGGAGCCGGCGAAGACGCGACAGTGGAAGCCCACGCGGAGAGGAGTACCAGGGTTCACTGGTCCGGCTGTGGTGTGAGGCTGCCGTCGCCGCAAGGCCTAGCCAGCGGTGGGAGTAGTAGGGGGCAGTGAGGCCTCCGCGGCAGCCCAACCTACCATGGGAGATAGGAGCAGGCGACATGACCGGCGCTGCTCTGGGTGGCTGGAGCAAGAAGACCAGAGGTTGAAGAAGCACTACCGCCATTGGATGGACATCGTATGGTCACTGGAGCTAGAATCGTTCATATTGACTAAGTTGACAAAGCCCTCCGTCCCCGTCAACTTAGTAGGCCCACGAGTCAGCCTCCCACTATGCTGGGTCCCAGCTAGCAGCGGGAGTATGTATTTTTTGTGCGCAATAAGAGGCACTTCCTTGCATGCGAAGATATAGCCGGTGGGTCCGAGCTGTCAGCGGGGCAAATGTATTTTTCGCAAATACAGAGGCCCTTTCAGTGTGTCCCAGATGTTAGGTGGAGGAATCATTATTTTTTGCATAATAAGGAGGCACTTCCTTGTGTGCGGCCATGGACCCAGCTGTTAGCCTCTCCACGTACAGTCCACTTACGACGGATGTCGTTCGTTGACCATGTCGCGTCGAGAGCACCAGGGCGGTGGACGACAGCGAGGCCTACGAAGGGAACGACACCAAGCCGGGGAAGACATGGCAGTGGCTGCCCACGCGGTGGGGAGTACGAGGGTTGACTGGTTCGTCTGCCGTCACTGGAGAATAACAGCAGGTGTGGGTGAGTAGAGGGATGGCTAGGCCAGCGATGGGAGTACGGTGGGGCGGTGAGGCCTGCGCGACAGCACAGCCAGCCGCGTGAGGAGGGAGCAGGCACTCCCTCTAACGCTTGTTTGAGCGGCTGAAGCAGGAAGTGCAGAGATTGAAGAAGCACGACGGCCGTTGGATGGACATCCAACAGTCACTGCTTGTGGATCAACCTTTTCTTAGAAAAGCCTCAAATCTGTGGGACAACATACAACCCATCTGCCATTATTTCTAATAATTTACAGCCCATTTGCTAATTCTTAAGGTTTTTTTGGAGCCCATATTCTTTGTGTTAGCATTACAGCCCATATTGTGGCCACGGTTAAAAAAATTTACGAAATTTTGCATCTTTCGGTGCGGTCTGAACTGTTTTTAATCCCGAAATTTCGAGTCACATTCAAACTGATTTTGGAAATAAATGTATATCAATATAAAATCCAACAAATTGTCCATACATAAAAATAAATGCAATTTAAAATATCAAAAGGAAAAAAAAGAATTTGAAACTAATTGTCGGTTTGATGTGTTTTAAAAATGTACAACCCATTTTTCATTACTAATAGGCCATTTTCTCGGCCAGCCGAATGTAGCTCTCCTTGTCTTGAATGTTTGCAGCCCAATAGGCCTGGCAAAGCGACTTACTTGACAAATCACAAAAAACTGGGCTATCCAATTTTAGAAAGAACGAAAAACTATTGGGCTGGTCTGTGGTAACATAAAAGAAAAGGCTGTCTAGACAGGACAGAATGCCCCGCACAGCCCAGTTGACACCCTTCTTCCGTCTCAAAAACATATTAGATAAATGCCACTCCAATTATGGCGATTCATAAAAATGCCATTGCAATTTTCAAACTTTGAAAAATGCCACTGCAATTTTTGCAAATTTGAAATACGCCACTGCAATTTGCAAACTTTGAAAAACGCCACTCCAGACGTTGAAAAATGCCACTGGAAATGGAATGAAATGGACTTTTTCAAAATTTGGAAATTGCAGTGGCATTTCTCGGAATCACCAGATTTGGAGTGGCATTTATCAAATTAACCCAAAACAAAAATAACTGGGCGAGCTACTGGGTCCCTTGTGTCAGTCGCTCGTTGTTCAATTCTCTTGTTTATTGACTACGTTGACAATGGCATGGGACCCAGATGTCAGAAATCCATTAGGAGGAGCCATTTTTTATTGGCTTGAAATAAGGAGGCACGTGCTTGCGTACTGCCATGACCTTGGTGGGTCCCCGCTGTCATCCTCTCCACGTACAATCATCTCCTGATTGTGTACGCGTCAACCTGGTAGGCCCAGAAGTTAGCCTCTAAACCCGTGGCGGACAAATACAACCCATTTAAAAAATAAAAGCCCATTCCATATGTTCAAATGGAAAGTTCAACATTCAGAGCAAAGTAACAGGTCTAATCCAGATATAGAGTACTGAACTTCCACGTTGACAACCATCATAGCCAAGTTAACTCTCTACTCCCACTAATACTCTAGTAGTGTACAAGTACAAAGTTACTCTTAGCTAACTAGACGATGCCGTCCGCCATCTGCGGTACATGCTAAATGCCGGCACCGGCGTCCTCTGCCTCGCCTCGGACTTGTCAGAGGTGCGATAGGGCGCGTTGCTCGCGCGCGTTGGCCCTTTCCATGCCGGCGTGGTCCACAGAAGCTTCGGCTTCTAAGCGGGAAACCCACTTGACGAGCTTGCAGTAAAATTCGGTGTCGCGAACACGTGCGTGCCCAACAGCCTCCAGGGCTATTTGTCGGGCGCCGGCCTCCACGTAGTTGGCTCAGTTGCAGGCGCTTTGCTCGCGACTCAGAGCGTCGGTGCACTGCTGCTCCATGTCCTGCTGGCGGCGCAAATCGGCAATACGCTGCTCCTCCGCCAGGCGGTCACACTCTAACAACTCCTCATACTCCTCATTGCCATCTAAAGACCGATAGAATGCCTCCTCCCTTCGTCTACCTTCCGGTGAAAAATCAAACACTAGTTCTGGCGGTGACCGCCTCCGGCGTCGCCTATCGCGGACGGGGAGGGCATGCCAGACGTGGCGAGAGAGAGGATAAGTGGCGAGCAACGTCCGGGCGGTGGGGGCTTATGAGGATAGGGCGACTTGGGTGATGGTGCCACCGGAGAAGCCCGGGAAACAGTACTTATAGGTGGAAGGTAGGCGAACTAGCGTGTCGCGGGAAAGGCGACGGTCATCGCGGTCATCGGAATTCAATGCATAAGCACGCATGTCTTAGTGCGCTAGCTTGCTATGGAAAACTAGAAAAACTGACGTTATGACTGTGCCGTCCCGTCCCGCCAGTGGTGCGTCCCGTCCGTGTTGCATCGCACGCCGGAATGATGGTAAACGAGTACACTTGAATCATCCAGATGAGGTACTCCCTCCTTGTCAATAATGATTCCACGGATTTAAGAGGCCCGCAACAATTAAAGCGCATCTTTTTTTGCATCAGTTAGTTGTTGTAATTACAGACGGTTGCATGCAGCCACTCAGAATCGCTCACAGCCAGTATGCGGAGCAGCATGCAACGAGTCGCAGCCGAGGGCATGCATGCAGCCACTTAAATCGCTGGAATTAATTAGGCTTAAACTTCTGCATGCAGTTATTTGTTGCCATGCCTTGGTCTTGCTGCTTTGGCTCACGGGACTAATAAACTCGGACGAAGGGAGTACCTTGGTTGGTGAGATTTTTGAATTAATCCTTGCAAACCGGAAAGGAGGTACTAGTACGTGTGTGATCCGCTATTTATTCGTGTAGGATCGAGTAGGTTGTTTCTTGAATTGAGCCCTGCAAACCGGAAAGGAGGTAGTACGTGCGTGATCCGCTATTTATCCGTGTAGGATCGAGTAGGTTGGATAGTGTATGTGTAGGATCGAGTAGGTCAGATGGTGTACGTGTACGATCACATTACCTGATGAATGTTAGCTGGGAGATAGGGCATTTGCGAACGTTTTTGCTGGCAGTTTCTTTAGATTCGCATGGCATTTTCTTCAGAGCAGCTTGTCAGTTTCTTCAGAGGTAGGCGTTTTTATTCAAAAAACTGCCATTTCGGATCTTGCGTCGCTACTAAAACTGCCAGGAGCGCATTAGTAGGCTAGCTAGTGATCGATCAGTAACTTGTAAACACTGAGCGGACAGAAATAAGGAACTGTTAGTAACTTGTAAACACTGAGAACATAGAAATAAGAATCATGTTGTGCACAGTAGTAAGAGCCCATCCATTCGAAATGTTCACACGAGACTCACAGGCCTGGCATTGTAATATGTTCACATTAGTAGCCCAAATTCAAAACCAACTAGTACAATTCCCATACATGAGATCAACATGTTCATGCATCTCAATGATTCACAGATCATATACAAATATATAGCTCCAAAAGCAAAGATCTAGAAAAACATCTGTTCTTCCAACTAACATGGATGTTCCTCTTGGCCAATATTCAGTACAGAGTGAAAGACAAATTTGTTTGTGAAGTCTACAATTCCTCTTGCAAACGTAAGTGGTTTCACCAAGAGCTGGAACCATGAGAATAAACCACACATGATGGAGAAACATCCACTACAATATGATTTGGTCTTCTCTTGATCACACGGCGAGACTATTTTCGGAATACAAACTTTAACTTATGCAAAATGATGCCCATTGTATAATAAGACCAAAGCAATGAAGCACCTAGTGTTGGCTAATAAATAGTACAATACTACTTTTCTGCAGTCCATGAAGTGACTATCCAATCTTTCTGTGTCTATTTTCAAATGGCACTACATGCAGTGACCATACTATTCTCGTGTGCAGTTCAACCAAAATTGCGGTCACTTTGTTTGTTTGCCAAATAGCAACGGACAGGCATCTCTGTCTGCACAAATATCAAGTAGCTAGTAAACATATACCCCACCTTGTATTTTCGGTTTAAACACATCTCTTCCACTTATCATCTGTCATGTTTTGCACTGGAAAATTTGATACAGTCATGTTTTGCCCCTGGACAATTTCATACTAAATTGATTTGCTGGTTCAGAGCAGAAATATAGCGCCTATTCTTCATCAGACCAAGGATATCCATGTTAGTTGGAAGGGATGAAATCGATACAACCGAAATTGAGCATCCAAGCATTGAATCATGTCCTGCACCTCCAATGTAGGTCCACCCTGCCAATAAATTCACATGCAAACCACTAGTATTACTATCTAATGACAGTACAAAAAGAGTAGCAAGATAGTAGCAAACCATGTACCTTTGTAATGAACAGCTCATAGTGCCACCAATTGGATATAAAGGTTTGGAAGAAAAAATGCCCTTAATGTTGAACCATTTGGACTTTTTGTGCAATTCCACTAAAATCGAGCATCCCTATTTGCATAGATATCGAAAGTGTGATCACTATAAAAGTGGCACTAGTTGAAGAATAGACTCACAAATATAAGCATTCCAATTTATTTATGGGAAAAGGTAGCAAGACTGTTTCTAACCACTTGTTTGAAGGAATAAATAAGGCAACATCGGCTGATGTCAAGAAGGCATATATAGTTCTTTCTGAAAGAATGATCGATTCCTGACATTTCCTCTTCTTTTAAGCATATTTTGTGCAGTTCAACTAAAATAAAATGCCATCACCGCCTTGACAATTCAGTGACATTGTACAAAAGGAAAGGACTTAACATTACATCATGATGTCAGGTATGTAGTCGATAGGCATTAGAGACAAACATATAGACCTCCTCCAATAACATAATGAACATTAATTTCAACAAAGGTGTGACTAGCTTTACCGGGATAATTTGAGTGAACTCTACACCCTCTGTTCCTTAATATAAGACGTTTTCGCAGTTCAATTTAATGTACCCAAACGTCTAGTCTTTAGAAAAACAGGTAGTAGTTTTCTTGAGCACATATCTGGGAAAGGTTGCCACACTTTATTTATGTCCATACGCTAATGCAATACCATTCGAATAGTACAAATATACACTAATCCAGTGGCTAGTGCAACAATAGAGTAGTTATTTTATTACAGGGAAGAGTACAATGGTTTTACTGAACAAATTTCAATAAACTCTAGCACTGGAAGATTTCTATAAGAGTTAACAATACAAAATGTAAAGGTAACAAGTTTCAGCATTGGTATACTAGTTGTGCATGAGAATTAAACCAAATACAAAAGTCTGAAGGTAACTAGCATTATTAACTAATGACAGTATAAAAAATTGCAAACCATGTACCTTCAAGGTAAATATCATTTCAATCTCGAGGGGACCTAAAAATTGCTATCCCAATTTTGATAATCGGTCAAACATAAAAACATGATCGAACGAATCAAGAGAATAGCTGGAGCAGGAGGTGCCCACTCTTGACCTTTCCTCTTGACACTGTACAAAAAAATTAACTTATTTCATGAAAGTGAGGTATGTAATCTATAAGCCTCCAACTTGCGGGTTTCTTGGACGATGAAAGCTTGCTTTTCCGTGGACTGCCACCTCGCCTTCTACTTCATAGGGCGTATGTTGGGGAACACCTTCAGGTGGTGCTCTATAACCTCTTTTGGGACCCTACCAGTTGATCGGGCTCCCAGGCGAACACTTCCTTGTTTGCTCGCAAGAACTTCACTAGCGCCTCCTCCTGAGCGGGCTCGAGGTTGGTGCCTATGGTAAAGGTTGCCCCTGAGGACCCGTCCTCCTCGACCAACACTTGCTTGGTTTCTGCCTTGGCCTGAGTGAAGAACTGCTTCTTCTTGGTTGGTACGGCTCCCTTGGCCTTGGAGGTATCCGCGTCGGTGGGTCATGCTGTCGTGGCAACCTTGAGGGCGAGCTTGAGCACCGCTAGGGCCTCCTTGGCGTCCCCCTTGATGGTGAGGACCACCTGGCTCCCCAGCATCTTCATGAGATTGTAAGCAGGATGGGTTGGTGCCATGAACTGGGCCAAAGCTGGGTACCCGAGGATGGCGTTTATGGAAGGCCAATGCGGGCGATGTTGAAGTCGATGAGGTCGGTGCGGTAGTTGTCGTGTGTGCCGAAGGTCACGGGGAGGCGGATCTGCACAAGGGAGCGAGCGGGACCCCCGCCAACTCCCGAGAAGGGCTTGCTGGGGCGGAGTCGCTCGAACGGTATGTGAAGGAGGCTGAAGGCCTCGAGGGAGAGCACATTGAGGCCGGCGACGCCGTCGATGAGCGTTGGGTGCGCACAGTATAGGGAGCGCACCCGAACCGACGGTGGAGGCGGGATGGTCCTCCGAGTCGAAGGTGAGGTTGGCCTCGGGAGCATCCCTACTGGGCGGAGCCCCCGGGCGCTTGGAAGCGACGCCGATCTGGCGAAGGTACGGCTTGACGTGCCGATCTGACGGTGGTGCTTGCGAACCATAGAGAAGAGCTGAGATGACGGGGGCCGCCGGTTCCCTGAAGCGAGTGATGAAGAGGCTGCGCAGCTCCTCCCAGGTGGCGACAGAAGACTCCGGCAAATGGAGGAGCCAGGTGCATGATGCGCCCGCGAGGGCCATTGGGAACCAGTTGGCCATGATCTTGTCGTCGCCCCGGGCTTCCAGGACGGCCTCCTCATATGCTAGCAGGAAAGCCGACGGGTCCACCGCGCCGTCTCCGGCTTGAACTTGGGTGGCCACTGCACCTGCCGCAAGGCGGGGGCAAGGGCTCGGAGCCCCCAAGCAACACCGTGGGCACCAGTAGATCCAGCTGGAGGGGCGTCCGCCATGGGGAGCGGGTGTGGAGATGGTGGGGCGCGAGCCGACGGAAGGAAGACTCCGGCGCACCCCTACCTAGTGCGCCAAATGTTGGATCACGGGTTCCGGCAAAACCCTTAAGGTTCGAACACTAGGGTGCGCACGAAGATCTCCCCCCTATCGATCCACGTCCTAACTTAGCCTAGATCTCACGAACTAACTTGACGAACTCGCAACACAGAGGACACAAGATTTATACTGGTTCGGGCCACCGTTGTGGTTTAATACCCTACTCCAATGTGGTGGTGGTGGATTGCCTCTTGGGCTGAGGACGAACAGTTCAAGGGGAAGAACACCCTCCTGAGGTTGAGGTGCTCTTGTGCTTGGTGAACTTGTGTGGTTGAGCATGACCTTAATGATCCGTCCCTGCCTATGGTGGTGGCTAGTCCTATTTATAGAGGCCCTGGTCCTCTCCCCAAATATTGAGCGGGAAGGGAACCAACAACAGCCAATTTGAAAGGGGATAGCTAGTACAAGCTATCCTGACAAAAGGTGGTCTCCGCCTGCCAAAGGTTCTGGTGGTGACGCCGTCCTGGGCTCCATGGTGACCTCTGTCTTGCCGTTCTTCTGGTCTTGGTCTCGTTGCACCAATATGGAAACCTTTGTTTGATGCCTCGGTACTCCGCGCCTGCGCTTGCCCCCTTAGCACCAAAGGGGAAACAAGGACGATGCGCGCACTAGCGCCCGCCTGGTCTCGATCATCATGGCTTACGTCACGAGAACCTCGCGAGGTTTGCCCGGCCTTGAACTCTCCGCCCCTCACGAGCTAGCCTAGTGAGGCCGCTCCTGAGGAGGTCTTGTGTCGTCCGCCTCGCGAGGCTTGGCCCCTGCGAGGGTCTTGATTCCTTGTTGATGAAGATGGGTCGTACATGCCTGCCATCAAAGGCACGCCATGGGCCGCAGGCAGGCAAGTCTGGGGACCCCCATTCCCAGAACGCCGACATAGATGCTTTGTGTGCTTAGGTACCATGTAAGCAACCAAGGAGAAGTTACAATGCAAGATGGACATCAAGAGCATGAAGAAAGTCTTCCCAGCTCAGAAGTCCCGGAACAACCGCCCATGCACCGCCCAATTACCTCCCGGGCGGTACAACCGCTCGACCACCAGTCAACTACCGGTCAAGCTTCTGACATCAAGCGGTGCAAGGCCGGTACAGCACCGGTTTATCCCTGCAACGGCCACCTGACCGGTACAACCACCCCAAATACCGGTACAACCGCTGGGCACATCCGAAAACGCCTCCAGGAACCAGTACCTGAGCTCCTAGCGGTACAACCGCCCCCATGACCAGTACAACTGCCCTGCCTGTGCGCAGCGATAGGGGTTTCACCCCATGTATCCCCCAACTTACCCCTTCATGTACTTTGACTATATCTACTTCCCCACCTCATCCTAGCTAGGGTTAGCATTGGTTTAGCTCATATTTAGAGATAGAGCATTGCTCATCCATATCGGATCTACTCCACGAGAGAGACCGCATCCCCTCTTAGGAGAAGATCCCTTTGGATTCAAGACCCCTCTAAGGGAAGATCCCCTTGTGGATTCAAGACCTCCTCACGGAGAACACCGGCTACCTTTGTATCATCCTTAGTTGTCCGGGTATCGTGTGATCTCTTATGTACTCGAGGATCTAGCATATGTGTGACTATCTCTTGTTGGTTTAGTGACTTTCTCGTGTTTCCTCTCATGTTTCCCCTCGTGTATTCCCTCGTGTTCTTTGTGTTCTTAATTGGGATCCGCTCCTTTCGTGAAAGATTGGCCGTATAGGGTTCCACCCTACATCATCTTGGTATCAGAGCCACATTGATCACGATTTCGGAGTCTCCCCTCTTTGTTTTCTAGCCTAAGTTTGTTGTGTTCTTCCCCAATTTCGAAAATCCCCACCAAAAATAGCCCCAATTTTTTTCTGATTTGTTGGTGTGATGAAGTTTTGTTGGATTTTCTCCACGGATTTGCTTGGTTTCGAGTGGATTTAGCATCTCCCCAAGTTTCACCACTTCCCATCCACGAAATCCATCCACTTTTAGCCCCAAAATCATTCTTTTCCACCACAATTTCGTCCCGACACCAGCGGTACTTCCGCCTACTCCATGCGGTACTACCACTGAGCTCCAGGAGCGGTACAACCGCCCTCCCAAGCGGTACTTCCGCTCCTCCCAGTTTCAGCATCGGGATCAACGAACCAAGGTGGTTGTGATACATATACTTCTTCTTGTAGAGGACCGTTAAGGAAAGCACTCTTCACATCCATTTGATGTAATGTAAAACCATTGAAAGTAGCATAAGCAAGTAAGATGCGAATGGATTCAAGATGGGCAACGGGGGCAAAGGTCTCACCAAAGTCCAAACCTTCCACTTGTGAGTACCCTTGTGCCACTAACTTTACCTTCTTACGGTTTATTACACCATTCTCACCTTCCGTAGTTGGCCTCTTGACTAATGACCACACTTGGTTGTGTTCAAAACTGTTCAACTCTTCTTGCATAGCAACGAGCAAATCGTTGTCCATCAATGCATCTTGTACCTTGAGAGGCTCAACACTAGACAGAAATGAGAAGTGAGCACAAAAGTTTGTCAATTATTTACGAGTGACTCTACCTTCCGATATGCCGGTGAGAATTTTGTCAACATCAACACGACCGTCCACTCGAGGCATGATAGACGTTAAGGTTTCACGAGGTTCGACTTCATGTCCATCATCCACAACCTCAACATATGGATCATTGACGTGTGATGGATGATCTTCTTCTTCATATTGCACTTGTCGAGGTTCATTATCAATGATTGCACTTTATTGTTCTTGCCCTTGATGATGATCTTGTTCTTGAAGATTATCATGAAGAGGAACTTGATCAACTTCTTGTACTCGGACTAAGGGCATTGGTTGAGCACTAGGGGCTTGTGGTGGTATGGGTGTTGAAGTGGTTTGATGATGGGTGAAGTTTCCATCTTCTTCTTCTTCATCATGGGGTTCTTGTTCCATTGGAAGAAGTGCAATAACACCCATGTTCAAAATATCTTGAGAAGAATCTTCTTCACCTACATCACTTAGATCAACTTGCTCCCCATGGGAGCCATTAAATTCATCAAACACCATGTCACAAGTTTCACAACACATCCATTGGATTTGTTGTAGACTCTATAGGCGTGAGAGATCGATCCATAGCCAACAAATATGCCCTCAATGGTTTTGGATTGAAACTTTCCTAACCGTTCTCTTTTGTTGAGGATGAAACATTTGCACCCAAATTCACAAAAGTACTTGAAATTCGGCTTGTTCCCTGTTAGGAGCTCATATGGAGTCTTTCCAATACAGTGCGGAGTAAGAGCCGGTTTGATGCATGGCATGTGGTGTTGACTGCCTCGGTCAAAAAACTATGTGGCGACTTGTATTCATCCAACATGGACCTTTCCATCTCCACAAGTGTGCGGTTCTTCCTTTCTGCTACACCATTTTATTGGGGAGTGTATGGTGCAGAATACTGATGCTCAATTCCTTCATCACTAAGAAATTCTTCCAAGGCGTAGTTCTTCAACTCGGAGCCATTATCACTTCTTATTGCCAAGATTTCTTTGTCAAACTTGCGTTGTCCTTGCTTGGAAAAATCAATGAAGGTGATCTTCATCTCGTCCTTGGACTTGAGGAAGAATACCCATGTATATCTTGAGTAATCATCAACAATGACAAGCCCATACTTTTTCCCACCAATAATATCCCATGAAGGAGGCCCAAAAAAGATCCACATGAAGGAGCTCCAAAGGCCTTGAAGTAGACACAATATTCTTTGGTGGGTGCTTTGTTTGATGTTGCTTCCTGGCTATGCATGCACTACACACACGATCTTTCTCAAAAGATACATTGGTTAGTCCAAGGATGTGATTACCCTTTAAGAGATCTTGAAGATTTCTCATGCCGACATGGGCTAGCTGGCGATGCCATAGCCACCCCTTGTCGGCCTTGGCCATTAGACAAGTTGCATGGAATGTGCTCTCTTTCGAGAAATCAACCATGTAAAGGTTGCCATCCAACTCTGCAACAATGGCCACCTCGAGAGTATCTCTCTTAAAGACTTTCACATCTGTTAGTCGAAAGAGTGTATCATAACCAACAGAAGCCAATTGGCGAACATAAAGCAAATGGTATTTAAGGGATTGGACAAGCATGACATTTGCAAGAGACATGTCATTGTGATAGCCACCTTGCCCAACCCTAGTACCTGTCCTTTTGATCCTCCACCGTACATAATGCTCATAAATGGTTGAATAGCTTCCATGAAATTGTAGATCAATTTGCTATCTCCGGTCATATGATTTGTACATCCACTATCAATCACCCATTTTACTCCACCGGAGAAGGCAAGCTGCACACAATTATGACTTGGTTAGAGGCACCCATTTGGCAATGGGACCTTTCAAGTTAGTCACAAGGGTCTTAGGGACCCAAATAGCATAAAACCAGAATGCATTTCGAGGACCAACAAACTTTGCATAAACTTATCCATCCTTAGTCTTACGAAGTACATAGGATGGAGACATGAACTCTTTTGACTTGTTGAGAGTGGGCATGACCCTAGTGTCCTTCTCACTAACAACCTTACATTTCTCCTTGTGCCCTTCTCGTACAAAAGTTTCTTTTAGAGGGGTGGTGCACTTTTAAGAGGACGTCTTCTTCTTGCTTGTGCTTGGGTCAAACCCGAGCCCCTCTTTAGCAAACACCTAATTGTGTTGGACCAATACCTCATTAAGGTTCTTTTTCCCTTGAGCACATGTCATGAGACCTCTCTCGATTTGAGCCTTGAGAAAGCGATTCTCCTCAAGAATAGATGCTAGATCCCTACTAGAGTTAGTAGTACAAGCATCAACATTGATAATAGGAGAAGAGTAAGCCTTGGCTAGAGTTTCAAGATAAGTAAGCTTGAGCATTGAGGGAGTCCTGGATTAGGGTGTCCTCGGACAGACGGACTATATACTTTGGCCGGACTGTTGGACTACGAAGATACAAGATTGAAGACTTCGTCCCGTGTCCGGGTGGGACTCTCCTTTGCGTGGAAGGCAAGCTTGGAGATTCGGATATGTAGATCTCCTTCTCTGTAACCGACTCTGTGTAACCCTAGCCCCCTCCGGTGTCTATATAAACCGGAGGGTTTAGTCTGTAGGGCAAGAATAATCATAATCATAGGCTAGCTTCTAGGGTTTAGCCTCTACGATTTCGTGGTAGATCAACTCTTGTAATACTCATATCATCAAGATCAATCAAGCAGGAAGTAGGGTATTACCTCCATCGAGAGGGCCCGAACCTAGGTAAACATTATGTCCCCCGCCTCCTGTTACCATCAGCCTTATACGCAGAGTTTGGGACCCCCTACCCGAGATCCGCCGGTTTTGACACCGACATTGGTGCTTTCATTGAGAGTTCCACTGTGCCGTCACGATGAAGGCTTGATGGCTCCTTCGATCATCGGCAACGACGCGATCCAGGGTGAGGTTTTTCTCCCCGGACAGATCTTTGTATTCGGCGGCTTCGGACTGCGGGCCAACTCGCTTGGCCATCTAGAGAAGATCGATAGCTACGCCCCTGGCCATCAGGTCAGATTTGGAAGCTTGCACTACACTGATGATATCCGCGGAGACTTGATCTTCGATGGATTCGAGCTCGTGTCAGGCACGTTGCATAGTCACGACGAGCATGACTTAGCTCTGACATCGGACAGTGTTCGGGAGATCGCACCTGCGGTTATGCCGGCCCTCAATCCGGAGCAGATCATGCCATCAGAGGACGGGTGGATGGACCCCGCAACGGAGGCCACACACTCAGCGGTGATAGAGCCAAATACTGATTTCGCCTCCTATGAAACCTGTGTTACCGGGCCCTTGGATTCGTCCCCAGCCACAGGCTCCGAACCGCCTGCGTCTGTGCCTATCAAATCTTACTGGGCACCGATCATGGAGTTTACCTCTGTGGATATTTTTCGGCACTCGCCCTTGGGCGATGTGCTAGATTCACTGAGGTCTCTCTCCTTGTCATGAGACCCTCGGCCGAACTATGTCCGGCTTGAGTGGGAAGCAGAGGACGAAGGAATTAGTTCCCCACCCACCACCCACTTAATAGCCACTATCGACGACTTAACCGACATGCTTGATTTCGGCTCCGAAGACATCGATGGTATGGAAGACGATGCAGGAGAAGAACTGGAACCACCGCCCACGGGGCACTGGACAGCCACCTCATCATATGATATATATATATGTATGGTGGACACCCCAAAAGAATGCGATGGCAATAAGTCAACAGAGGATAATCCCCTCGAGAAGCAATCTAAGCACCGGCATCATCGGCGCCGCTCTAAGCCCCGCCATAGCAAAAGAAGTGATACCGGCACAAGAGACAATAACGCTGCAGATAGTGCCGAAGACGAAAACAATCCCCGCCAGCCAGGCTTCGAGCGGGAGGATGGGTAAGCTAGCCGTAAGGAACAGGCGACAGACGGAGAATCATAGGATGACAATTACATGCCACTCTCCGAAGACGAGGTGAGCCTCGGTGACGAAGAATTCATCGTGCCTGAGGATCCCGTCGACCAGGAGCGCTTCAAGCGCCGGCTTATAGCCACAGCAAAAAGCCTGAAGAAAAAGCAGCAGCAGCTTCAAGCTGATCAAGATCTGCTAGCGGATAGATGGACTGAGGTCCTAGCAGCCGAGGAATACGAACTCGAGCGGCCAACCAAAAGTTACCCAAAGCATTAAAGCCTACACTACCAGCGTATGATGCGGCTGACCGGCCACCTCGTGGCCGAGACAAAGTGGCATATCGGCCCGAAGTCTAGCCCGCACCCCGTCGCCAGTAAAACAAAAACACCAAGGCCCGGGGCTACACGTAGGACCTGCGAGACATATTGGAAAACAAAGCAGGACATACAAAATCGATCTACGGATCATGGGGGCACGCCACAACGCATGACGATGACCGTCACGCTGGATATACTAAAAGCAAATCCGGCCGGGCCGAATACAGCACACAAGACTCGTATGAACTGCGTCGTGATATAGCCCGGCACAGAGGCGCCGCACACCCCCTATGCTTCACTGACGAAGTAATGGATCACGAATTCCTAGAAGGGTTTAAACTCGTGAACATTGAATCATATGATGGTACAACAGACCCCGCAGTATGGATTGAAGATTTCCTCCTCCACATCCACATGGCCCGCGGTGACGATCTACATGCCAACAAGTACCTCCCGCTAAAACTCAAAGGGCCGGCTCGACATTGGCTGAATAGCCTGCCGGCAAACTCCATTGGCAGTTGGGAGAACTTGGAAGACGCATTCCTTGACAACTTCCAGGGCACTTATGTGCGACCACCGGATGCTGATGACTTGATTCACATAACCCAACAGCCCAGGGAGTCAGCCAGGAAATTCTGGACTCGGTTCCTAACTAAAAAGAACCAAATTGTTGACTGTCCGGATGCCGAGGCCTTAGCGGCATTTAAGCATAACATCCGCGACGAGTGGCTCGCCCGACACCTCGGCCAATAGAAGCCGAAGTCCATGGCAGCCATCACGACACTCATGACCCGCTTTTTTGCGAGCGAGGACAGCTGGCACGCAGCAACAACACATCAAGAAATCCTGGCAATTTAGATGCCAAAGATAGCAACGGCAAGCCACGTCGCAACAGACACAAGCGCCGCAACAACGGCGACAACGCCGAAGACACGGCAGTCAATGCCGGATTCAGTGGCTCTAAATTCGGTCAGCAGAAAAAGGCGTTCAAAAGAAGCAATCCGGGCCCGTCCAGTTTGGACCACATACTCGATCGCTCATGTCAAATTCACAGCACCCCTGATAAACCAGCCAACCACACCAACAGAGAATGCTGGGTGTTCAAACAGGCTGGCAAGTTGAATGGTGAAAACAAGGAAAAGGGGCTGCATAGCAACGACGAGGAGGAGCCCCGACCACCGAACACAAGAGGATAGAAGAAATTTCCTCCCCAAGTGAAAACTGTGAACATGATATACGCAACCCATATTCCCAAGCGGGAATGGAAGCGTGCGATAAGGGGCGTCTATGCGATGGAGCCAGTCGCCCCAAAGTTCAACCCATGGTCTTCTTGTCCGATCACTTTCGATCGCAGGGACCACCCTACCAGTATCCGTCATGGTGGTTCTGCCGCGTTGGTCCTTGACCCCATCATTGACGGATTTCACCTCACTTGAGTCCTTATGGACGGTGGCAGCAGCCTGAACCTGCTCTATCAGGATACAGTGCGCAAAATGGGTATTGACCCCGCGAGGATCAAACCCACAAAAACCACCTTTAAAGGTGTCATACCAGGTGTAGAGGCATGTTGCACGGGCTCAATCACACTGGAAGTGGTCTTCGGATCTCCGGACAACTTCCGAAGCGAGGAGTTGATCTTCGATATTGTCCCCTTCCGCAGTGGCTATCACGCACTGCTCGGACGAACCACATTCGCCAGATTCAATGCGGTACCGCATTATGCATACCTCAAGCTCAAACTACCAGGACCTCGCGGGGTTATAACAGTTAATGGAAACATAGAACGCTCGCTCCGTACGGAGGAGCACACTGCGGCCCTCGCAGCAGAAGTACAAAGCAGCCTTCTGAGGCAAACCGCCAATTCGGCAATAAAGCCCCCAGACACCTTCAAGCGAGTCCGAAGTACCCTGCAACAGGATCGCCCGGCACGTTCAGAGCTCGCCCAGCAATAAGGCCTCCATCCTAGTCCCAGTCAAGCGGCGAAATTTGCGCCGCGCGTACATAATTATGCACTTGAAATACCATGGGCATAGGAGGATGCACGGCTATGGCACGGCCCACAATGCGGCTCAATCACCTCGGGACCCGTATATCTTTACCATTTTCTTCCTTTCAGGACCCTATTCTCTAAAGGCCCGCTCTGATACCCTGATTATCGGACCCATCACGGGAAGGAAACACCAAGGAACCAAGAAGCTTTGACGTACAAGGGAATCCCCAGGTGGTCTCTCATAACGATCGCTATACCTGTTTTACATACCCACACGCAGCTTGCCCTTGGACAGGACATGTCAAATAGACCTATTTTTGCTTATTGCACTACTTGTATACATACACTTTGAAGTATCATTTAAATAACAATGTACAACGTTAGCTTATTATTGCATTTCATCATTCTTTTTTCCCTGACTGCTTATTTACGACAAGTTTTACCCGTACATTCTGGTACGTCCAGTGCGCCAGGGGCTTCAGTGTACCCCATAACACGGCAAGAAAAGTCCGAACAGTTTCGACAGTGTGGCACCCCAAACTTATAGCATTATACGCATCAGCTCCGAATCATGTCTTGGGTCAATAGTTTGGTTTGCCCGGCTCCCATGTTTTGGTACCTTACATTCCACTATATCGGCTAAGGTAGCACTGGGAGAATTACTGCGATTGTGTCCTGGTTCTTCCGGATGAGCACCTCAGTAGAGAAAGCCGAAAACTGACTGTCATGATGCGGCGAGAGCTGGTCGCTGTTCGAGAGGTCTCAAATCCTTAAAGCTTTTTTCCGCTTCGGGGGAGGAATCGGCCTTGTCCGATTTAGGCGTATATAGCGCCCCAAGTTCAGCCTTCCGAATACTAGGGGCTTCGCCAAAATTTAAAATTGTAGACTTCCATGGCTAAGTGAGAGTGATAAAGTTGTATAGTCCGATTGCCTTGTTCGCTGCGCTAAGCACCTCCTTATAGGACCAATTTTTTTGGATAAAGAGTGTTTAAGATTTATCCCGAACACCTCAGTACTAGTTACATGGGGGCAGAAGCCGACGACTGGCCAACTCTCAGATTTTATAAACAGCCGCACAAAAGGTAATATTTTAAATCGACAAGTGTTATATAGCGCACATGAACTCATTTTCATATTACGGGATCACATGAGTACATTCGTTCAAATATTACATTCCTCCGTCACAAGGCGGGCACTCTTCAGGACACTGTCATAATACTTTTCGGGGTGGCGATGCTCCTTGCCCTCCGGTGGCCCCTCCTTCACCAGCTTTTCGGCGTCCATCTTTGCCCAGTGCACTTTCGCACGGGCAAAGGCCCTGCGCGCACCTTCAATGCAGACGGACCGCTTTATGACTTAAAACCGTGTGCAAGCATTCACAAGCCGCTTTACCAGGCCGAAGTAGCTGCCAGGTAGGGGCTCGCCAGGCCACATCCGGACTATGAGACCCTTCATAGCCATTCTAGCCGCCTTGT
Source organism: Triticum urartu (assembly GCF_003073215.2). Classification (NCBI taxonomy): domain Eukaryota; kingdom Viridiplantae; phylum Streptophyta; class Magnoliopsida; order Poales; family Poaceae; genus Triticum; species Triticum urartu. Next base: position 115,437,189 of record NC_053023.1, on the reverse strand, counting down.
GAAGCTCGACCAGTTGCTTCAGCTGGTCTCTCAAGGGCATCGGATGTTCGGTCCCAGCATATTGAGACCAGAACAACTTTTCCGTCGAGCTCCCTTCCTCGGCCGGGTAGAACTCCGCGGCATCCGATACGCTGCGTGATAGATTTGCGAATGCTCCTGGAGAGCTCCAAATTCAGGTAAGTAAAAGGGAAGTCTCCTTCACATGCTTGCTTTGCATAATGAATGCCTTACCCGCCGCTATCTTCTTGACCGCCTGAATCTCCTGGAGGGCCTTTTGGGCTTTGGCATTGGCATTTTGTGCATTCTCGAGGGTCTTCGCAAGCTCGGACCCCTGCTTCTTAGAGTCACGCTCCAAGGACTCGTATTTCTTGACAAAATCCTGGAGCTCTTGCTGAACCTCACCGACTCGAGCCTCTTGCTTCTCGCGCTCGATGCGCTCCTTGGCCGCTCTGTCTTCGGCCTCGGACAGCGCCTTCTTCAAGGCCGCCACTTCGGTCGTGGCCCCTAGCAAAATTCATGATGATCCTATGATCTAATAACCACTTTTTTCTTTATCAATATACAGACGGGGTATCACTTACCTTTGTTCTCTTCGAGCTGCCTCTTGGTAAGGCCGAGCTCTTCCTCGGACCGCTCAAGGTCCCGCTTCAGTCTGGAGACCTCTGCAGTACGAGCGGCATCGGCCAGCAGTGAAGCCTGCTTATTCACATAGACATATTCTGATTAGACTCCTGTGATTTTTATTTGATCCTCTGTTCGGCCTTTCTTTGCGAACACCGAACAGAGCATCAGGGGCTACTGTCTATGTTGTGATATTTTCTCATAATTTGATTACTTACCTCAAAGCGTGTTAGTAGGCTGGCACAGGCTTCGGTCAATCCGCTTTTGGCGGACTGAACCTTCTCGACCACCGCACTCATGATGGTCTAGTGCTCTTTGTCAATGGAAGCGCCGCGAAGCGCTTCCAGCAAGTTGTCTGATGCCTCTGGATGGACAAAGGCCATCGACACAGATGGCTCGCCCCCTTAGCAAGGGGTCGCTTGACAGAATCCGGAACCACTGGAGGTTCCAGCGCAGTATCCGGCTGGGGGCCAAACTTGTTGTGGCCCCTGTCATTAGACCCCATGGGAGTCTTACCCCCCATGCGCCCGGCATATGGGATGTCGCCTTGGGGCGCCCCTAGAATTATCTCCCCTTGGTCCGGTGCCCTCTGAGACAACACCTCGATGTCCTCCGTGGGCCGGGGGGAGGTGGCTGTCGGGAGTGAATCACTATTCATCACCGACTGGCCCAAACACTCATCCGAAGAGGATACGTCGATATGGGCTTTGGATGGACTGCATGATCATGTTTGACATGATAAGAAACAATAAAACGAAACATACCAGAACTATTATAGTATCTGGATACTTACGACTTCGCCAGGGGCTTGTCCCTGGGCAACCACTCCTCGTCGCTGTAAGCGGCTGTTGTGGAGTGGTCCGGAAGGAGGGTCCTTCCCTTCTTGGACCCTTCGGCCTCCCCAGATGGGGCGGCCTTCCTTTTCTTGTCCCCCCGGTTGGAGTGCGCCTCGGTGTTTTCGAATGATGAGTCCGATACAACCTTGCACCGGAGACCTTTCCTGCTTCGTGCGACCTTCTTCTTGGCCTTCTTCTCCGGCGCCTCATAAGGCGCCGGAACCAGCATCTCCGTTAAGAGAGCCTTTGCTGGATCTTCGGGCAGTGGGGACGGATAATCGATCCGCTCCGCTGTCGCTACCCAGTCCTGTTAAAATGGCATGGAGGCTCAGATCCCTCACATGATTATACTGGGGAAAGGAACATCTTGTGAGATATAAAGAGCTTACCGGATTGGCAGGGCGCTTTGCGCCGAGTCCGCGATCCTCGGTAAGGGGAGGAGGAACCTCGGCGGCCTTGAACAACACCCTCCAGACTTCTTTGTGCGTCGTGTCGAAAAGCTCTCGTGGCGTCTGGTGCTCTGGCAGGTCGAACTCCCACATATTGAATGCCCGTCTTTGACACGAAAGGATCCGGCGGAAGAGCCTGACCTGGACCACGTTGACAAGCTTGATTTTCTTGCTTATCATATTTTTTAACACATCTCTGGAGTCTGGTCAGCTCCACCGATAAACACCAGGATAGGCCCTTCTCTTTCCAGGAGGTGAGCCGCGTGGGGATGCCGGATCGAAATTCGGGGGCCCCCACCCAGTTGGTGTCGCATGGCTCGGTGATGTAGAACCACCCCGATTGCCACCCCTTCATGGTCTCCACATAGGAGCCTTCGAGCTAGGTGACGTTGGGCATTTTTCCCACCATGGCGCCTCCGCACTCTGCTTGCTGGCCTACCACCACCTTCGGTTTCACGTTGAAGGTCTTCAGCCATATGCCGAAGTGGGTCTTGATGCGGAGGAAGGCCTCGCACACGACGATAAATGCCGAGATGTTGAGGATAAAATTGGGGGCAAGATCACGGAAGTCCAGCCCATAGTAGAACATGAGCCCATGGAAAAAAGGGTGGAGGGGAAATTCCAGTCCGCGGACGAAGTGGGTGAGGAATACAACCCTCTCATGGGGTTCTGGAGTAGGGACGATCTGCCCCACGTCTGGGAGTCGGTGCCCGATGTCTGCGGCCAGGTATCCGGCTTCCCGGAGCTTCGCAATGTCCTCCTCCGTAATGGAGGAGACCATCCACTTGCCTCCCGCTCCGGACATGTTTCGAATGGCTTTGCGAAGAAGATGAGAACTTGGGCGCTGGAGCTCGAGTGCACGAGAATGGATGGGCAGGGGAAGAAGAAGGTGTGGGTGAAAAAGAGGAATCCTTGTCCCTTTATAAAGGCGGTAGAAACTAGGCGCCTCCCCACTTACCAAATAAAATCGCTTATTCCCCAAGCACCGCGATTAATGGCACGGTTGGGTTACCCATACTCGTATTGATGAGAATCCCGTGATAAGAGGAACACGATCTCTGCTTCGACAAGACGTGCCAATAAAACTGCCTCGCAACACGTGCAGTGGCAGGCAGGGAAAAACGGTTCGTAATGACCAGACCATGGCAAGATGTCACGTTATGAAAGGTGGTCAGCAGATTAGATTTGTGGAATAATATACTCTCTACGGTGGTATGTGGAATTTCTTTTACAGAGCCGGACACAATCCTGGTGTTCAAAATCTTCTATGGAGTATTCGGAGAAGGAACCCGCCTTGCAATGCCGAAGACAATCTGCCGGACTCATCGTCATTGAAGCCTGGTTCAGGGGATACTGAGGGAGTCCTGGATTAGGGGGTCCTCGGATAGCCGGACTCTATACTTTGGTCGGACTGTTGGACTATGAAGATACAAGATTGAAGACTTCGTCCCGTGTTCGGGTGGGACTCTCCTTTGTGTGGAAGGCAAGCTTGGCGATTCGGATATGTAGATCTCCTTCTCTGTAACCGACTCTGTGTAACCCTAGCCCCCTCCGATGTCTATATAAACCGGAGGGTTTAGTCCGTAGGACAAGAACAATCATAATCACAGGCTACCTTCTAGGGTTTAGCCTCTACGATCTCGTGGTAGATCAACTCTTGTAATACTCATATCATCAAGATCAATCAAGAAGGAAGTAGGGTATTACCTCCATCAAGAGGCCCGAACCTAGGTAAACATTGTGCCCGCAGCCTCCTGTTACCATCAGCCTTAGACGCACAATTCGGGACCTCCTACTCGAAATCCGCCGGTTTTGACACCGACAAACGTTTGAAAACTCTTTGTAAGAAGGGTGAGCTCTTCTTCATTAGTCCTGAGGGACACAGATAGGAGCTCACAATCCTTAGAGAGAGAAGCATGAGATTTCACAAGCTTACTTTTATCATTCATCAACTCTTTGCAAGAGTCATTAGCCTTTTTCAAGGAGGCAAGATCTTTAGTATGAACATCAATGTTTGCACCAATTCTCAAGCATAGTTCATCATTTTGTGCTTCCTCACAATGGACTTTCCACTCAAGGATTTCATATTTTTCCTTTTCCTCGGGGACGAGGGCTTCGAGTTCCTTAATGGTGATGGTATGCTTACTCACCATCTCCATAAGCATACAAAACATAGTGAGCTTCTTTCCTTCGAGGGAGCACATGAACTTATTTAGTTTATCAAGCATAGGATCATCTATATCATCATCCTCATAACTATCCTCCGCATCCAGATATTCATCACTAGGAGTAGGAGGAGTGAAAAGAGGAGGGTTTGATCATGGGGTTACCTTGACCTTGTCAAGAGATCTTTGGTCCTCTCAATCTTCTACCACGGCCATTACCATTAGGCACTTGTGAGCGTTGCCCTTGTAGTCCTTCATATAATTGTAGGTGACAACATCACCATGCTTTTTGACTAGCCTCAACGAGTTTTGACAATCTTGAGCAACTCCGGCAACACCACTAACATCATCTGGATCGGATTCTTCATGTCCAACCATTGCTTTCCCATCTCTCTTTTTGAGCTTGGAGTTCAAAGGATTCGGGAACTTCTTCTTGGGAAAGGTCTTGGGAATCCTTGTTTTATCTTCTCTCTTCTCATAAGGGCACTCATTCTAGAAGTGGTTGGTTTCTTCACAGTTTTAGCATTTTCTCACTTTCTTCTTATGGAATCTTCCCTTGAATTTTCCCGTGCTAAACTTCATGACAAAGAGAGCAATATCTTCATATGACGGTCTCTCATCTGAGTCAACCTCATCACCATCCTCCTCATCATCATCATCTTCTTCTTCTTCACTTTGCTCTTCTTCACATACATGCTTGGCCTTCAATGCAAGATTGATCTTTGATGTCGAGGTACCATGCATGCCAAGATGTTTTGTAGCATTTGCCTTTGACTCTTAAAATAGTTGTAAGGTGGATATGATGTCATCCGGAGTCATTTCCTTGAATCCATGGTGTTGTCTTATGTCCCACACCATTTGCTGATGATACGGAGCAAGAGCGTGAAGCAACTTATCCATAAGAAATCTCTTAGTCAAGTTGAATCCATCTTGTGTCGTGTCACATTCACATGACTCGATGTCGATGGTGAGAGTCATGAGACGCTCAAGAAGTTGCTTGGGAGATTCACCTTTCTCCATACAAACGATTTGCAATTGACCTTTGGCAATTTCATATTGAGCAAGCCGGATAGTGGAGGTACCTGTCTTGGTTCTCATAATGCTATCCCATGATTCCTTGGCACTTGTGATATGTATGTATGGTCCCCTTTGCTTGCAGTCATACCTCTTCTTATGCACATGCTTGCTGTGTCATTGAGATTCTTGTCACATACCTCTCTTGGATTAAGATTCTTTGGGTCAACAGCTTGGTAGCCATACTCCAAGATATCCAACATCTCATCATTTCCATATTGAAGATGATCCTGCATAGCAACTCTCCATAAAAAAATTGGTAGTGTCATCAAGTAAAGGAGGATTGCCTTCAGGGTTATACTTGGGTTTCTCTGTTTGAGGTCTTGCATAAAGCCAAGGAACACTTGAATTTTCATTTCTAGGAGGTTGTTGGCCAAGTGAAGGAGTAGGCACAGCTGGCCTCAAGGCGGCACCACCAGAAATGGGTGCAAGCATCATGGTTAGTGTGGCTATCCTCATTTGGACCAAGGCCTCAAGAGAGGCATCATGCTCCTCCTTGTGCTTAGCAAGAGCTTGTTCCACATCATTTGAAGTGAAGGGCATGGTTTCCGTGGAAGCTGCGCCCATATTCTTCGGATCTGCAACAAGGGGGGTCCCATCGGGGTTCATCTTGCTCTAGGGCGGTTAAGCCACAAGAATAGAGCACGAGGCTCTGATACCAATTGAAAGGATCGAGATGGACCTAGAGGGGGGTGAATAGGTACAATTACAAAATTTAATTATTACTTAGGAATTTTAGGCAATAATGCAGAATATGAAAGTGAGCCTAACAATTGCCAGTGTGATGCCAAAAGCTAAGAAAGATAAACAAGTAGCACAAGTATGTAAGTAAGCAAGCTAAGAGATAAGTAACCACAAGTAGAGAGTTAGGGTTAGTAATAACCACAACTCCGGGAGACGATGATGTATGCCGATGTTCACTTCCTTAGAGGGAAGCTACGTCATCGTTAGAGAGGTGGATGTTACCACGAAGGCACACCAATGCCACGAAGGCTCACCCTATTCTCCCTTTGAGACAACACCATGGAGGCGTTTCTCAACCACTAGTGGTAGAGCTTGGGGTGGTCTCCAAACCCTCACAAACTTTTCCGGGGGTAATCACAATGGTCGATTCCTCTCCAAAAGACTCCTACCGCCTAGGAGTATCCAACCTCCAAGAGTAACAAGAACTTTGGGAAATGCTCAAGAGCTTGCTCAAATCACGAATTCCTTTGGTGAGAAGAAGGAGAAGGAGTGGATCTATCACTTGATTGGAGAACTTCTCTCAAATGTTCCCAAATCCCTTGGGGATCTAGGATTTTGTGTAGTGACTCAAGAGAGGGAGTGACATGTGTTCTTAGGAAGATGAAAGTGAATGGGTAACCTCATCCCGTGGGAGGGAGGAGGCTATATATAGTGATAGTGTAAAACTGACCATTGAGTCACAAACTGTACTCGAGCTGTCGGACATCCGGTGGGTACCTGAAAGCATAAGTGCTCCCTAGGTGGTTTTGATAATTGATGACAACATATCTCTTGTTGGACTAACACTTCTATCTAGCATGTTTCAGATAAGTTCAACAATGGAGTGGCATGGACTAAAGGTTGTGGGAACTCCTTGATGCTAAGGACAAAGGATTGGCTAAAGCTTCAAGCTCAAGACTCTTCATTTTATATTTTAGTGATCCAAGATCACATTGAGTCCATAGGAAAAGCCAATACTATTAAGGAGGGATGAGGTGTAGCTTAATGAGCCTCTTGCTTCATGTGCTTAGTGATATGCTCCAAAATCCTCAACTACTTTCCCATATCCACATATGACCTAAACCCTAAGCCAAACTCGGTCCTACCGATTTTTCCTATCCGGCGCCACCGAGTTTCACTTGTCACTTGCCACTGCCAAACCCTAGCAATTCGGTCTTACCGATAAGAATCTCGGTCCACCGAGATGGGGTTGCAAACTCTCTGTTTCCCTTTCGTAACTTTTCGGTCCCACCGAAAGAGCGAATCGGTCCCACCGAGATTGCAATGTAAACTCAGTGTTTCCCCTTTGTAACTTTTCGGTCTCACCGAGTTCCACTCGGTGCCACCGAAAGAGCAAATCGGTCCCACCGAGTTTGCCTGACCAACTCTCTGGTTAGCTAATTACCAAACTCGGTCTCACCGAGTTTGTGTAATCGGTCTCACCGAGATTACGTTATGCCCAAACCCTAACCGAATCGGTCCTACCGAGTTGCATGTCAGTCCCACCGAAATTCCTAACGGTCACTAGGTTTACATTTTCGGTCCGACCGAGTTTTATGATTCGGTCCCACCGAGATTGGAAAACTGTGTAACGGTTGGATTTTGTGTGGAGGCTATATATACCCCTCCACCTCTTTCTCATTCGAGGAGAGAGCCATCAGAACACACACATCATTCCAACTCATTTGTTCTGAGAGAGAACCACCTACTCATGTGTTGAGATCAAGACATCCCATTCCTACCATATGAATCTTGATCTCTAGCCTTCCCAAGTTGCTTTCCACTCAAATCTTCTTTCCACCAAATCCAAATCCTATGAGAGAGAGTTGAGTGTTGGGGAGACTATCATTTGAAGCACAAGAGCAAGGAGTTCATTACCTACACACCATTTGTTACTTCTTGGAGAGTGGTGTCTCCTAGATTGGCTAGGTGTCACTTGGGAGCCTCCGACAAGATTGTGGAGTTGAACCAAGGAGTTTGTAAGGGCAAGGAGATCGCCTACTTCGTGAAGATCTACCACTAGTGAGGCAAGTCCTTCGTGGGCGATGGCCATGGTGGGATAGACAAGGTTGCTTCTTCGTGGACCCTTTGTGGGTGGTTGCTTCTTCGTGGACCCTTCGTGGGTGGAGCCCTTCGTGGACTCGCGCAACCGTTGCCCTTGGGTGGAGCCCTGTGTGGACTCGCGCAACCGTTACCCTTCGTGGGTTGAAGTCTCCATCAACGTGGATGTAGGATAGCACCACCTATCCGAACCACGGGAAAAACATCCGTGTCTCCAATTGCGTTTGATCTTTCCAAACCCTTCCCTTTACATTCTTGCAAGTTGCATGCTTTACATTCCGCTGCTCATATACTCTTTGCATGCTTGCTTGATATGTATTGTGTGTATTGAAATTGTGCCTAAACTCCACTTAAACCGAAAAAGATTAAAAATTGCTACTTTTGCACTAAGTGTCTAATCACCCCCCCTCTAGACACATCAACTTCTAGATCCTACAAGTGGTATCAGAGCCTTGGTCTCCATTGCCTTGGTTTAATCACCATTGGAGGAAGATGGATGTGTCTACTCTAGGGAGTCTTAGACATAGAGTGCCTATTCTTGATGGAAAGTATTTTCATGAGTGGAAAAATGAGATGCTTGTAATCTTCAATCAATATCATTTGAACAAGTATATTGCTAGCCCTTGTGCACCCCATATTGATCCCTTGCATCCTACCCTTGATGAAGACATTGACATGATTCACAATCTTAGAACTATTGAGCTCATCATTAGAGGATTGCCCAAAAATCTGATTGCTTGTTTGCCTACTCAAGATTGTGCCTACACTATATGGAAATTTCTTGAGGAACAATTTCCCAATCATTCCTTGAAAACCTTGGATGAAATTCTCCATAAATCTATTGCCTTGTGTAAGATGAACTCTAGTGATCCTAGTTTTGGTAAATGTCTTCTTGAACTTGTCAATCTTAAGCATGCTAAAGGAGATGTTGGAATCATTAATGATATCATACTCAAAGCTATAAGAATTCATAAAAGTAACCACTTTGATCATTTATCTAATGAATTACCCTCTCTAGGAAATGATGAGTCACAAGATCATGATGGACATGAATATTATGATGATGATGACAGTGATTCCGATCTTGACAATGCAATGAGACATTTTGGTCTTATGGCAAATCTTCGGGGATATGAATCAGGAGTAAAGGAATGGGTTCTTGATAGTGGATGCACTGATCATATGACCGGAGATGAAGAGATGTTCCGTGAGCTTGCTGAAAACAACGGCCCTCGAAAATATGTCACCTTTGGTGATAATTCAAAGGGTAAAGTGGTTGGCCTTGGTAAGGTGGCCATCTCACATTATAGCTCCATTCAAAATGTCATGCTCGTTGAATCTCTTGGCTATAACTTACTTTCTGTATCTAGACTTGCTGATTTCGGTTTGAACGTCCTATTTACTGAGGTAGATTGCCAAGTATTTCGTAGAGACAATCATAAAATGGTCTTTACGGGTATGCGTAGAGGTGATCTTTACATCGTCGATTTTTCTAAAAAGGCACAACCTAAAACTTGCTTTGTTGCTAAATCCTCAAAAGGTTGGTTGTGGCATAGACGACTAGGTCACGTTGGCATGAGAAACCTTGACAAGCTTATTAAAGGAAATCATATCCTTGGAGTTAACGATGTCATATTTGATAAGGATAGACTTTGCAGTGCTTGTCAAGCAGGTAAACAGGTTGGAGGAAGACATCTTGTGAAGAACATCATGACCACAAGGAGGCCACTCGAGCTGCTTCACATGGATCTTTTTGGTCCCAATGCCTACAAGAGTCTCGGTGGAAATTCCTTTGGTCTAGTTATAGTTGATGATTTTTCAAGATTTACGTGGATGTTTTTCCTCAATGACAAATCGCAGGTCCAGAAGATCTTCAGAAACTTCGCCAGGAAAGCCCAAAATCAGTTTGATGTGAAGATCAAGAAGGTTCGGAGTGACAACGGAACAGAGTTCAAGAATGCAAATGTGGACACCTTTCTTGACAAAGAAGGGATTTCACACGAGTTCTCGGCTACATACACACCTCAACAAAATGGAGTTGTTGAGAGGAAGAACCGGACGCTCATCAAAATGGCGAGAACAATGCTTGATGAATACAAGACGCCAAAGCACTTTTGGGCAGAAGCGGTTGAGACAGCTTGTCACGCAACAAATCACTTATATCTTCACAAGCTACTCAGCAAGACGGCATACGAGCTCCTCACCGGTAACAAGCCTCAAGTTGGATACTTTCGAGTATTCGGCTCAAAGTGCTACATTCTTGATAAGCATCGTCGTTCAAAGTTTGCTCCTAAATCTCATGAGGGTTTTCTACTTGGTTTTGGATCAAACTCTCACACTTACCGTGTCTACAACAATTTCACCCGAAAGGTTGAAGAGACGGTAGATGTGAAGTTTGATGAATCTAATGGCTCGCAAGTCGAGCAATTGCCAATTGATGTAGGAGACAAAGACCCTTCAGAAGCAATTCAAGATTTGTCCATTGGCAAAATTCGTCCAACGGAGGTAAAGGAGAGTACTTCATCCATCCAAGTGGAAGCTTCTACTTCACGACAAGGTGAACCAAGAATCGACATGGAAGCATCCACAAGTGGGCCACATCAAGATGAAGAAAACGAGGAAGTACGTCAAGATGAACATCAACAACTCCTTCTCCACCACGACAAGAGAACGACGACGCCAACAATGAAGAAGGCCAAGAAGAAGGACAAGATGAAGAAGATGCTCAACAAAGACCCAAGCAAAAGCTCTCACGAGTTCGAGCAAGAATTGCCAAAGATCATCCCGTCGAGCAAATCCTCAATGATATACAAACCGGGAGAATCACTCGCTCAAAAACTCGTCTAGCTAACTTTTGTGAAAACTACTCATTCATCTCTAGCATTGAACCAATGAAGGTTGAAGAAGCATTGGAAGATCCGGATTGGATAAACGCTATGCATGAAGAGCTACATAACTTTTGAGAGAAACCAAGTTTGGACATTGGTTGAGAAGCCCGACAACAACCACAACATCATTGGTACCAAATGGGTGTTTCGGTTGAGAAGCCCGACAACAACCACCAAGGAGTTTGTAAGGGCAAGGAGATCGCCTACTTCGTGAAGATCTACCGCTAGTGAGGCAAGTCCTTCGTGGGCGATGGCCATGGTGGGATAGACAAGGTTGCTTCTTCGTGGACCCTTTGTGGGTGGTTGCTTCTTCGTGGACCCTTCGTGGGTGGAGCCCTTCGTGGACTCGCGCAACCGTTGCCCTTGGGTGGAGCCCTGTGTGGACTCGCGCAACCGTTACCCTTCATGGGTTGAAGTCTCCATCAACGTGGATGTAGGATAGCACCACCTATCCGAACCACGGGAAAAACATCCGTGTCTCCAATTGCGTTTGATCTTTCCAAACCCTTCCCTTTACATTCTTGCAAGTTGCATGCTTTACATTCCGCTGCTCATATACTCTTTGCATGCTTGCTTGATATGTATTGTGTGTATTGAAATTGTGCCTAAACTCCACTTAAACCGAAAAAGATTAAAAATTGCTACTTTTGCACTAAGTGTCTAATCACCCCCCCTCTAGACACATCAACTTCTAGATCCTACAGTACCGGACGTTCGGCGACTCAGATTGGACCGGACGTCCGGCCGGGCCGCTGGTCGTCCGATCACTGGAAGGCCTACCAGGGCACAAATGATGCATGAGGCACACAACCAGCGGACGTCCGAAATACGTCGGCCATCCGGTGGTCGGACGTCCAGAAAGGTCGGAAATCCGCTAATAAACATTCTGTTGAGGCAGAACCGGATATTCGGGGAAGGACGGACATCTGGTGACTGGTCGTCCGGTGGGACCGGACTTCCGCTAATTTATATGTTGTGGAGATGCACCAGACAACTGGGGAGAGCCGGATGCCCGGTCGGCTGTGAGAGCCCGGACGTCCATAGACAATCGGACGTCCGGTGATAGCTGAACCTGCTAGCATAGAATCATACCCGAATTTTTTCACAAGTTAGAGGAAGAATTTGAGATGACATAGAGATGATGTGTGAGGATATTTTGTGGGTTTGATCAAGCTCTTTCACGAAATCCAACATTCCCCTCTTAATAGTGTGGGATCCCTATACTCAAGAACAAACCAAAAAAGAGCCGAAGCTTTTTTTTTGTCTTGTATATCTGTGTTATTCTGTTACGCGTAACAGAATATTATTTTGTTACCCTACTTGAACTGATGAATTCAAGCGGTCGAACTGATGAAATTCGAGCGGTTGAACTGATGCTTTCTGTTGCTGTTAAAAATCGTCTTCTTTAGTTCAAATTTTTTTGCAATTTTTTTTGTCGAAACGGGGGTGTAATATATCGTTGGAAAGATCTTGACATCCACATTACAATCTTATAATTTGTTTTAGCAAAAAAAATTATGATTTAAGAGCAGTTTTGAAAAAACCATTCTTTTTTCAAAACCGAAAACATGAATCGTATTTTGGACTTAATTTTCAAACGGTTTGTCGGAATTGAGCAAATGAGATGGCGTTGGAAAGCTTGTGAAAATCCGCATCTTCCATATATCTCTATTTTTCAAATTCTATATGATTTAAAAGTAATTTGAAAAACGATGAAATTCTGGGCGAAATGTTTTTTCACTGTTTTTTGCAAATGGTTTATCGGATTGACGCAAGTGATACGGTGTTGGAAAGATATGGAAAATGCGCAACTTTTGCGTATAGAATTTTTTTGTAATTCCTTACAGTTTAAATACGAATTCAAATACGGTTAAAATTGGTTTTGAACGCGTTTTTTTAAAGTTTGTCAGAATGGGGCAAATAATATACAGTTGGATAGCTATCGAAAATGCGAAACTTAGTCATGTTGGACGTTTTCTCTACTTCGCAATCGTTTAAGAGTAATCTTGAATGCGGCATGACGGATCCTGCTGTTTTCTCGTCTGAAAAACAGAGTAGTCGTACTGAGCTTTTTTTTGTAGAGTAATTTTAAATGGTTTCGAAAAAAGGTACTTGTACTGATGGTTGCATGGGTTTGTACTAAGCGTGTTTTCACTAACTAGACTTTGCTCTGTTTTTTGGGTAATATTTTTCTTGTAAATTTTCAATGGTTTACTGTATCCTAGCCCTGAACTTGCATGTTTTATATTGTTGAACTGAATGTTATTGTATCGTCGGCCCTGTACTTGCATGGTTTATATCATCGAACTGAATGATATTTTTTTTCAAAAAGAAAATGTTTTTTATTCTTTTTTTGAACTAAACATTTTTTTACAACGATGTTCTGAACTTCTCTTATTTTATGACTTGTACATTTACCATTTGAATTGCACGAGGTTTCCTTTTTGCTTGAACTTTTACAATTAGAATTTTGAACGGACCACCGTTTTTGACGTGTACTGATCAATATTTTTAATTAAACCAATTTTCCTTTATAAAACAAACCACCGTTTTTGTTTGTACGGATCAGTTGTAGAACTTGGAAGTCAATGCCATAGAATTAATTTTGTCGAGTAATTTTGAATGGTTCTGGAAAATGAGTACATGTACTGATGTTTGCATGGGTTTGTACTAAGCGTGATTCCACTAACTAGACTTTGCTCTGTTTTTTGGGTAATATTTTTCCTGGTAAGTTTTCAACGGTTTACTATCATAGTCCCTGAACTTGCATAGTTTATATCGTTGAACTGAATGCTATATTTTTCCCAAAAAATAAGTTTTTATGTGTTTCTTTTTTGTTGGAAGTCAATGTTTTAGACCTCTCTTGTTTTGTGACTTGAACTTTTACCATTTTAAACTTTTACCATCTTGAATTACCGTGTGTGGATGAGCACTTGAACTTGTTTGTTTCAATTCTTATTTGTTTTCTTGTCCGAACTTGTGGTGTCATCATCATTGAACCTGCATGGTTTCTATAGTTGAACTAAAATAAACTTTTACTCGAATAAATGTGAACATTAGGACATATGTACAAGAACTGAATCTAATGCCAATATTGAACTTGCATGTTCCATACGCAAGCTAGCTACCAACATCAAATTTACTGATCCTAAAATCAATCACCACCACAAGAACGCAATAAAGTGCTCCAAATGGTTAATCGAGGAAGCGCTAGCTGCTGAACCTGGCCACATTTACTGCCGGGAGCAGCCGACCACTAGTTTGTAGAGGGATTTAGCAACGTCGGCGGCCGCCATCTCACACCTGAGAATCAAACCAAATATTCAGGCGAATAAATAAGTGCACAAGAGATATTTCTTTAGCAAGACATTTATACGGCACAGGCAAACCAAACTTTTTCAATGAAGTTTTTTAGGTTCATGTGTTCGAACTTGCAAATTTTCCTAACTAGTACTTAGCTCACTTGTCATTTTTTCACTTCACGATGGGATAAGTGCACAACATATACACAATTAACACAAGGACAAATGACAAAATAGAAAACTAAATAGATAAATATGCATACACAAAAATAGCATCTCTCGAATGGGCCATGATGCAGGCATCGCTGCCAGCAATACTTGGCGCCCCGAAGAACCTACACTGCTGAACAATACATGTCGAACAATGTCAGTTTTCAGAAGAAAAACTTCCACTGATCAGTTAAACTCTAAATATGTTCAGACTACATGAGGGATTCATGCTACTCTAGGCCACACACCGATCCAAGCTTTTACCATGATGCACCTTCTTTGATCAATTCCTTATAAAGCTTCCTAGCCCATTAGCTTCGACCTTTAGAAGACAAACTTCTTTCCGGGGGCAGAACAGAAGATAAACTTCTAACGTGCAGTTTCTCGCACTGAATTCCAATCACATGTTGAACTTTCTAACCTAAAGTTGCAAAGAAGCCGTCCCAAGTTAGGCTAGACAAAGACGTCCGGTTGGCTCCTGCCGTATATGGAGAATTTCTAGAATTTGATAAAACAATTGATGTAGCTTGGTCTGGTTAGTACCACCATAATTAGATACATGTACTACTTTTTGACTATAATAATAAAAGATAGCACTAGCTAGTGTTCAAAATAGAGAAAGGGTGATATTTCTTAAATACAAAATTCAGAAAAGAATCGTGCTCTCTATCAGATTGTTGATGCATGAAAATCGCATGGACTTCATACACTGCAATAGAGTTGCATCAAGTGCACACGCAAACATCGGCGCATGTCCTGCTACACCAAAGCTTGTGGTGAACTATTTAAAGTTTGAAAACTGAAACCTTATGTTCTTGTTGGTTGACAGGCACGCCGCTCCTACTCCCGTCGACTGGTGGCACTGATGAAGTGGAGCTGAAAGAGCGGGGATCACGAGCGGCAGCTGGGTGCACCGTGATTTGGTCGGTGAAGTGGAACTGAACCAGTTTATGACGTCATGGCTGACTCGTCGCTCATGTCTTGGATGAAGACACTCACCCGTTCCTGCAAAACTGAACCATCATCTATGTACTGAACTTATGTATCTATACACTTGACTGCTATATATTTTAACTTGTAAAAAATCTCGAAGGAAAATCCAAACATGATCAAACATGCACATGGAACTGACAAACCTTCATAAATACCTTTAGAATCCAAACTTTTGTTGAGGGAGAAGACTACAATTCTCTTTTAGCATTTTCAAGATGATATTCTTGAACACACTTAAAAAAAAGAGCATCAAAAACATCCTGAATTTAGTTGTATCTGCCACCGATAGCATTCCTCGAACACGTCGCCGTCCTATATGCTCTCAGGGCGGCTTTGGCGCGGGAGTTGCCGGCTAATGTGAAGTAACTGAATTTTAAAGGAAGCAAACTACATTGTTGTAAATCAGTACAGTCAAGGAGTTATTTTTACTTCTTATATTTTATCTATTGAACTGAAGTAAAATATGGGAACTAAACTGAGTGTGTCACTGAAATAAGAACATTAGTTTATTGGAGGAATTCTCACTGAAATAAGATAAGGAAATGAAAGACATCTTAAAGTTTCCTATTATACAGACTATTAATTAGCTTTAGAGGACTCACGTCTAAGTCATTTAACTTATACTCTTCCATGCTGCATCACTTTCATTGGATCACTCAAAGTAGTCCAAAGAAAACCTTTTCTTCTCTGCAAAAGTAAGCATCGTCAAATTAATGAACTGAGGTTGACCATAAGGATTTCCTATTGAAGGACCTATCTCACAAGAGCACGTGTAAGCGCAACAGTTTTAGTATACAGATACAGCTCAAAAGATAAAACGCTCCACTGATGCCCATAAGGATACTACTGCAGTTCGTGATTTGGTGGCCACGCTCGTCATTGCTGAACCAGCCCAAGCGCCAAGATTGAACCATCCATTCTTGTGGTGTCGTCCGTCGATCATGCACCCGAAAAATTTAAACACAACAAAAAATCAGCATTTTGGCTCCCAATCCTCCTGCACATACATTTTTGAACTGATGTTTTTTCTACCATTGCACTGCTGTTGATATATATTCGGATGAACTATCAAATGCAATGCATTTTTTCTTTCTTTCAAGAATAAGAACAAACATGCACGGAGCATAAAATGCAAGCCATCTGCATTAGATGTCGTTGAAATAAGTTGAACTATTTGTTCTAAGATATTTGAACTTATCTAGGGATCCATGGGAAGGGTGCAGGGGGAGACAGCTACTTGTATTCCTAGACCGGGCAGCGCTGCCGCTTCCTCCTTCGTTACTATACAAGTCCGAATTTTATTTGAACTTCTCCCATTTGTCTCCTCTGAATTTTTGCAATTGTTCGACTCGAAATTGTGCAATTTTTCACCACACATTTATCTCTTACTGACTAAGCCAACAAAATACGAAAGTGCAGCACAACTTTTCATTCAGTCCACATACGGAAGATGAATTTATCATGCACATTACATCAAACAGCTTGCATATGCGAAATAGGAACACTGAGGACAACTACCTTTTTCAAATTATCCATCAGGCAGCAAGGAACCTCATCTAAACTGGTACATTAGAAAACAAAAGAAAATCAGATGAATGAACACCAAAAGAACCAGTGTGGCGGCGTGCACTGGTGTCGGCAGAAGCTCGTACATCAAGGAGCATGGCAGGAGAGTTCGGATGGAGAAGGGAGGAAGAGCTGGACTGGCATGAGCCCCATACCTGGACGGGCACGGGAGGGGTGACAAGGGTTGGTTCCTAGCCTCACAGGTTGGAAGCAGTGACTGGGATTGAAGGTGGAGAGTGCCGGCAATGGTTTCCCATGGAAGTGGATGGGTCTGAGGGCGGAGGAGGTGGCTGGTCTGAGTGCTGCGGCGGTGGCTGGTTTCGGGGGCGGCGCCGGTCGCGCTGGGTCCGGGGGCGGCGCCGGCCTCGCTGGGTCGGGGGCGGCACCGGTCGCACTTGGTCGGGGGCGGCATCGGTCGCGCTTGGTCGGGGGCTGCGTCGGCGGCTGAGTCGGGGGTGGGGGTGGCTGCGCCTTGGGGCGGCGGTGGCGGTGGCTGGGTCACGGCGTCGCGGGCTCCCTCACTCCGGCTGACATCATCGCTCGCTCGCCCACGACGGCTGCCTCCGACGGAAGGAGGTGGGTTAGGTTCGGGGTGGGTTGGTGGGGTGTTTCTACGGCGTCGCGCCCTTATAGGGCTGAGGGGTAACAGAACAGTCCAGCCCTATATTTATTTATTTATTTGTTCGTAGTCATGATCCACACATGGCCCTTGAGACATAATCCTGAGATATACTTGATAAAGAGGATTAGTCCCAAAATGCATGTTGTCATTAACATCAAAATACGATTAAGGGAATGATTGCACTTTCAATGGCGATGACGATGGCACCGACTGGGAGGGTGGCGCCTCTGACTCCAGCTAGGTATTAGCCGGACCGTCACCGTCAAGCGGTGGTAGCACCATCTGCATGTGCACCTCCTCTCCGGCAAGGTAATTTGCCGGGGAGTTTGGAGCAGGGGTGGAGGTGGTGCCTCCGGCTCGTTCAGCAGCCTTCCAGCTGGAATCCTGGAGGCTTCCTTGTGGGCTGCAGCTCCATTAGCCATGTCATGTCCTGTTGGCCCTGGTGGTGGCGGTTGATTTGTCACCTCCGCCGATTTCTTCACCATCGCCTTCGTGAGTGCCCTCCCGCCCCTGTCGGGCTAGCTATCCTGGACCCCGAGAGGGTCGGGCTGGGCATCCACGCAGGCACTCCATTTGCCCTCTTCACCTCCTGCCGCCTGTTTGGGTCCTGTAAGGTCAGTACTTGTTTGTTCAGCATATTAATGAAAAAGATAAACCTTGTCGGGGACTTGTGCATGTAGTATGTCCATGCAGGGGCAGAACACCTCTATACTTTTAAGTAAACAAGTTTCCCCCGGCAGGCTACCCTATCGGTACCCTCAGTTTTGTTGCCGTGGAGTTAGGCCTATTGGGCAACAATTGTGAAGAGGGTCTAGCCCCCCGCCAAACTTTTTTCCTCAAAGGCCACTGTTACCATCCTGACCAAAGCAACGTTCGATTCAAGGGATGGGAGCTCCTAAGTTTCAAAAAATGGCAAGGTTTTCTTATGCACAAGTCTTAACTTACAGAGCACGTATGGATAAGAGAAAGAACTTATCTGTTTGGCTTGCTAGAGATCGCAGTGTAGGCTCATCTTCCCATCTCCTCCTTGAGACCAAGTCCTCGGCAGGAGCCTGCAATTGATGCAGATGAAAATGATGCCAAATGCGATCTTATCTACATGAACATGCGATGCTCATGAAATGCTTACGCATTCATGCAACATGTCGGCTGCCCCCCAGTGCTTCATTTACTTCTCTGCAGCTTAGGTTCTGCACCTGGCTTTGTACAAGGGGTTATATGCAACGGAGGCAAGGCCTATACAAAAGGGTGGCTGCCGGGCAGGGCCCGACAACCGCGCCTTACGAGTAGAACTTACGGAGATGCTCAATATTCCATGAATTTTGCAATTGAATGCCATCTCTGGTCTCCAGACGAACTGCGCCAGGTCCGGTGACTCGCACTACCCGGTAAGGGCCTTCCCACTTCGGCGTCAACTTGTTTGCACCCTTGGTGGACTGAACGCGCCTAAGGACAAGGTCGCCTTCCTCAAAACACCGGGCATGAACCCTGCAGCTATGATAGCGACGTAGGACTTGGTGGTAGCATGTGGTACGCGTAGCAGCCAGGAGACGGTTCTCCTCGAGAAGCAGAACGTTGTCACGCCGGTGCTGATCCTGTGCTACATCATCGTAGGCAAGCACTCGAGGTGACCTGTAAATGAGTTCCATGTGGATAACTGCTTCTGCCCCGTAGACTAGGGAGAAGGGAGTCTGCCCAGTAGCTCGATTTGGTGTCGTTCTGAGGGTCCAAATAACCTCCTGCAGCTCGCGATCCATTGCATGCTGCACTTTTGCACCTTATCAAATCTTCTCGTCTTGAGTCCTTGCTACACTTCAGCATTTGCCCTCTCAGCTTGTCCATTTCTTCTAGGATGTGCAATAGAGGCAAATGAGATCTTGCTTTTGAGGGCATGAACATATTGCATGAAGGCGCGACTCATGAACTGGGTGTCGTTGTCGGTGATGATCTGGGCAGGGTCCCCGAAGCGGCACAACAATCCATTGAAGAACTTGATAGGTGACTAAGCAGTCACCTTTCTCACGGCTTCTACTTCCGGCCACTTTGTAAACTTCTCGATAGCAACGAACAAGAATTCAAAGCCCTCGACAGCTCGGGGGGAAGGGGTTGATGATATCAAGCCCCCAAACCAAAAATGCCCATGACAAAGGGAATGTCTAAAGATCTTGGGCAGGCAGATGGATGCTCTTGGAATGGAATTGGGAGGCCTCACATATGGTGACTATCTCGACCGCATCTTGGAGGGCTGTGGGCCAGTATAATCCTTGCCGGAATGCTTTCCCAACCAATGCTCTTGATCCAATGTGGGAGCTGCACATGCCTTTGTGTTCTGCCAGCAGTTCCTTTCCTTCTCCCCGGCAAATGCGCTTCAATTTCACACCGTTGGGCCTTCTTCCGTATAGTGTGTTATCCACAAACTAATACATACTGGACCTCCGGGATACTCTTTCAGCTTTTTGTTGCTCTTCGGGAAGTTCTCCAGTTTGGAGGAAGTAGACTATGTGCCTTTCCCAAGTTGGAGCCTGGAACTCGGCAACAAGGACTAGCGGCACCTCCTCATTCGCGGGGGTGCATTCCTTGACTGTGGGGACCAATGTCCTGGCAGGAGGGTGCAGCCCGGCAATCGAAGGGGAGTTGTTTCCGGCAGGGTCCCTGCTAGGAGCCCCGAGAGGCTCTATCGGGAGAGGCTTACCGGAGTCTAGTTTCCTCCTCTTTCGGGTCATTGTTGTCGGGGATACGGAAGGCTGAGTAAAATGGAGAACAAAAGTTCCTGGTACCACAGGAAGTTTTTGCACATCACACATTGACAGACGATGAGCAATACTATTTTCCGCATGGGGTACATGCTCTGTTTGTAATAGGTCAAAGCGCTCCTCCAGTCTTCTCACTTCCTCAACATATGCCTCCATCAATGGAGTTTGGTAATCCTTGTTGACTTTTCTCACCACAAGTTGTGAATCTCCTCGAATGATCAGCTTCTTGATTCCCAATTTAGTGGGAATCCTGAGCCCGAAAAGGACCCTTCATACTCTATTGTATTGTTGGTCGCCTCTTCCAGGGGAAAATGCATCTGGACGACGTACTTCAGGTGCTCTGCAGTAGGAGCAACGAGAAGCACGCCAGCCCCTGCACCTTGTAGGGAGAAGGCACCATCAAAATACATGATCCATTCTTGGGGTCTTTCCTTGCCGAGAATAACTGTTTCCAACACATCTTCATCAGGGGTTGGCGTCCATTCTGCAATAAACTCCGCCTAAGTTGGATAACTCCATTGCCCATTCGACTATTCTTCTGGTAGCCTCAGGATTTCGGAGTGTCCTTTCCAAAGGAAAGCGGGTGACAACCGTGATCTCATGGTCTTGGAAGTAGTGGCGCAGTTTCCTTGAGGCCATGAAAGGCCGAAAATCTACTTTTGCACACCAGAGTACCTTGATCTATCCCCATGCAATAGGGAGCTGATGAAGTACACTGGGCACTACACCACTTTCTTCATTGCCGCGTCCTTGGGGTGGCCTCCGTTGTCGCGCTTTTCTTTGTCCTGATCCATATCTGGCCTTGCTGGGCTGTTCTCACTCTCCCGTCGGGAGGGAAACTAGCTGAGGCTGCTGCTTCGTCCACTTCCCGTTGCGCCACTAGTGCTGCAATAACCACTTGATTAGTTGCCGCCAGATATAGCAGCAACTGCTCTTATGGTTTAGGAGCAAAGAAAGTGGGCACAGAGGACAAGTGGGCCTTCAAATCTTGCAGTGTTGTATCTGCTTCCAGGGTCCACTTCATGGGGCCTGCCTTCTACAAGATCTTGAAGAATGGCAAGGCGTGCTCAGCAGACTTGGAGATGAATATGCTAAGTGTTGTATCCAGGTTGAGCTTCAAGTTGATCTTGCATAGATTAGAAAATGTCTCTTTCTAAATCCTGGATGAGGATTGATCTTTCCTTGGTCTTGACCACAATATCGTCCATATAAGCTTCATTGTTCACTTGCAACTATGATTCAAAACCAATCTGGACTGCTCTTGCAAAAGTAGACCTGGCACTCTTCAACCCGAAAGGCATGCGCATGAAGTAGTATGTGCCACATGGGGTGATGAAGGAGGTCTTCTCTTCGTCTTCCTTGGACATAAAAATCTGATGATATCCAGAGTATGCATCCAGAAAAGAGAGCAAATCACATCCTGAAGTGGAATCCACAATTTGGTCGATGCATGGCAAGGGAAATGGGTCCTTCGGGAAGGCCATGTTAAGATCTATGAAATCTATGCATAGCCTCCATTTTCCGTTACCTTTGCGTACGACTACTGGGTTTGCCAACCATGTTGGATGTAGTACTCATCTGACCAGACCAGCTGCCTCAAGTTTCTTGATCTCTTCTGCAATGAATTGCTGCCGTTCCAAAGCTTGCTTTCAGACCTTCTGCTTGACAGGTCGGCCATGTAGGCATACAGCAAGGTGGTGCTCAAATACCTCCCTAGGAACACTGGGGATATCAGATGGTTGCCAAGCAAACACATCAATATTTGCCCACGGGAAGGCAACAAGTGCGCTTTCCTATTTGTCATCAAGGGTGGCGCTGATAGTAATGGTACCATCAGCGCCAGCCAGCCCTGTCGGGACCGTTTTCACATGAGGTGGAGCAGCCTTGGATCTCTTGTTGTTGGAACTCTCCGGCAAGTCATCAACAGGTGCAGCATACTCCAAAGAGGTATGCTTCCCGGATTCCTTGCTGGTGTCCCTGCTAGCCTTCTTCTTTCCTTTGATTTCCTTAGCGGGAACTGTGGCTTCCGCAGCCTCTGCCGTGACCGCATCCCGGTACATCTTATCCATGCAAATAATTGCATCCTTCTTGTCTGACAGAATGGAAATGACTCCCACCGGACGAGGCATCTTCAAGGTGTTGTAGGCATAGTGGGATGCCGCCATGAATTTTGCCAAAGATGGGCGTCCAAGGATTCCATTGTACAGCAGGGGGAGGTCAACCACATCAAACACAACCTTCTCAGTCCGGTAGTTCAACTCTACTCTGAATGTCACTGGCAACATGATCTTTCCCTTAGGATGACTCCTACATGGGTGATTCCTTGAAACTTTCCCATGACTTTGAGTTCTTCCTCGGCTATATGAAGTTTGTTGATGACCTTTGGGGAAATCAGATTCAACCCGGCCCTGCCGTCAACCAACATCTTTGTGACTTTTAGGTTGCGGATCATTGGTGAAACCAACAACGACAAGCATCCTACCGCAATGGTGCGGTCAGGATGGTCGTCTTTGTCCAAGATGATGGGCGTGCGTGACCACTTGAGCGGCTTCCGAGACTCTGCCGCTGGCTCCACGACATTCACCTCACGCACCACCGTTTAAGTTTGTGGTGAGAGGAGTGCAGAGATGCACCTCTGTCAATGCACAGGGCGTTAGTGGCCTTTTGGAATTCCTGCTCGCTGGTTTCTCTTCATCTCCTCCATCACTTTCATCATTGCAAAATTCCTTTTCTTGGACCCTGGCGGGTTTTCCTTGGTTCTGAAGAGCCTTGCTGGGGTGATTTTCTTCACCGCCTCGGCCCTTCCCACCATCGCCATTCTGACCTTTTTCCTTATCACGCTTCTCATATTCAACCCTCTATTTCTTGACAAGATGCTCAACCTGATGACATTCTTGGAGATCGTGGCCCTTGGTCCGATGAATCTTGCAATACGGCCCATCACCTTTTCCAGCCTTCTCGGCAGCCGCAGTCTCCCGGCAGTCAGTGCACACAGCAACTTCCTTGCCGGGGGCTTCGGCCTTAGCCTTCTTGCTGGTACTAGGCGTGCCCAATCCCTCGATGGTTAGTACTGCTTTATCCTTGTCCTTCTTATTGCACTTCATGTTCTTCTTCTTTGGACCGGTGGCCTAGTCATCATCTTCTAAGTCATTGTCGATGCCATCCTCTTCTCCAAGGAGTTTCCTCCCCTTCTCCAGCCAAGCACACTTGTCCAGCAAGGTGTAAAGTTTCTTCACAGTCTTGGGCAACCGGACGTTCATCTTACAACATGTGCGACAGTTGCGCATGTTGGACTGGAACGCAAATATCACAGCTGCGGGGTGGATATCTGGAATATTTCTGTGGACTCGGCTGAACCTCTGCATGTACTTTCGTTAGGCCGTCCTGGTTCTTGGTGGCCACTAGTGAAGGCGCCAACAAACTTATGGCACAGGTCAGCCCAGGATGAGATGGAGTTCTCTGCCAGATGCATCAGCCAAGACCTCACGTTTGGCTTGAGCGCCAAAGGGAAGTAGTTTGCAAAAACATTCTCATCCCTTCCCCCGACAGCTTCAACAGCGATGGTGTAAATTCTCAAGAACTCGGCCGGGTTCAGTCTCCCATCATACTTCTCTCGAATCTCACGAGTGAAGGCAGGGCACCCAGCCTCGAAAGGCAGGTACCCACCTCTGCGGAGCACAGGCTCGTCGAAGTTGGGCCCATCGCACCCATTGGACTAGTGGTGGACGTCACGGCGTCACTCGAGGGTGACGTGCGTGCCCTCCATCTGTCTGTCCTTCAAGGCTCGTTGTCGACCTTGACGTGCTCGAGGATTGGACGAAGCCATCGAGATGTCATCAAGCTCTTGGTCTCATGGCCCTCGCGCTGGTTGCCGCGATGGCGATTGCACCGTGGGGGTGGCCCCTTCTGCATGGCCAGCAATGTGTGACGCCGACGTCGTCTAGGGAGGCCGTGGCAGGCCAGCTCGCTATGAGCCTCCAGCCTCGGCAAAGCCAATCAGACACTGCATGGTGGCTCTCCACTCATCCATCTGATCAGCTGCCAGCGGAAAACTCAGCAGCAGCAAGGCCCGCGCCATGGGCTCCGAAGCGGTGATGGCATTGTTGATGATGATGTAGACCGCAGCATCGCCCGGCTCCTGATGGTGCCGGCGGTCTCTGCGCCGGGCACCCGTCGTTGGGAGCCAGTCGCTCGGATGGCGTGGTGAAGAGGTGATGGCACGTGCGGGCCAATGACTCTGTTCGGAGCATTGGCTGGGTCAGTTTGCTCTGGGCGCGGTGCATGTCCGGTGACCGCGATCATGGCGGGGGTGGCCATGGGATTGCGATTTGCCTCGGGACAAATGTCACCACCGTGGCTATGCCCCTTGGCCATGCCGAAAGGGACAGAAGGAATAATCTCTCTACCCGTACCTCCCGGAGCATGGTCGCCGGGATGTTGTTGGTGATGTCCTTCTCCGTGCCTCCCACTCCTGCTTCGGCTGCAGGGGAGGTGGTGACAACGCCGCCTACGCCGACCACATCTCCCGCAGTGCCCATATCCTCATGCGCCTCCACATTCCCCACGGCGCCAGCGGTCACGGGCGGCGGGGCCTTCGAGGTGGATGGGTGAGCTGCGGCACCAGACTTCTTCTTGAGTGCCATAGTCGATGGAGCCGTCGATGATGAAAATGGCTTTGAAGATGACGCGCTGCTTACACTCTCGGGTTCGTGCAAGTGATCCCCCTACCTGCGCGCCAAAGATGTCGTGGGAAACCACGGCCACCTATGGGGCCATGAACCCCTTTTGGTTCAGCGGGGGGATGGGCACGTTGCACAAAGAGCGGAGAAGCGTAAGACAGCACGGTAGAGATCACGCGGGCAGTTTTACCCAAGTTCGGGCCGCTGCGAGGCGTAAAACCCTACTCCTGCTTTGGCGGACTGATGGTGGGAAATGGTGGAAAAACATAGCACTCTTTCCCGGCAAGGTGACCTAGGGGCGAGAGTGGCTACGCACGTATGAATGTGCAGGTGTATGAATCCTTTCTACGGTTGCCATGGGCGTCCTATTGTAGATCAAGGGGTTACCACAGTAGAAAATCAATCTTTATACACTGATTAGATATCAAACAATGCTATCATACCTAACTCTGCAGGCTGACAGAGCGCATTAAATGCGCCGCTCAGTGTCACATCACAGCTTGCCCGGCAGGCCCTGCCGTGCTGTTTTGCGAGCTTCGCACCACTTGCTTGACACGTCTCAGGACGGGTGTCAATTGGAGGTATTTTTTGTAGGATGTGGCTGCCATGTGGTAGGGAGCATCCACTTAGTCACTTAGGAGCTTGACACCGCACTAATCAATGACGTGTGTCGTAGTGAGGTTGTGTGGTGGAGTGGTTTGCCTCCGTGAGCCCCGGCAAACCTGCCGGGGTGATCTTGTAGGCTCGCTTGTGGGGTAACCCCAACGTCGCCAGGCTCGCCTGCCCGGCAAGGGAGGTTCCTCTCGTAGTGGTATCTTGTCTCTCTAGTTAGTCTTGGTCTTCTTGATCTACATGTTGGTTCTTTAAAGAACTGATCCCTCGTGCTTTGATCTGATCTTGGTGTTGTAACCTTGTTCTTGGCCTGTGCACACTCTGGGAAATGGACCCAGGGTTTGTTGCACCGACACTAACCTATATTTATAGTGGCCTTGGTCCTCTTCCCCCAAAACTTAGGCGTGAAGGGATCACACAGTGGCCAATTCGGCAGGGGACAAGTAGTACATCTTATCCTGACGAAAGGTGGTCTTCGCCTTGAAAGCACAAGTGCTCCCTAGGTGATTTTGGTAATTAATGTCAACATATCTCTTGTTGGACTAATATCTTTATCTAGTATATTTTAGAAAGCTCAACAATGGCGTGGCATGGACAAGAGGATGTGGAACCCCTTCAAAATGCTATGGACAAAGATTGGCTAAAGCTCAATGCTCTTCATTTCTAGTTTAGTGAATTTAAGAACACATTGAGTCCATAGGAAATCGAATACTATTAAAAGGGGATGAGGTGTTGCTTAATGGTCTACTTGCTCAAAGTGCTTAGTGATATTGCTCCATAACCCTCAACCACTTTCTCATTTCTAAATATGTCCAAAACCCAAAGTCAAACTCCGGCCCACCGATTTGATCTATCTGGCGCCACTGAGTTCTTTTCACATGGCCACAGCCAGAAACCTAGACAATTCAGTCTTCCCGATACGGATCTCGATGTCGGTGCAAAAACCCAGGGTCTATTGCCCAGACTGTGCACAGGCACGTGAACAAGATTGAAGCAGCAGATCAAGTTAGAGTGCAATAACCAAGAGATTCGAGGAACCAACATGCAGATCAGAAGGACCAAGATCAAGCTGGAGAAGCAAGGTATCGTCAAGAGAGAAGCCTCCCTTGCCGGGCAGGCGAGCCCGGCAAGGGGCGAGGCCACGCCCAGACACAGACAACCAAAGCACCCAGGCAGGGCCTGCCAGGGCTCACGGGGGCAAAACCACCTCTCCAACCACTCTACCACAACCCACGTCATCGATCAGTGCGGTGTCAAGCCGCAAGGTGATTAAGTGGCACCCATTCGCCGCATGGTAGCCATTTCCAACAGGAGAAACCCGCAGATGACACCCATGCTGCGGCGTGTCAAGCGAGCAGGTGCGGAGCTAGCAAGATAGTATGGTAAGCCTTGTCGGGCAACCAATGATGTGACATTGAGTGGTGCATTTAATGCGCCCTATCAGCCATCAGAGTTAGGTATGATAGCATTGTTTGCTATCTTATCAGTGCGTAATGACTACTTTGCCACTGTGGTAACCCCTTGATCTATAAAAGGAGGCCCATGGCAACTGTAGAAAGGGTTAGAAGGTTGGACAACTCACACCTCCATACGCGCGTAGTCGCTGTTGCCTGAGGCAACCCTTGCCGGGCAAGTGTACTACGCACCACCATCACCTTTCCACCATCAATCCACCAAAGCAGGAGTAGGGTTTTATGCCTTGCAGCGACCCGAACCTGGGTAAAATTGCCTGTGTGATCTCTGCTATGCTGCCCCATGCT
Organism: Triticum urartu; assembly: GCF_003073215.2. Classification (NCBI taxonomy): domain Eukaryota; kingdom Viridiplantae; phylum Streptophyta; class Magnoliopsida; order Poales; family Poaceae; genus Triticum; species Triticum urartu. The sequence continues at coordinate 115,409,875 of NC_053023.1, read as the reverse complement.
CCTCTGCTCTTTGTGCAACACGTCGCCTCCCTGCCAAACCAGCAAGGGACCTCCTGGTCCCATAGGTGGTCGTGGTTTCTCGTGACATCTTTGGCACGCTAGGTAGGAGGCTCGCTTGCGCGAACCTGAAGGCGTGCACAGCGCATTGACTTCATCACCATCTTCATCTTTGAGGAAGCATCAACCATGGCGCCTAAGAAGAAGCCCGGTCCTTCAACTCACCCATCCACCTCGAAGGCTCCGCTGCCCACCGGCTCCAACGCTGCGGGGGGTGCGAAAGCGCGCGAGGATGTGGACGCTGCTGGGGAAGTGGTCGGAGCGGCGGCGCCGTCACTACTTCTCCCGCAGCCGATGCAGGAGCAGGAGGCACCGGAGGAGAGCAGCACCAACAACACCACGACGGCCATGCTCCGCAAGGTACGGGTGAGGGGGTCACTCCATCTGCGCCTCTCTCTCCCGCCGACGGGCACAGCCACAACAATGGCGCTCATACCAGGGCGAACCGCCGCCCTCGGGCCGTCCCCACCACGGGTGTGGTCACAGCGCGTGCACTTCCCCCGGGATGGGCCGACCAAGCCACTGCGCCCAACGGAGCCGCTAGCCCTTGAGCGCCTTCACCGCTCCACATCCAGGTGGCCGTCCCACAGCAATAGCAGGGGCGCAGCACTACCGCCGCTGGCACTGTCAAGAGCCGAGCGATGGTACGATCAACTTCGTCATCATCCCTGCCAAGTACAGCTTCGGAGGCCATGGCGAGTCCTGAGCTGCTGCTGAAGTTTCTGCGAGCGGCCGAGCAGATGGACGAGTGGCATTCCACCATCCAAAGTCTGTTCAGTTTCGCCGAAGCTAGAGGCTCACGACGAGCTGGCCTGCCGCAACCTCCCCGAGCGATAGCAGCAGCTCATGTTGCTGATCATATGGATGGGTCCATCCCCATGGTATAATCCCCACCGCGGCAGCCAATACAAGCGCAACAGAATCAAGACCCTGGCGATGTCTCGATGGCCTCTTCTGACCCTCGAGCACATCCTGGCCAACGTCGAGCCCTGGAGAATAGGCGGAGAGGAGAGGCACGCGTCATCGAGCAACGCCGCAACGACCTCCGCCGGACCGGCCGATGTGACAACCTCAACATCGACGAGCCTGCGCTTGGTGTTGGCGGTTGCCTACCTTTCGAGGTTAGCTGCCCTACCTTTACATGAGAGCTGCGGCAAGTCTGTTGCCTGTCCGTTCGCACGTTCAAGCCAGCGATACCTGAGAAGTACGATGGGAGGCTAAACCCGGCAGAGTTCCTGAGCATCTACACCATCGTTGTTCAGGCTGCCGGGCGAAGATATGAGAAGGTGCTTGCCAATACTTCCCTTTGGCCCTCAGGTCCAATGTGAGGTCTTGGCTGATGCACCTACCGGAGAACTCCATTCCATCATGGCTGACCTGTGCCATGAGTTCATTGGTACTTTCACTGGTGGTCATCAAGAACCCAGCAGGCCCAGCGATTTGCAGCTTCTCCAGCAGAAGGAAGGAGAAACCCATCGTAAGTATTTACATAGAAATATTCCAAATATTAATCCGACAGTAGTAATAACTACCTTTCAGTCCATTATGCGCAACTGTCGTATTCATTCCAAGATGAACGTACGGTTGCCCAAGACTATGAAGGAGCTTTACACACTAGTGGATTAGTGTGCTCGGATGGAGGAGGGAAGGAAGTTGATCCAGAGGATGAGGATGAATCAACTAGTCAGGAGAAGAGCAAGAAGCGCGGTAAGAAGCTAATATATAAGGAAGTGATGACTGTTGAAGGTTCTGGTACGCCTAGTATCGGTAAGAAGGCCAATGCTGAGGCACCCGAAAAGGAAGCTGCCGCGTGCACTGACTTCCAAGAAGCCGCTGCTGCCGAGAAAGCCGGGAAGGGTGATGGGTCGTACTGCAAGATTCATCGGACCAAGGGTCACGACCTTAAAGAGTGTCATCAGGTTGTGCAGCTTGTCAGGAAACAAAGAGCAGAATATGAGAAGCAAGATAAGAAAAGGGTCAGAATGTTGTTGGCGGTAAGGGCCGAGGTGGTGAAGTAAAACGCCCCAGAAAACCGTTTTGGAGCCATGGAAAGCCCGCTAGAGGTCAAGAGAAGGAAACATGTGATGCTGAGAGTGATGGAGGGGATGAAGAGAAAACGAGTGAGCAGGAGTTTCAGAAGGCCACAGACACCCTGTGCATCGACGGAGGTGCATCTCTGCACGCTTCTCACCGCCAGCTCAAACGGTGGGCAAGAGAAGTCAATGTCGTGGAACCAGCGCCAGAGGCCCGAAAACAGCTCAAATGGTCTCGGATGCCCATAATCTTTGACGAGGATGACCATCCTAGTCGTACCACTGTAGTAGGATGTTTGCCGTTGTTGGTCTCTCCAACAATTTGCAACCTCAAGGTCACAAAGATGCTGGTGGACGGCGAGGCCGAGTTGAATCTGATTTCCCCAACAGTTATTAGCAAGCTTCAGATAGGAGAAGAAGAGCTAGAGGTTACCAGCACGTTTCAAGGAGTTAATCCCGACAGGAGCCTTCCTAAAGGAAAGATCACATTGTCGGTAACGTTTGGGGGAGAGCTAAACTAATAGACTGAGAGGATTGTGTTTGATGTGGTTGATCTCCCCCTTCCGTACAATGGGATTCTTGGACGCCCGGCTCTGGCTAAGTTCATGGCAGCATCCCACTATGCCTACAACACCTTGAAGATGCATGGGCCACTAGGAGTCATCACTATGCCATCAGATGAGAAGGATGCAATCATTTGTGTGGATAAGATGTACCGGGACGTGGTCACGGTAGAGGCAGCGGCCGCTCCCGCCAAGGAAAGTAAAGGAAAGAAAAGAGATTGTAGGGACTCCGGCAAAGAGTCCGGGAAGCATGCCCCTAGCGAGTGCACGACACCCATAGACGACATGCCAAAGTGTTCTAACAGCAAGAGTTCCAAGGTCGCTGCCCCCCAAGTGAAGAAGGTCCCAGATGGGCTAGCTGACGTTGATGGTACCTTCACTATCAGCACCACCCCCGATGACAAATAGGAAAGCGTGCTCGTTGCCTTCCTGCGGGAAAATATCTATGTGTTTGCCTGGCAACTGTAACACCCACGATGCGGCTATATCTCCCACATGTCAAGGCACGACTTAGAGGAATAACCGCATTGTGGTTTTATCGCAAGAGGGGTAATCTTCGCACAATCCCATGTACTGAATAAGAAAGGGATAAAGAGTTGGCTTTCAATCGCCACTTCACACAAATAACAAGCTAAACATACATCATCCAGAGTACAACCAAGGTCCGACTACGGAACCAAAATAAAAGAAGACAACCCCAAATGCTAGATCCTCGATCGTCCCGACTAGGATCCACTACTGATCTACAGGAAACAAAACAAAATAACAATCAAGATCTTCACCGAGATCCCACTTGAGCTGGGTTGCGCCACCTGCACTGGTATCATCGGCACCTGCAACTATTTGGAAGTATCTGTGAGTCACGAGGACTCAGCAATCTCACACCCGCAAGATCAAGAGTATTTAAGCTTATGGGTAGGGTAAGGTAATGACGTGGAGCTGCAGCAAGCGCTAAGAAAATATGGTAGCTAACATAAGCAAATAAGAGCGAGAAGAGAAGCAACGCAATGGTCTAGAAGCTAGAAGTGATCAAGAAGTGATCCTCAAACTACTTACGTTCAAGCATAACACAAGACGGTGTTCACTTCCCGGACTCCGCTATAAAGTGACTATCACGGCTACACACGCGGTTGATGCATTTTAATTAAGTCAAGTGTCAAGTTCTCTACAACCACACATTAACAAATCCCCATCTGCCACATAACCGTGGGCACGGCTCTCGAAAGTTTATACCCTGCAGCGGTGTCCCAACTTAGCCCATCACAAGCTCTCACGGTCAACGAAGGATGTTCCTTCTCCCAAAAAGACCCGACCAGTCTCGGAATCCCGGTTACAAGACTTTTTGACAATGGTAAAACAAGACCAGCAAGACCACCCGACTGTTTCGACTAATCCCGATAGGAGCAGCACATATCTCGTTCTCAGGGCACACCGGATAAGCTAAGCATACAGGTACCAACATAACCCAAGTTTCCAAGTGACAGTCCCGCACGGTGCTCTAGTTTGGACCAACACTCAGAGGAGCACTGGCCCCGGGGTTAAAATAAAGATGACCCTTGAGTCTGTAGAACCCAAGGGAAAAGTCTTAGGTAGGCAAATGTAAAACCATGGTTGGGCCTTGCTGGAGGAGTTTTATTCAAAGCGAACTGTCAAGGGGTTCCCATAACACCCAACCACGTAAGGAACGCAAAATCAAGGAACATAACACCTGTATGACGGAAACTAGGGCGGCAAGAGTGGAACAAAACACCAGGCATAAGGCCGAGCCTTCCACCCTTTAACAAGTATATAGATGCATTAATTAAAATAAGAGATATTGTGATATCCCAACATAAATATGTTCCAACATGGAACAAACTTCATCTTCACCTACAACTAGCAACGCTATAAGAGGGGCTGAGAAAAAGCGGTAACATAGCCAAACAACAGTTTGCTAGGAAGGTGGGTTAGAGGCTTGACATGGCAATATGGGAGGCTTGATAAACAAGTGGTATGTAGCACAACATAGAGATAGAGCGATCAACTAGCAAGCAAAGATAGAAGTGATTACGAGGGTATGTTCATCTTTCCTGAGATCCCGCAAGGAAGAAGAACGAGCCCATGAAGAAGACAAATGGACGTAGTCGAACGGATCCTCACAAACGCAACGTTACCGGAACTACCAGGAAGAAGCAACACCGGAAAAAGCAAACAACATGGTAAACCAACAAGCATAAACATGGCATGATGCACAACCAAGGATGATGCATGTCCGGTTTAAAAATGCATGGCATGCCAAAATGAATCAAACAACACTACAAGTTAAGTGGATCTCAATATGCAATGAGTTGCATATTGATGAAACACCACATGACATATTTAGTTCTCTCTCGGTTATGTACCCAACAATATTAAATGTTATTAAACATGGCAAGGGGTGAAGCAAAAGTACACCAGACATCTTAGGCAATTTAAGTGAGGACGGAAACAACAAATAACCTTTCCGGTAAATCCCCACATGTCATTTAGCAATTGAAGCAAACAACAATTTAAACATTCTTGACATTGTTATCATGATGCGGATGACATGCAAGTTTTATGCAATTTTTATGAAAATGTTGACATGAGCATGTTATGAAGCATTTGTCATCATAGCGGAAAAAGAAAGGGGTGCCATGGCAACGACAACGGAAATGGTGCCATGGCAACATTCTGATGATCCGACAACTCATTGGAGTAACGGTGCAAAAGAGCAAGTGTGCGGATGTGTAACGCCCCGGATGTAACTTACCATATTTGTACTCCAACTCTTGCCATTTTCGGCTATAAGTTATGATTTTTCCTCGTGGTTGGGTTTTATCTTCGTGTTGCATTTTGTCCATGTCATGCATTTCATATCATGTCATCATGTGCATCCCATTTGCATACGTGTTCGTCTCTTGCATCCGAGCATTTTCCCCATTGTCCTTTTGAGATCCGGCACTTCTACGTCCTCCGGTGGCCCCTTTTGCCTCTTTTCGTGTGCAGGTGTTAAACTTTCTCGGAATGGACCGAGATTTGCCAAGCGGCCTTGGTACACCACCGGTAGACCGCCTGTCAAGTTTCGTGCCATTTGGAGTCCGTTTGATACTCCAACGGTTAACCGGGGAACCGTAAAAGCCTCGTGTCTGTTGCAGCCCAACACCCCTCCAAAGTGGCCCAAACCCCATTCGAACCCCCTCCATCCTCTCGGCCGTTTCATCACGATCGCGTGGCCGAAAACCGCACCTCATTTGGACTCTCCTAGCTCCCTCTATTTATAAATATGTGCACCCCCTCCTCACAATTCGCGGATGAAACCCTAGAAATAGGCCCTGCCGCCGCCGGACATTCTTCCAGCGCCAACGGACACGTCCGCCCGCCACCGCCGCCGCGCCCGCAGCCAGTGGCAGCGCGCCACGTGGCACCACTGCTGCCCACTGCCTCCGTGGCCCGGAGAGCCCGTGGCCGGCCCTCCAGTCCCGACGCCGCGACGCCGCCGCCCAGATCCTCCACCGCCGCCCGCGCGAGCTCCGGCCCCGCCTTCGCCACCTACCTCATCATCCAGCGCCCGCCGCCCCAGCTCCGGCCGCCTCCCCCCTCTTCTCTGGCGAAGTGCACTGGCGAGCTTCGATCCGGTCAACCTCGGGTTCCACGCCGCCCCAAACCCTAGATCTAGATCCAGAGGAGGTCGAATTTCCCAAAGTCTTTTTGTTCCTGTTACTTTTCTTAGCCATGTTCATCGCATCATAACTTTGTGCTTGATGGTCCATTTGGTGCATATGAGATATCAAATTGTTCACAGGGGTGTCCTCTTCATTTTGTTCCATTGCACCATGCTTGTTATCTTTTGCACTTTTGCCATGCTTGTTTTAACCTGCTCTTGTGTGATTTAGCCATAGCTCAGTGTTCATCTTCTATCAAGCATCTTGAGCAGATCACTGCCATGTGCTTTTTTGCCATGTTGGAGTGCAGTAGCTTAGTTTCTAGTTGCATTCTAGATGGCATCGTGTTGTTAATCGCAGAATTGTGCCATTCTTGTTTTTCTTGCAATTTGCAAACCGTGCATCCGTTTTCGACGATCTTTATATCGATTTCGACCGAAATCAACTCATCTTTCCAGCGCCACTCTTGGTTTGCCAAGTTTACGCCTGGTTCCATATTTTCCTTCTGGAGCACGCATATGCATTGCATGTCATATCCCGCATGTCATGCCATGCTTTGCATCATGTTGCTTGCGCATTGCGCCATGGTTGATTGTGGTTTCCTTTGCTTGTGTTCTTTCCTTGGGTAGAGCCGGGAGACGAGTACGTGATCGAGGAACCCGTTGAGTACACTTACGAGGATCAAGCTTACGTCAACTCAGAGAACTTTGCAGGCAAGATGACCATACCCTCGATATCACTTCTATCTTTGCTTGCTTTATCATGCCTCCCATATTGCCATGTCAAGCCTCTAACCCACCTTGTCCTAGCAAACCGTTGTTTGGCTATGTTACTGCTATGCTCAGCCCCTCTTATAGCGTTGCTAGTTGCAGGTGAAGATTGGAGTTTGTTCCTTGTTGGAACATGTTTATTGTTGGGATATCATTATTATATCTTGTTTACTTTAATGCACCTATATACTTGGTAAAGGGTGGAAGGCTCGACCTTATTCCTGGTGTTTTGTTCCACTCTTGCCGCCCTAGTTTCCGTCATACCGGTGTTATGTTCCTTGATTTTGCGTTCCTTACGCGGTTGGGTTAAAATGGGAAACCATTGACAGTTCGCCTTGAATAAAACTCCTCCAGCAAGGCCCAACCTTGGTTTTACAATTTTCCACCTAAGCCTTTTTCCCTTGGGTTCCGCGGAGTCTAGGGTCATCTTTATTTTAAACCCCCCGGGCCAGTGCTCCTCTGAGTGTTGGTCCAACTTGTCAGCCGCCGGTGGCCACCAGGGGCAACTCTGGGTTGGCCTACCGGAAGTTTGGACAATCCGGTGTGCCCTGAGAACGAGATATCTGCAGCTCCTATCGGGATTTGTTGGCACATCTGGGCGGCTTTGCTGGTCTTGTTTTACCATTGTCGATATGTCTTGTAACCGGGATTCCGAGTCTGATCGGGTCTTCCTGGGAGAAGGAATATCCTTCATTGACCATGAGAGCTTGTGATGGGCTAAGTTGGGACACCCCTGCAGGGTTTTGAACTTTCGAAAGTCGTGCCCACGGTTATGGGCAGAGGGGAATTTGTTAATGTCCGGTTGTAGAAAACTTGACACTTAATCTTAATTAAAATGAAACAACCGCGTGTGTAGCCATGATGGTCTCTTTTCAGCGGAGTCCGGGAAGAGAACACTGTCTCGTGTTATGCTTGAATGTAAGTAGTTTTAGGATCACTTCTTGATCTTTATAGCTTCTCAACCGTGCTTCTCACTCTCATTTGCGTAAGTTAGCCACCATATATGCTGGTGCTTGCTGAAGCTCCACCTCACTACCTTTTTCCTACCCATAAGCTTAAATAGTCTTGATCGCGAGGGTGTGAGATTGTTGAGTCCCCGTGACTCACAGATTACATCCAAAACCAGATGTAGGTGCCACTGATGCCAGTCCAGGGGATGCAACCGAACTCAAGTGGGAGTTCAACGAGGAGTCCGGACGTTACTATGTTTCCTTTCCAGACGATCAGTAGTGGAGCCCAGTTGGGGCGATCGGGGACCTATGCATTTGGGGTTGTCTTTATTTTGGTTCCGTAGTCAGACCTTGATTGATTCTGGATGATGTAATGCTATATTTATGTATTGCGTGAAGTGGCGATTGTAAGCCAACTCTTTATCTCTTTCTTATTCAGTACATGGGATGTGTAAAGATTACCCCTCTTGCAACATGCCTACTATGCGGCTATGCCTCTAAGTCGTGCCCCGACACGTGGGAGATATAGCCGCATCATGGGTGTTACAAGTTGGTAATCAGTGCCTTCCCCGACTTAGGAGCCCCGTGCTTGATCGAATCGCTGGCGTTGGTGAGAATAGAAAAATGTTTTGAGTCTTATAGGATTATATATATCGGAGAGTAGGATTCTTTTTACTCCTCAGTCCCTTCGTCACTCTGGTGAGGCCTCCTGACGTAGATTTTTGACTCTTCTCTTCTCAAATTTCACGAAATTGTTTTTTAGGATCACGCGGGTATATTGGAATCGTTCTGATGGTTCTGTGACGAGAACATTGTTCTTGGTGCCTCCTGACATTTAGGGGTTGTGGCAGTGTCCCGGGGAGTTGAGCTCTGAGGTGTTGTCGTCACAATTTTATCGTTGTAGTTCTGGAATACCTGAGTTCGCCGACATCGAAAATCTCCTTTATGCAGTTGTTGGTGAGATAACCTCGACGCTACCCAGTACTGGGGCGAGAGTTCGGGAGTATTGCCATAACTCGTATAACGGATGCTTTTCGAAGGTTGAGGTAAATGATTTCCGAAGGTTTCTTGGTTATGTGTTGAAGGATGGATACAGCTGGATGTAGGATTTGCTAGTTTTGTGTGAGATATTATGCTTCCCCTGTATCCCCAACACCTGATTGCATAACCAAAAAGTTTCAGGAGTTTCATAGGTAGGAATTCATGTAGCTCTAGTATTTCTTCCCGCGGATATTTAGTTTGTGATTGGGTAATCCTTACCAATTATTTCTTCATGTTTGTACCTTGTTGTTTTATTCTTATACCTTTATCTAAGTGGCTTTTCAACTTGTGGAAGTGTGATCATTTATTTTTGAATTCATTCATTCATTCTTGTTCGAATGTTAAGGCTATATGTTGCAATTTTGATCCATTGATTCAGCTTGAATATATGTCTTTCAAGATGCTAACGGATGTCAACCTCTTCAGGATGGCTCCTCCAACGCGTTAGAATCCAGAACCTCCGCCACCACCTCCACCTCTCGAGGCATGGCAAGCTGTCATGGCCGCTACCAACGCCAACACGCAGATGCTTATGCAACTCTTGCAAGAGCGCAACAAAGGAAATCAAGGCCATGGCAACAATCAAGATCAGTTTGCTACCCTCAACCAGTTCCTCGCAAACCAGCCGAAGTCTTTTAGTAACTGTGTCGAGGCCACAGATGCTGATGATTGGCTCGTGGATATCTGCAAATATTTTGAGTGTAGCAACGTCAGGCCTGAGGACTTTGTCAAGTTTGCTTTGTTCCAACTCAAAGACCAAGCTGTTGAGTGGTATCAACAATACAAAGATTCCAGAGGAGGTCGTGTGATTACCTGGGATGATTTCCGCCAAGACTTCAAAGCTCACCACATTCCTCGAAGTGTTGCTGAGAGTAAGCGTGAGGAGTTCCACAATCTGAAGCAAGGAAGCCTCTCTGTTTACCAATACAACATCATGTTCCAGAGGGTCGCTCGCTTCGCCAAACAAGACGTCCCTGGTGAGAAGAGCATGATTTATCAATTCAGAGGTGGCCTTAGAGAAGATCTGCAACTAGCTCTCGTGCTTTTTGAGCCGAAAGAGTATGATGAATTCTACAACATGGCACTAAAGCAAGAAGCTGCTCAGATCAAGTGCGATGCTTCCAAGAAGAGAGTCAGGGATGCAACTCCTTCTTCTTCTTCAACTCAAGTGGCAGCTAAGCAGCAAAAGTTCTGGTTGCCTCCTCCTCCGTTCCGTCAGCCTTATCAGCAGAAGAGCAAAGGTGGCAATGGATCTTCCCACCCACCCAACCCAGGCTATCAGAACGAAGCTTCGTCTCATGCTCCCAGGTCGAGTGCTCTGTATCACCGGCTGCTCTCAGAGGTTACGTGCAACAAGTGTCAGCAGAAGGGGCACTATGCGAACAAATGCTTCAACCAGAGGCCTCTTCCGCCTCCTCCCCCTGTGAGATCTGCCAGCAATGTAGTGGTCAAGCATAATCCCAAGTTTGCAAAGGTCAACATGATGAACGCAGCTCAGGCAGAGGACTCTTCAGAAGTTATCATGGGTAACCTTCCTGTTAATGATATTCCTGCAAAAGTTCTTTCTAACACTGGTGCATCACTTAGTTTCATCTTAAGACCATTTGCATCTAAGCATGAGTGGGTTTTCCAAGATTTGCCTAGTCCGTTAGCAGTTGTCTCACCGGGTAAATGCTTGCACGCAAGCTACATGGTTCCGAATGTTTCTATCAAGATGGTGACTATAAGTTTCTGTCTTCTCCTATTGTTCTTGGTGACTCGGATATTGATCTAATTCTAGGCATGGACTGGCTTTCTAAGCACGAGGCTTAGCTTGATTGTGTTGCCAGGCAGATTCAATTGACACACTCTTCTGAGGATGTGATCATCTATGCCACTCATAACGATACCATTCGACTGTTTTCTCTCAATAAGAAGGGCGAGTTGAATGCCATCTCTCAGATTCCAGTCGTTTGTGAATATCAAGACATCTTTCCAGAAGAGCTTCCAGGAATGCCTCCTCACCGGCCAGTTGAATTCGTCATCGATCTTGAGCCTGGCACGCAACCTGTTTGCAAACGTCCTTACAAGCTTGGACCAGAAGATTTGAAGGAGCTGAAGAAACAACTCGATGTACAAGAGTGGATGGGTCTGATCCGACCGAGTTCGTCTCCATGGGGTTGTGGTGTTCTTTTTGTCAAGAAGAAGGATGGCACGGACCTACTTTGTGTCGACTACCGCCCATTGAACAAGAATACCATAAAGAACAAGTACCCACTTCCCAACATCAATGAGCTATTCGAACAACTCAAAGGTGCTCAAGTATTCTCCAAGCTTGACCTCCGTATGGGCCATCATCAGATTCGCATTCGTGAACAAGATATCCCCAAGATAGCATTCAGAACAAGCTATGGTTCTTATGAATACACTATCATGTCTTTCGGCCTTGTCAATGCTCCTCCAACATTCTCACACATGATGAACTTCATCTTCAACCCTTACACAAATGACTTCGTCTTGGTATATCTCGATGATATTTTGGTCTTTTCCAAGAACAAGGAGGATCAGGCCAAGCATTTGAGATTGGTGCTGGACAAACTCAGAGAACATCAGTTCTATGCGAAGTTTTCAAAGTGCGAGTTTTGGCTCGATGAGGTTCTCTACCTTGGCCATATCATCTCCGCCAAGGGCATAGCTGTTAAGCCTGAGAAGGTGTCTGCAATTGTGAATTGGGAACCACCTCAGAATGTCAAGCAACTCTGCAGTTTCCTTGGGCTTGCAAGCTATTGTCGAAGATTCGTCGACAATTTCTCTAAGATCGCGAAGCCTCTTTCCAACCTCCTCCAAAAGCATGTGAAGTATGTCTAGACGCCTGAATGTGAGGTCGCTTTCAACACCCTCAAAAAGAGAAGTTAGTCACAGCTCCAGTTCTGACTCCTCCTGATGAATCCAAACCATTCAAGGTTTTCTGTGATGCTTCCCTTCAAGGACTCGGTGTTGTGTTAATGCAAGAGAAGAAAGTTGTGGCCTATACCTCTCGCCAGTTGAAGCCCAACGAAAAGAACTACCCCACTCATGACCTCGAGTTGGCGGTAGTTGTCCATGCTCTTTTAACATGGAGACATCTCTTGTTGGGAAGGAAAGTGGACATCTTCACTGATCATAAGAGCCTCAAGTACATATTCACGCAACCCAACCTCAACCTCAGGCAAACTCGTTGGGTCGAAATGATTCAAGAGTATAATCCGAGTATTGAATATACTCCAGGCAGGGCCAATGTCATTGCTGACACTTTGAGCAGGAAGGCTTACTGCAACAGTTTAATTCTCAAGCCCTTCCAACCGGATCTTTGTGAAGCTTTTCGCAAACTTAATCTCCAAGTTGTTCCTCAAGGATTTCTTGCCAACCTCCAAGTCTCTCCTACTTTGGAAGATCAAATTCGTGAGGCACAACTTCTTGATGCCATGGTGAAGAAGGTGAAGATTGGGATTTCCAAGAGCCAACCCAAGTACAAGTGCTATCGCCTTGATGACAAAGATACTCTATTCTTCGAGGATCGAATTGTTGTTCCTAAAAGCGACCTTCGTAAAGTCATTATGAACGAGGCTTACAATTCACTCCTATCTATTCACCCTAGAAGTAGAAAGATGTACCATGACCTCAAGCAGTCGTATTGGTGGACTCGAATGAAGCGAGAGATTGCTCAGTTCGTGAATGAATGTGATGTCTGTAGAAGAGTGAAAGCAGAACACCAACGGCTAGCTGGTCTCCTCCATACTCTTGCCATTCCAGAATGGAAGTTTGACCATATTGAGATGGACTTCGTGACTGGATTTCCCAAGTCGAAGCGTGGCAATGATGTCATCTTCGTCGTCATCCACAAGCTTACTAAAGTGGATCATTTTCTTCCCATCAAATAATTAACCACAGCAGCTCAGTTGGCAGAGCTATATACCTCCAGGATTGTCTCCTTGCACGGCATTCCGCAGTTGATATATTCAGATCATGGAAGCATCTTTACTTCTAAGTTCTGGGATTCCTTTCAGAAGGCCATGGGCACCAACATTCGCTTCAGCACAGCCTTTCATCCTCAAACTAGTGGAAAAGTCGAGCGAGTAAATCAAATTCTTGAAGATATGCTCAGGGCTTGTGTCATTTCTTTCGGTATGAAGTGGGAAGATTGCCCTCCATATGCCGAGTTCTCCTACAACAACAGCTTCCAAGCGAGTTCGGGCAAGGCCCCATTCGAGATTCTCTATGGCAGAAAGTGACGTACTCCTCTTAATTGGTGAGAGACTGGTGAACGCCAACTTCTTGTAAATGACTTGATCACAGAGGCTGAAGAAATGTGCAAAGTCATTCGTGAAAATCTCAAAGTCGTGCAATCACGCCAGAAGAGTTACTATGATAGCAAGCATCGTGACTTGGCTTTCGAGATCGGAGACCATGTCTACCTCCGCGTCTCTCCAATGAAAGTACTCATCGCTTCAGTATCAAAGGGAAGCTTGCTCCTAGATACGTGGGTCCTTTCAAGATCATTGGCAAAAGAGGCGACCTCGCCTATCAACTTGAGCTTCCATCCACCTTGCAAACATGCACGACATGTTTCACGTGTCACAGCTTCGCAAGTGTTTCAGGACTCCTAACCGCACCATCAACTTCGAAGAGATTGATCTCCAAGAAGACATGTCTTATCATGAGCATCCCGTTGCTATTCTTGAAGAAACTGAGCGCAAGACTCACAACAAGTCAATCAAATTCCTGAAAGTGAAGTGGTCACATCATTCCGACCGAGAAGCCACCTGGGAACGCGAGGACCACCTCTGTACCGAATATCCGAAGTTCTTTTAGTCCTAGATCTCGGGACGAGATCCTTTCGTAGTGGTGGAGTGTTGTAACGCCCGGATGTAACTTACCATATTTGTACTCCAACTCTTGCCATTTTCGGCTATAAGTTATGATTTTTCCTCGTGGTTGGGTTTTGTCTTCGTGTTGCATTTTGTCCATGTCATGCATTTCATATCATGTCATCATGTGCATCTCATTTGCATACGTATTCGTCTCTTGCATCCGAGCATTTTCCCCGTTGTCCGTTTTGTGATCCGGCACTCCCATGATCTCCGGCGCCCCCTTTTGCCTCTTTTCGTGTGCGGGTGTTAAACTTTCTCGGAATGGACCGAGATTTTCCAAGCGGCCTTGGTACACCACCGGTAGACCGCCTGTCAAGTTTTGTGCCATTTGGAGTCCGTTCGATCTCCAACAGTTAACCGGGGAACCGTAAAGGCGTTGTGTGTGTTGCAGCCCAACACCCCTCCAAAGTGGCCCAAAACCCATCCAAACCCCCTCCATCCTCTCGGACGTTCGATCACGATCGTGTGGCCGAAAACCGCACCTCATTTGGACTCTCCTAGCTCCCTCTATCTATAAACATGTGCACCCCCTCCTCACAATTCGCGGATGAAACCCTAGAAATAGCCCCTGCCGCTGCTGGACCTTCTTCCATCGCCGACGGACACGTCCGCCCGCCATCGCCGCGCGCCCGTAGCCAGTGGTAGCGCACCATGTGGCACCACCGCTGCCCGCCGCCTCCGCGGCCCGGAGAGCCCGCGGCCGGCCCTCCAGGCCCGACAACGCGACGCCGGCACCTCGCTGCGCCGCCTCCTCGCCAAGCTCGCCGCCGCCCAGATCCTCCACCGTCGCCCGCGTGAGCTCCGGCCCCGCCTCCGCCGCCTACCTCGTCGTCCGGCGCCCGCCGCCCAAGCTCCGGCCGCCTCTCCTCTCCTCTCCGGCGAAGTGCACCGGCGAGCTTCGATCCGGTCAACCTCGTGTTCCGCGCCACCCCAAACCCTAGATCTGGATCCAGAGGAGGTCGAATTTCCCTAAGTCTTTTATTCCTATAACTTTTCTTAGCCATGTTCATCGCATCATAACTTTGTGCTCAATGGTCTGTTTGGTGCATACGAGATGTCAAATTGTTCATCAGGATGTCCTCTTCATTTTGTTCCATTGCACCATGCTTGTTTGAGTCCATATTGATGCCCAAATTGTTGATGCAAGAGTGCTTCATAATGTTAGTTCTTGTTACTTAGCAGATCTTGAGCATTTGTCATTTTTGCCATGATTATTGTGTGCTGCATATGAGCATGAGCTCTACATGTGTTTTGGGCTATGCCATGCCATCTTTATAGGGATGTATGCCATGTATTTTGGTGATCAATGTGGTGACTAGCACAAGCATGCAAAGTAGCTCTTGTGATGTTGCTGATTTTAGGGACTTAGAATTTCACTAAGTCATTCCCCTGCTGTTATTTTAATGCCATGTATTCATGTTGCTACAGAGTGATCCATGCTTCTTTTGGGCATATGGTTATGTTCTATCCATCCATGTCCTTGTTTGCATTTATGGAGTAAGCTACCATGATTCAATCTTGCTCTACTTTTGCTATAAAATGTACCTGGCAGATTGTTTACATGTTAATCAATTTTGCCAAGGTTGTTGTAGTTGATCCATGCATGCTATGAGATTGTTCTTGCCATGGTTAGCTTCTTGATCATGTCTTCTTGTTGGGAGTATGCTTATTTTGTCATGCAATGCGTTGTGTTGAGTGCATCGAACTCGCAAACATGCCTTCATAACTCTGTTTTTGCCATGTCTAGTTTTCTGCTAAGTCTGAATCTATTAGCGAAACTTGCTATGTTTACATGGGTGCCATCATATCTTATGATCCTTTTTGGCATATGGTCAGTAAGGGACATTTGTTATATGCTTTGAGTAGATTCATGCCATGGCTTGTATTGCTATGATTTGATCCTGTAGAATGTTGTTATCTTGCTCTAAACATTGCTTCCTGATGTTCAATCCTGACATGTTATTTTCACAGTCTGTGATGCTGTTATCTTTTGCACTTTTGACATGCTTGTTTGAACCTGCTCTTGTGCGATTTTGCCGTAGCTCAGTGTTCATCTTTTGTCAAGCATCTTGAGTAGATCACTACCATGTGCTTTGTTGCCATGTTGGAGTGCAGTAGCTTAGTTTCTTGTTGCATTCTAGATGGCATCGTGTAGTTAATCGCAGAATTGTGCCATTCTTGTTTTGCTTCCCATTAGCAAACCGTGCATCCGTTTCCGGCGATCTTTATATTGATTTCGGATGAAATCAACTCATATTTCCAGCGGAACTCTTAGTTTGCCAAGTTGAGGCCTGGTTCAATCTTTTCCTTCCGGAGCACGTATATGCATTGTAACGCCCCGAGACCGATGTGCCAGGTGTCGTTCAGTTATTCGTTGTTGTTGCATTGTCATTGCTTGCGTGTCATGCATTGCATATCATGTCATCATGCGCATTTCATTTGCATACGTGTTCGTCTAATGCATCCGAGCTTTTTCTCCGTTGTCCGTTTTGCAATCCGGCGTTCCGTTCTCCTCCGGTGGTCATTTCTACCTTTCTTTTGTGTGTGGCGATTAAACATTTCCGGATTGGACCGAGACTTGCCAAGCGGCCTTGGTTTATCACCGGTAGACCGCCTGTCAAGTTTCGTATCATGTGGACTTCGTTTGATACTCCAACGGTTAACCGAGGGACCGAAAAGGCCTCGTGTGTGTTGCAGCCCAACGCCCCTCCAATTTGGCCCAAAACCCACCTAACTCTGCTCCATCATCTCGGTCGTTCGATCATGATCGCGTGGCCGAAAACCGCACCTTGTTTGGATTCTCCTAGCTCCTTATGCCTATAAATACGTGATCCCTTCCAAAATTTCATGGTGCAACCCTAATCCTCTCCCCTCTGCCTCGTTTTCCACGCCCGACCACATCGCCTCTGCCACTTGGCGCCGCCTGTGCGGCCAGCGCCGCCGCCGCCGCCCTCCACCACCAGGAAGCCGCCACGTCGCCCCTGTCCTCCCCCAACCTCCCGCGGCCCTGCCAGGCCCGAGAGGGGCCCGCGGAGCCCATCTGCAGCGCCGTCGCAGCCCACGTGCGCCCGCCTCCCCTTCGCCTTGCCGGATCTGCGCAGCGCCGCCGCCCCTTTGCCGGTCATCACCGGAGTTCCCCGCCGCCACCTCGTTCGTCGCCGGATCTTCACCACCGCATCCAGATCCGGGCTCCCCGTGCCCGGATCCGTCCATTCCCGCAGGCCCCGCCGTGCCCGCCTGCCGGATCTGCCTCGCCCCGCTGCCTCAGGCCATCACCGGACTCTGCCGCCGCCACCATGGGTCGCCTCGGCCTCGGCGGGAGGTCGGGGAAGAGATCCCCCTCGCACAGCCCGCCTCCCCTTCGCCAGATCCAGCCTGCCAGCTTCGTCCGGCCCAGCTCCCCTTCGTCCAGGCCCAACTCCCCTTCGTCCAGGACCAGCTCCCCTACGTCCGACCCAGCGCGCCGCCCACGCCTGGCCTGCCTCCTACGCGTCCCGGTCCGCGCCTCAAGGCCCAGCGCCTCCCAAGGCCATCTCCAGCTCCTGCCTCCTCCTCTCTGCTAACGGGCCGAGGCCCAGGGTGAGCCGCCCCAGCGCCCCCTCCTCTTGCTATTTTTTTCCCTGCTGCTGGGCTAAGCCAGATTTGGCCCGTGATGTTTTTTTCAGCGTGTGGACGATTTGTCTATTATTCCAGAGGTTGCAGTTTTACAGTTTAGACCCTCATGTTCATGCATTTTATAACTCATGAACCGTGCATCGGATTAAAATGTTTTATATATGAAACTTGCTCAGAAATTTGCGTAGATTAATAATATGTCATTTTCATCCATGTTTAAAATGTTTAAAATGCTGTTTGATTAAATTTGCTCCTATGCCATGTTAAAATGATTTAAATCATAACTAAATAACCGTAACTCCGATTTTAATAAACTTTATATGTAAATGGGGTAGAAAAATGTCTAGTTTAACATGGTGCCCTCATCTTGCATGTTTAACAACTCTAAAATAATGTTTAGGGCAGAACAGTACCAAACCTTAAAATATGCATATGAGGATTTTCCGGAATTGTTGTTCGTTGCTTCCGGCCTCATTTAAACTTGACTAGTTGGGTAGTGTTCATTTGCTTCACCTTCTTGCCATGTTTAACAACATTTAATATTGTTGGGTACACAAACGAGATCGAACTAAATAATTGATGTGGTGTTCCGTCAATATGCAACCCGTTGCATATTGTGCTCCACTTAACTTGTAGTTTTGTTTGTGTCTTTTGCCATGCCATGCCCTCTTTAAACCGGACATGCATCATACTTGTTTGCGCATCATGCCATGTCTATGTCGTGGTTGTTTACTATGTTGTTTGCTTCTTTCCGGTGTGCTTCTTTGGGTTGTATCCGGTAACGTCGTGATTGTGAGGATCCGTTCGTCTACGTCCGTTTGTCTTCTTCATGGACTCGTTCTTCTTCCTTGCGGGATCTCAGGCAAGATGATCATACCCTTGAAATCACTACTATCTTTGCTATGCTAGTTTGCTCGCTCTTGCTATGCCAATGCTACGATGCCTACCATTTGCTTGTCAGCCTCCCAAGTTGCCATGTCAAACCTCTAACCCACCATGTCCTAGCAAACCGTTGATTGGCTATGTTACCGCTTTGCTCAGCCCCTCTTATAGCGTTGCTAGTTGCAGGTGAAGATTGGAGGCCGTTCCTTGTTGGAACATTTACTTACTTGTTGGGATATCACTATATATCTTATTTAATTAATGCATCTATATACTTGGTAAAGGGTGGAAGGCTCGGCCTTATGCCTGGTGTTTTGTTCCACTCTTGCCGCCCTAGTTTCCGTCATATCGGTGTTATGTTCCCGGATTTTGCGTCCCTTACGCGGTTGGGCTATAATGGGAACCCCTTGACAGTTCGCCTTAAGTAAAGCTTTGCCAGCAATGCCCAACCTTGGTTTTACCATTTGCCACCCAGCCTTTTTTTCCCTTGGGAATCGCGCATCCCGAGGGTCATCTTATTTTAACTCCCCCGGGCCAGTGCTTGTCTAAGTGTTGGTCCAAACTGTCAGCCGCCGGTGGCTACCAGGGGCAACTCTAGGCTGGCCTACCGGAAGTTTAGACAATCCGGTGTGCCCTGAGAACGAGATATGTGCAGCTCCCATCAGGATGTCGGCACATCGGGCGGTGTTGCTGGTTTAGTTTTACCCTGTCGAAATGTCTTGTTGTACCGGGATACCGAGTCTGATCGGAACGTCTCGGGTGGAGGTCTATTCCTTCATTGACCGTGAGAGCTTGTTATGGGCTAAGTTGGGACACCCTGCAGGGATTTGAACTTTTGAAAGCCGTGCCCGCGGTTATGGGCAGATGGGAATTTGTTAACGTCCGGTTGTAGAAAACCTGAACTTGACCATAATTAAAATGAATCAACAGCGTGTGTAACCATGATGGTCTCTTTCCGGCGGAGTCCGGGAAGTGAACACGGTTGTTGGAGTTATGCTTGACGTAGGTAGTCTAGGATCACTTCTTGATCGTACCTTTATCGACCGTGCTTTTCCTTCTCTTCTCGCTCTCATTTGCGTATGTTAGCCACCATATATGCTAGTCGCTTGCTGCAGCTCCACCTCATACCTTTACCTTATCAATAAGCTTAAATAGTCTTGATCGCGAGGGTGCGAGATTGCTGAGTCCCCGTGGCTCACAGATACTTCCAAAACCAGTTTGTAGGTGCCGATGAGTCCGTGCATATGACGCAACCAAGCTCAGGAGGAGCTCGATGAAGATCTTGTCCTTTGTGTTGTTTCGTTCTAGTTGATCAGTAGTGGAGCCCAGTTGGGGTCGATCATGGACCTTTGTCGCATTTGGGGTTCTTCTTTTATTTTGGTTCCGTAGTCGGACCATGAGTGTATTTGATTGATGTAATGTTTATTCATGTAATTGTGTGAAGTGGCGATTGTAAGCCGACTATGTATCTCTTTCCCTTATGTATTACATGGGTTGTGTGAAGATTACCTCACTTGCGACATATGCCTCCAATGCGATTATGCCTCTAAGTCGTGCCTCGACACGTGGGAGATATAGTCGCATCGAGGGTGTTGTATGCATTGCATATCACATCCCGCATGTCATGCCATGTTTTGCATCATGTTGCTTGCGCATTGCACCGTGGTTGATTGTGGTTTCCTTTGCTTGTGTTCTTTCCTTAGGTAGAGCCGGGAGACGAGTACGTGATCGAGGAACCTATTGAGTACGCTTATGAGGATGAAGCTTACGTGAACTCGGAGAACTTTGCAGGCAAGATGACCATACCCTCGAAATCACTTCTATCTTTGCTTGCTAGTTGCTCGCTCTATTGCTATGTCGTGATACCTACCACATGCTTTATCATTCCTCCCACATTGCCATGTCAAGCCTCTAACCCACCTTGTCCTCGCAAACCGTTGTTTGGCTATGTTACTGGTTTGCTCAGCCCCTCTTATAGCGTTGCTAGTTGCAGGTGAAGATTAGAGTTTGTTCCTTGTTGGAACATGTTTATTGTTGGGATATCATTATTATATCTTGTTTACTTTAATGCACCTATATACTTGGTAAAGGGTGGAAGGCTCGGCCTTATGCCTGGTGTTTTGTTCCACTCTTGCCGCCCTAGTTTCCGTCATACCGGTGTTATGTTTCTTGATTTTGTGTTCCTTACGCGGTTGGGTTATAATGGGAACCCCTTGACAGTTCGCCTTGAATAACACTCCTCCAGCAAGGCCCAACCTTGGTTTTACCATTTGCCACCTAAGCCTTTTTCCCTTGGGTTCCGCGGACTCGAGGGTCATCTTTATTTTAAACCCCCCGGGCCAGTACTCCTCTGAGTGTTGGTCCAACTTGTCAGCCGCCGGTGGCCACCAGGGGCAACTCTGGGTTGGCCTACCGGAAGTTTGGACAATCCCGTGTGCCCTGAGAACGAGATATCTGCAGCTCCTATCGGGATTTGTTGGCACATCCGGGCGGCTTTGCTGGTCTTGTTTTACCATTGTCGATATGTCTTGTAACCGGGATTCCAAGTCTGATCGGGTCTTCCTGGGAGAAGGAATATCCTTCGTTGACCATGAGAGCTTGTGATGGGCTAAGTTGGGACACCCCTGCAGGGTTCTGAACTTTTGAAAGTCGTGCCCGCGGTTATGGGCAGATGGGAATTTGTTAATGTACGGTTGTAGAAAACTTGACACTTAATCTTAATTAAAATGAAACAACCGCGTGAGTAGCTGTGGTGGTCTCTTTTCGGCGGAGTCCGGGAAGAGAACACGATCTCATGTTATGCTTGAACGTAAGTAGTTTTAGGATCACTTCTTGATCTTTATAGCTTCTCGACCGTGCTTTGCTTCTCTTCTCGCTCTCATTTGCGTAAGTTAGCCACCATATATGCTAGTGCTTGCTGCAGCTCCACCTCACTACCTTTTTCCTACCCATAAGCTTAAATAGTCTTGATCACAAGGGTGTAAGATTGCTGAGTCCCCGTGACTCACAGATTACTTCCCAAACCAGATGCAGGTGCCGATGATGCTAGTCCAGGGGATGCAATCGAACTCAAGTGGGAGTTCGACGAGGAGTCCGGACGTTACTATGTTTCATTTCCAGACGATCTGTAGTGCAGCCCAGTTGGGGCGATCGGGAACCTATGCATTTGGGGTTGTCTTTATTTTGATTCCTTAGTCAGACCTTGATTGCTTCGGGATGATGTAATGATATATTTATGTATTTTGTGAAGTAGCGATTGTAAGCCAAATCTTTATCTCTTTCTTATTCAGTACATGGGATGTGTAAAGATTACCCCTCTTGTGACATGCCTACTATGTGGCTATGCCTCTAAGTCGTGCCCCGACACATGGGAGATATAGCCGCATCGTGGGTGTTAAAGGATGCGTGTCAAGCAAGGATGGTTGGATGATCCCGGATGCTGGGTTCCCACATGTCGATGGCATGAAAAACGAGGAATGAGCAAGCGGCGATTCAGACAAGGTACAAACATGGGCATACGATCCACCGGCGTCGTCTCATACAACACATCACATGCATACGGTCCACGGGCGTCGTCTTGACGTTATACCTTTGAAGCATGCATTATCGGAATGGATCAAGTCGGTGCAAAGTAGAGGAGTTAGACGTTCTTGCGACGTAGTGGAAGTAGTGGTTCACGAGTCGAAGAGGAAGTAGTCGTTCATGTCTGTAGATGTTCGGGGTCACAACACGGAACTTGACGTCCAAGGGGTCTTCGGCGATGATTGTGGTACATGTTTTGTAGACGTTCGGGTGGTGGTAGCGGTACACGTTTTGAAGGTGACCTTGACGAATATGAATCCCTTCGTGGTTGTCGTGGTACTAAGGGTCTTTGGACCTGACAGCTCCGAGTCCTCCGGGGGGTCGATGGTAGTGTCGTGGTACTCGGCGTCTTGTCGAGTCCAAGCGACGGTGGTCGTACACGACGCGTTGCGGAAATAGTTGTACTCGCGGTCTTCGGTGATGGTAGTCGTATGTGTATCGACAAGGTACTTGGCGTATCCTTGATCCTTCGGGTTCGGTCTTGGCGATTTCGTAGATGGTAGAAGGGGTACTGGATAGTTCTAGCACTTGGCAAAAATCCTGTGATGGTGTATGACGATCTTGGTTCGGGATTTGGCGTCGTTCAATAGGGTACTTCTCAGGACAACTGACAAAAACAGAGAAGCACGAGCGGCACCGGTCAGGATGGAGCTCAGGTCCTTAGCAAGGAAGAGACGCAGGGGTTCGAACAGAGCCGAGGCTAGCCTTTGGAAGCAGGGAATGACGAGTGAGACCGAAAGATGAGCTGCAAGAGCGGCGCTCATGGGAGAAGGCAAGGCGGTGCGACACTGGACGAACAGGAACGTCGAAGAGGGCAGGGCATAGGCAAACCCTGGTGGCCGGCGGTGCCATGGCCGTGCGGGTCAGGCGAGCTCGCGGCAGGAGGCGCTCGGGCGTAGAGGAAGGTCATGGCATAGGAGGGCCGGCGCGGAAGGGAGCAGCAAGACGGAGCTGGAGGGAGCAGAGGACGGGCAGAGGCGCCGCATCTGCTGGGGCTTCGGTGAGGCTGGTCCTTGTCACCGGCAGTGACTAGACACGA
Organism: Triticum urartu; assembly: GCF_003073215.2. Taxonomy (NCBI): domain Eukaryota; kingdom Viridiplantae; phylum Streptophyta; class Magnoliopsida; order Poales; family Poaceae; genus Triticum; species Triticum urartu. The sequence continues at coordinate 115,386,792 of NC_053023.1, read as the reverse complement.
CGGCAGGGGCTTGCCATGGCACACTGGTGGCCGGGGCCGGACGGCATCGCCATGGGAGCAGCTCGGGCGAGCTTGAGCTAACGATGGGAGGAGGAGCACGAGACGTAGGCGAAGACGAAGGGGAAGGCATAGGGCGGCCGACGACGAACTTCGCGCCGGTTGCCGGCGGCAGGAGGCGGAGCACTGGCGCGATGCGTGTGTGCATGTGTGTGGCGGCTGGGAGAAAGAGAGGGAGAGGGGATCGATCGGGATTGGGAAGATCGAGCATGGGGCTCTCCTGGCGGCGCTAGGAGGAACGATGGGGAGAGAGGGGATCGACCAGAGGGTCGGGCCTAGGGTTAGAGCAGGTGGGGTGCTAGTTGGGCTTATGGGTCGGCCTGGCTGTGGGCTAAAAGGCCTAGAAAAAAGGAGAGATGGGCCAGCCCCGGTTACGAGAAAAAAGGTCTCTTCTCCTAATTAAGGGAAAAAACAAAGAAGCAAAATATTTATTTGGAAGAGCCAAATAAATAGGAATTGAACTAACATTTGTCATGTGGCTACTTTGATATATCAAAGCTCCACAACTAGAGGGTGAGTAAATGGAGAAGAAGGTTTTTAAAGATTTAAAAAAACAAGAGGGGATTAAAATGTAAGTTTGTTATGGTTAATTCCAAAACTATGGAATATTATGTTATAGCTCCCTAGTAATATTGGAGACTTTGAATATGTTATAAAGAGAATTCCACCATGTGAATTTCCCTCGATTTAAATGGATCAAAGACCCATACAATTTATTTAGTAGAGTTTTAAAAATTAAATGACATGATACCATGATGACATGATGCAATGCAAAAATAAATAAATAGAGCAAGCACAAATGAAACACACGGAGGTCACGAAAATATGGAAGTCTTCTGGAACGTCGGTCTCGGGGCGTCACAACACTCCTCCACTTACAAGAGATCTCGTCCCGAGATCTAGGATGGCACCGGAGAGAAAACGGGAGAGGAAGAGGTAAAACAAAGTTGCTTCTTTGACAAACGAGTGAAACCGAAGAACCTTGAGAGGTTAAACCATTTTTAGAAAAGAATACAATGAAGATGACCGAAGTTGAAAACACTCCATTAGAAAAGAGAAACAAGGAACAACAAATTCGGACAACACTCTGGAAGAAAGGATAGAAGATAGATCATTGGAATAAAAGAATGGAGAAGAAAAGGCCATCTTCTGCCACAAAAGAGCTTGGAGAGCGCCCTTCCAAGAAGGTTAAACCGGAGTTGTTGGAAAACTAACAACGAAACGAATAAGCTCGTAGTCGGCTTATGGAAAACTACTCAAAATTATGAGGTGAAATTCTGCTACTAACATAAATGATAGATTGGATTGACATGAACAAGGAAACAAGAAACTTATTTCACCAGGAGGATAAATGAAGAACTTGGGTCAGTTACAAGCACCATAAGTAGCAACAATCCTTAGGGAAAGCTTTAGGTGAAATATAACCCTAGATAACTCCAATGAAGAGATTGATGGGTTGCAAAGGATCTCATGACCGAATTGAAAATGATGGGTTTAAAATATGTCATTCCCGACAACTTCTGAATCATGAAGCATGAAGGGAAATTGGCAAGAATGACATAAAACTACCTGAAAAGATAAGATAGAAAGAATTGCCCTTCGGAATGCAAGATGAAGAATACTTGACCTTCTCTGAAAAGAATCTCGACGAACACCTCGAGAAGGAATTAAATCCTTGATGAACCATCATGTAGAGCCTCCATGAAGAACTCCGGTAATAAAATGATGACAAAAAGAAAGATAAGTTAAAAACACAAGGTCAATCCTTGCAATGATTTAAATGAATCTTCGTGGTGATATAATTGAGAGATCTTGGAACTCCGAGAAAGTACGAAGCACTTGAACCAAGAATTTACTCACCGTGAACAAACTCCAGAAGAATGAATCCATAATTTGGATGAAGCAAGAATAAGAATTATGTTATGCGTATCCTTCACCAATTTGAATTGATGACCAGCAACGGATTTGGCATACTACTTATTCTCATAGAAAGGATTAAGATAGATATATCGCAAACTTGAGAAGGACTTCAACGATCCGCCGGTAGGATTGGAAAGGACGAATTAATTAATATGAGAAGAAAGGAAGAGAAACTTGAATGAACCACCGTAAGAATTGAAAATGAACGAAGAAAAGATAAAGAAAAACCGGGAAGAATTAGAGAACGAATGAAGATACTTGAGGGAATTTGATACAAGAGAACGAAGAGATCATAAACTGATTAGAGGATATTTGAACGATGCACCGGCCAGTAGAATTGGGGAATGAGAGCTGAAAGTTGAGAACGAATAAATCTGAGATGATGAGCTCCGGAGAATCAAACTGAAAAGACTCCTGAATTGCTCCGGATGGTTGAAAATAATTCCCACAATCGAAAACAATTATGAGAGGATGGCATCAAGCTAGAACCATGAATCTTGAAGAGAATGGAGCAAGATTTAAGAGAAACTCTTTTTCGATCTTCAAAATCCGAGAATGACGACGAGAAACACCACCATGAATTGTTGAGATACTCCAGGATGAAAAATAGAAAGGTTGAGCCAACGATGAAAAGAATTTGACAGATCTTGGAGAAATACATATGACTGATGATAATTCATTCTTACGTCAAACTTTGAAATGAATTTGAGAATAACTCCAGAAAAAATTAGAAGAGTCAGGTAAGATCCTGGAAACAGACCTGTGGGTTAGGGCCCACTCAAAAGATACACCGTTGAACAATTTAAAAGAGAGGTTGCTCTGGTTGAATTAAATGTCTCAAAAGAGATAACATCCTCGAAAGAGCTTGAATGAATGGAGAGTGGAAACACGAATCTTCGAGATATCTTCAGCACTCCAGAACAATGAATAGTGAGAGGTGAATGATTAAGAGGTGCACCGGCATGAGAAAACATTTGAAACAAGGAAAGGATATGATCGACAAAGCTTGACTTGAATCCACGGGAGAAGAAAACGAGAACGAAGAAGGATGAACTTGATGCTCCGTTAGTATCTTCCTGAGAATCACCGGATAAGAACATTGACGGAAAAGAATGGAGAGACTTCACATGAATAAAATGGAAACTAGATTAAGATATATGAGTCCTTGAAGAAAAAGAGTGGGAGGGCAGGAAAACAAGTGCAACTTGGGACGAATGAAACAAACACCATTGGGATAGAATTGAAAAGACAACCTTGATGATCAAGAAGGATTAGTATCCTCATAGGAATATGAGAACACCACTTAGGAAAGGTATGGAATCAATATTTGACATTGAAGCAACTCGAATACCACAACTCAAAACAAAACAAAGCATTGACTTGCAGAATAAGCCGGAACAAATACATATGATAGAGATTTACCCAATCCCATATCATGCATCTGTCGGAAAGATATTCTAGGAGCTACTTGAATTCCCACCTATAAACTCCTGAAACTTTCTGGTTATGCAATCAGGTGTTGGGAATACAAGGGAACCATAATATCTCACCCAAACTAACAATCCCTACATCCAGCTGTATCCATCCTTCTACACATAACCAAGAAACCTTCGAAAATCGTATACCTCAACCTTCGAAAAGCATCCGTTATACGAGTTATGGCAATACTCCCGAACTCCCGCCCAGTACTGGGTGGCGTTGAGGTTATCTCACCAAAAACTGCATAAAAGAGATTTTTGATGTTGGCGAACTCAGGTATTCCAGAAGTGCAACGATAAAATTGTGATGACAACACCTCGGAGCTCAACTCCCCGGGACACTGCCACAACCCCTAAATGTCAGGAGGCACCAAGAATAATGTTCTCGTCACAAGAATATTGGAACGATCCCAAGATACCCTCGTGATCCTAAAAAAAATTTCATGAAATTTGAGGAGAGGAAAGTCAAAACTTCTATGTTAGAAGGCCTCACCAGAGCGACGAGGAGACTGAGGAGTAAAAAGAATCCTACTCTCCGTTCTATATAATCCTAGGACTCAAAACATTTTGCTCTAGACTCAACAACATCGGTGATTCGATCAAGCAGGGGGCTCCTAAGTCGGGGATGGCTCTGATTACCAACTTGTAACACCCAAGATGTGGCAATATCTCCCACGTGTCGAGGCACAACTTATAGGCATAGCCGCAATGTGGTTTTGTCGCAAGAGGGGTAATCTTCACACAATCCCATGTACTGAATAAGAAAGGGATAAAGAGTTGGCTTTCAATCGCTAGTTCACGCAAATAACAAGTTAAACATACATCATCCAGAGTACAATCAAGGTTCGACTATAGAACCAAAATAAAATAAGACAACCCCAAATGCTAGATCCCCGATCGGGCTCCACTACTGATCAACAGGAAACAAAACAAAACAACGATCAAGATCTTCATCGAGCTCCCACTTGAGCTGGGTTGCGCCACCTGCACTGGTATCATCAGCACCTGCAACTATTTGGAAGTATCTATGAGTCACGAGGACTCAGCAATATCACACCCGCGAGATCAAGACTATTTAAGTTTATGGGTAGGGTAAGGTAATGAGGTGGAGCTACAACAAGCGCTAAGCAAATATGGTGGCTAACATACGCAAATAAGAGAGAGAAGAGAAGCAGCGCAACGGTTGAGAAGCTAGAAGTGATCAAGAAGTGATCCTCAAACTACTTACGTTCAAGCATAACACAAGACTGTGTTCACTTCCCGGACTCCGCCGGAAAGAGACTATCACGGCTACACACGCGGTTGATGCATTTTAATTAAGTCAAGTGTCAAGATCTCTACAACCGCACATTAACAAATTTCCATCTGCCACATTACCGCGGGCACGGTTCTTGGAAGATTATACCCTGCAGGGGTGTCCCAACTTATCCCATCACAAGATCTCACGGTCAACGAAGGATATTCCTTCTCCCGCAAAGACCCGATCAGTCTCGGAGTCCCGGCTACAAGACATTTTGACAATGGTAAAACAAGACCAGCAAGACCACCCGGCTGTGCCGACAAATCCCGATAGGAGCTGCACATATCTCGTTCTCAGGGCACACCAGATAAGCTAAGCGTACAGGTACCAACATAACCCAAGTTGCCAAGGGACGGTCCCGCACGGTGCTCTAGTTTGGACCAACACTCAGAGGAGTACTGGCCTGGGGATTAAAATAAAGATGACCCTTGAGTCTGCAGAACCCAAAGGAAAAGGCTTAGGTACGCAAATGTAAAACCAAGGTTGGGCCTTGTTGGAGGAGTTTTATTCAAAGCAAACTATCAAGGGGTTCCCATAACAGCCAATCGTGTAAGGAACGCAAAATCAAGGAACATAACACCGGTATGACGGAAACTAGAGCGGCAAGAGTGGAACAAAACACTAGGCATATGGCCGAGCCTTCCACCCTTTACCAAGTATACAGATGCATTAATTAAATAAGAGATATTGTGATATCCCAACATAAACATGTTCCGACATGGAACAAACTTCAGCTTCACCTGTAACTAGCAACACTATAAGAAGGGCTGAGCAAAAGAGGTAACATAGCCAAACAACAGTTTGCTAGAAAGGTGGGTTAGAGGCTTGACATGGAAATATGGGAGGCATGATAAACAAGTGGTAGGTAGTGCAACATAGCGATAGAGCGATCAACTAGCAAGCAAAGATAGAAGTGATTTCGAGGGTATGGTCATCTTGCCTGAGATCCCGCAAGGAAGAAGAACGAGTCCATGAAGAAGACAAACGGACGTAGTCGAACAGATCCTCACAAACCCAACGTTACCAGAACTACCAGGAAGAAGCAACACTGGAAAAAGCAAACAACATGGCATGATGCACGACCAACGATGATGCATGTCCGGTTTAAAAATGCATGGCATGGCACGTGACTTATTTAGTTCTCTCTCGGTTATGTACCCAACAATATTAAATGTTATTAAACATGGCAAGGGGTGAAGCAGAAGTAAACAACACATCTTAGGCAATTTAAGTGGGCCAGAAAAAACAAATAACCTTTCCGGTAAATCCCCACATGTCATTTAGCAATTGAAGCAAACAACAATTTAAACATTCTTGGGGTTGTTATCATGATGAGGATGACATGCAAGTTTTATGCATTTTTTATGAAAATGTTGACATGAGCATGTTATGAAGCATTTGCCATCGTGGCGGAAAACGAAAGTGGTACCACAACAATGACAATGGAAATGGTGGCATGGCAACATTTCGATGATCCGACAACTCATTGGACTAACGATGCAAAAGAGCAAGTGCGCGGATGCATGTCAAGCAAGGATGATGGGGTGACACCGGATGCCGGGTTCCCACATGTCTATGGCATGGAAAACGAGGAATTAGCAAGCGGCGATTCGAACAAGGTGCAAACATGGGCATCTCATACAACACATCACATGCATACGGTCCATGGGCGTCGTCTTGACGTTATACCTTTGAAGCATGCATTATTAGAACGGATCAAGTCAGTGCGAAGTAGAGGAGGTAGACGTTCTCGCGATGGTAGTGGAAGTAGTGGTTCACGAGTCGAAGAGAAAGTAGTCCTTCATGTCCGTAGATGTTCGGGGTCACGACACGAAACTTGACGTCCACGGGTTTTTCAGCGATGGTTATGGTACTTGTTTTGTAGACGTTCGGGCGGCGGTAGTGGTACATGTTTTGAAGGTGAACTTGACGACTACGAATCCTTTCGGGGTTGTTGTGGTACTAAGGGTCTTTGTACTTGAAGGCTCCGAGTCCTCCGGGGGTCGACGGTAGTGTCATGGTACTCGGCGCCTTGTCGAGTCCAAGCGACGGTGATCGTACACGACGCGTTGTGGAATTAGTTGTACTCGTGGTCTTCGGTGACCGTAGTAGTTTGAGTATCGACAAGGTACTTGGCGCATCCTTGGTCCTTCGGGTTCGGTCTTGGCGATTTCGTAGATGGTAGAAGGGGTACTGGATAGTTCTAGCACTTGGCAAAATCCTGTGACGGTGTATGACGATCTTGGTTCGGGATTTGGCATAGTTCAACAGGGTACTTCTCGGACAACCGACAAAAATAGAGAAGCACGAGAGGCACCGGTCAGGATGGAGCTCAGATTCTAAGCAAGGAAGAGATGCAGGGGTTCGAACGGAGCCAAGGCTAGGCCTGTGGATGCAGGGAATGACGAGTGAGACCGACAGAGGAGCTGCAAGAGCGGCGCTCATGGGAGAAGGCAAGGCGGTGCGGCGCTGGACGAACAGGAGCGTCGAGGAGGGCAGGGCGTAGGCGAACCATGGAGGCCAGCGGTTCCATGGCCGTGTGGGTCAGGCGCTCGGGCACGGCGGAAAGTCGTGGCATAGAAGGGCCGGCACGGAAGGGAGCAGCAAGACGGAGCTGGAGGGAGCAGAGGACGGGCAGAGGCGCCGTGTCTGCTGGGGCTCCAGTGAGGCTGGTCCTTGTCGCCGGCAGTGACCAGACACGGCGGCGGGGGCTTTCCGTGGCGCACTGGTGGCCGGGGCCTGGTGGCATCGCCATGGGAGCAGCTCGGGCCAGCTCGAGCTCACGACGGGAGGAGGAGCAGGAGACGCAGGCGAAGACGAAGGGGAAGGTAGAGGGCGGCCGACGACGAACTTCGCGCCGGTTGCCGGCGGCAGGAGGCGGAGCGCTGGCGTGATGCGTGTGTGCGTGTGTGTGGCGGCCTGGGAGAATGAGAGGAAGAGGGGATCGATCGGTATTGGGGAGATCAGCGTGGGGCTCTCCTGGCGGCGCTAGGAGGAACGATGGGGAGAGAGGGGATCGACCAGAGGGTCGGGCTTAGGGTTAGAGCAGGTGGCGCGCCGGTTGGGCTTATGGCCCGGCCTGGCTGTGGGCTAAAACGCATAGAAAAACAAAAAAACAAAAGCAGAGATGGGTCAGCCCCGGTTAAGAGAAAAAAGGTCTCTTCTCCTAATTAAAGGAAAAAAACAAAGAAGCCAAATATTTATTTGGGAGAGCGAAATAAATAGGAATTGAACTAACATTTCGCATGTGGCTACTTTGATATATCAAAGCTCCACAACTAGAGGGTGAGTAAATGGAGAAGAAGGTTTTAAAAGATTTAAAAAAACAAGAGGGGATTAAAATGCAAGTTTGTTATGGTTAATTCCAAAACGATGAAATATTATATTATAGCTCCCTAATAATATTGGAGACTTTGAATATGTTATAAAGAGAATTTCACCATGTGAATTTCCCTCGATTTAAATGGATCGAAGACCCATACAATTTATTTAGTAGAGTTTTAAAAATTAAATGACATGCTACCATGATGAAATGATGCAATGCAAAAATAAATAAATAGAGCAAGCACAAATGAAACACACGGAGGGCACGAAAATATGCAAGTCTTCTAGAACGTCGGTCTCGGGGCGTCACAGCAACTGTCTAATATCCCTAGTGTTCCGAGGGAGGTAATCGAGCACCACCTTGTTGTCTGCCCACATGCCCGACCTGTCAAGCAGAAAGTTTCTAAGCAGGCCTGGGAAAGGCAGCAGTTTATTGCAGAAGAGATCAAGAAGCTTGAGGCACCTGGTTTGGTCAGAGGAGTACTGCATCCCACATGGTTGGCAAATCCAGTGGTAGTCTGGAAGGCTAACGGGAAGTGGAGGCTTTTCATAGATTTCACAGATCTCAACAAGGCTTGGCCGAAGGACCCATTTCCCTTGGCGCCACTAGAAAAAAAAGACACTTCCCTGATGATACGTGTTTGTCACAGTAGGTCACGTTTTCTGTCATGCATGTACATCCATGACAATTTTATGACAGAATCAAGATAGTCATACATATGTTGTCGTATAAGTGTTCCATGACATTACCAAAATTATCATCACGGAAGTGTCCACTTCCATGACGATAAATCGCGCGTCATAGAAGTGCTTTCGTCAAGGGTGACCGACACGTGGCATCCACCGTAGCGGGACGCCGTTAAGCTATCAGGTCCGGTTTTGGATCCGATAACCCGCTAACAGCAACGACCAATGCCAATTTTCCACGTGTAAAATTCTCATTCGCTGATGGAACCACGTCTTAGCTCCGCGTTGGCACAGGTGTCACTCATCCAATGGGCGAGATGAGCCTATGATATGTTGACACGTGGACCGGCCCATAAGTAGCTCATAAAGATTAAATGGGCCGGTCCAACTAAAGGCCCACAAGATTTAGCAGGCCATAATGGGCCGGCCCAGCTAAAGGCCCAACATTCTCAGTTAAGGCCCGTATGGGTAATGTTAAATCGGCCCATCAACGGCCCGTAAACTTGTCATCATTGCGGCCCATGTTCACTTCTGGCCCGTTAACAGTCCGCTATGAATTTGGGCCGAATTACGGCCCGGTGTGTTTCCAGCCTGTTAAAGGTATTGCTTCATTTGGGCCCATTTATAGGCCATTAACACTTTCGGACCATAAACGACCATGAAGGATATGGGTCATATTCGGCCATGTCTGACATTCGGCTTGTTAGAGGCCCACTACAGATTTGGGCCACTTTCAGCCTGTTGTGACTTTCGGCTTGTTAACGTCGGACGAAAACCATGGGCCATATGTGGCCCAACGCCACATCGGGCCTACTAACGGCCCATATAAAAATGACACTAATCTAGCCCGACCGAACTTTTAGCCTGTTAAAGACCTGTGTAGTAGGTCGACGCATTTATGGCCCGTCTGAATTTTGGACTATGAATGATCTGCATTGTAAATTGGCCACCATTTCGGCCTGCTAAGACCAGTGGGTTATTTGGCACAATCAGGGCCCGATCTTACTTTCGGCCTACTAAAGGCCCATGTTTTTTATGGGCTCGAGATATTTACACATGTAAACGGCCTATTATTACTGAGGTCCCAAATTATATTTAGGCTTGTTAAAGGCCCACTATGGGCACGAGCCTACCAGAAAAATATGAAATCTTATGCTGATTTAGGCCCAGATATTTTTAGTTGGCTACATGCAAATTTCGTCCCAGAATCTTTTTAGCCCAATTGGAATGGGCCTGACGAATGTTGGCATGTTGGGATCCTACGAAGCTTTCGACCGAATACATTACTAAGATAAACCTACACTATACAAAAATAGCGTCGTAATTATTGCAACCTTTGGCAGCATCATAAATGTTGTATCACAAAAAAAAAAATTCCAACCATACAACAAAAGGCCTATTGGCATAAGGTTTATAGTCCTTGCAGATAAAAGCACCATCAGATGTATAGAAGCACAGATCATTTGACCTAAGTGGTTATGTTTCAGGCTGTAGAATCTGAAGGAGCAGCACTGTCTTCCCTTTTTTCCACCATTGCTCTTGAGAAACGAAGCAAATGTCTGATAGTCTGGTTTCAAAACCATTCATATCTTCACGACATTTGTCAACCACTATTTTTGTTTCTGACACAACGTACATTAGGGATTGGACTTGTGTCTGGAGCACAGATATATCACACTGTCTAGCCGGAAGATTTTGTTCAGTAGGCGATTTGGATGAGGTTACCTTGACAACAAACCCAGAATTACGCAGGAAGGTGCTTTTTGCACTGTTAGTGGAGAAATACTGACGCACTGCAGCAAGAGGTGACATTCTGCCTGTGGTATCCTGGTCACCTTCAGGTGGTTGTGGCTGTTCAATCATTTGTTCCATAGCTTCCTGAAAGTTTGAACTTGTAAATTAGTGTACGAGATAAGTTACTAATCAGACAAAAACAAATAAAGTAGGTTTCACATTTATACATAACTTATTTTGGTGAACTACTATAATACATTAGCATGTATTGTAGTGCCAACTACATAATAAAATCACTTTCGGAACATATGTCCATGTAGCATGCCTACTGTATTGTCTATTTCCTCACATTCATTGATATCCAAGGATAAAGAGACATGGTTTAAAGTAGGATAAAGAGACATCATTCATATCATGGGCAAACAGATATAAAACAAACAAGCTATTGTATCATTGTGTGCGCACGTGAACATCACAACTAGATTATAGATGAAGACCAAAAGAATATCCTTCATCTCTTTTAAACCATGTAAGGTGAAATGATACGTTAAGACAACTGTGTATAAAAGTGAACAGAGTAACTAACATTGGTTGCAAATGAAGCAGTTAAATGAACACATCATAGTACCAATCAGTTCAAAGGCGGGAGGAGTAAGGACTTACAACAGCGGTCCGAACTGGTGTGCCCATGCCCTTCATCTTGCTAGTGTGGCAATCCTTGAAGATTTGCACTGCATTCGATTCAGGTTCTTTTTGGTCTGCACGGGTTTTCCTATGTATTTGGAACAAGTCAATATAGATACGATAATATGGCATAAAAAAGAAGGAAGTAGCAGCTATTCACTTTAGAACGGTTGGTCTTGTTCTTCAAACAGTGAGCTTAGAAGTAGATACACTTGTAAGGCACATACATAAATACAGGTTCAATATGTGGTCTCATCAAATACATATACCCTACTTGATACTTTGCATCAGACCAGTGTTTAACAAGGGCTGTCGAGTCTTCATCTGTAATATATTCCACTCGAGATGTTTGTGCGATTTCATTGTTAGCCTTGCCTTCAAAGTGAGATTTTCTAAGGTGGTACCGATGCTGTCATAGAGCAGACTGAAAAACATGAGTGCATGCTTGTTTAGTTGCATCATCTTTCGGATCCACCTTGAACCTCATCTATTGAAAAAAGAATGTGAGTCTCATTAGGAGGAAGCTAGAAAGTATGGCACAAAGCAACACAATATTACAAATTGTGATGAATAACATTACTTACAGATAAATGGTCAAGGAAGGTGTTAAACTAGGTATTGTCTTTCTCATTCCTGTAATGGATCCACGTTGGGAGGATACATGCATGACACCTAACGGCAATGGCTGCCTCTGATACTAACTTGGCTAACTTTGTAGAATCATGTGGCCTTTTTAAATATGCTTGAAAACGGATCTCCATTCTTCCTCCTTTAGATTTTTTAATCTATCAAGCATTATCCCTGATGTCTGTTTCCGCTTGCGCCGTGGTGCTTGTTCAACAAACTGTGAGAGTACATATAAAGGAACATGCAACTGCAACTTGACTCGGTCAGGTACCGTCGTGGTGTTGATGCTCATGAGGTTCATCTGATCTTGCCAAGTCCTGCTGTGACAACAGTGCTTCAGAAGTAGCGTTAGGTGTAAATGCAGCTTGGGAACTGGCTAGTTTCGGAGCAAACGAACAAGTAACTCGTTGAGATGCTGGTGTAGTTGAAGCGGATGCTCCAGCTGGTGGAGTAAGTGATACTATGTTTGTAGATTTAGCCGGTGGACATGGACCTTCTACTGCACTATAAGTACCAGCAGAATCTCGAGGGCAGATCCTTTTCCCTTTCACCCGACGAGTAACACCATTCCCTACTATATTATTTTCCTTGCTCTTTTTTGACTTTGCCATGTCAAGGCATACCCACAACACAAAAGAATAAAATCGCTCTTCAGAACTCATTGATGCATGATACAGACAAGCAATACTTTGATGTAAGACAACCGTATGAGGATGGAATACGTAAGAAAAACAGGACAACATGACATATTCACAGCTACGATGTCTAAAATAAGTAGAAGGATTTTCAAGAAAATAGAAGTAATGCAAGCTAGACACCATATTAAATATGCAACCAATATCACTTTGCCTAGTTAAAAGTGTCATTTCGAAAAATTAGGAGCAGTACAACGTAGAAATCAATGCAAGATGCAACCACTATCACACTGCCATGTTAAAAGTGTCCAATCATGAGTGACTAATGCGGGATACACAATAGCAGTACTTTGATGTACGAACATGGTATGATTGATAGATGCAGTGTATTCTAGACACAGAAAGGCATGTCATGTGCACATGTAACGTATAAACTTAGCAGGTGCAATTTAATCGAAATAGAAGAAATACAGGCTAGACAACATTTGCAACATGAAACCAATTATCACACTGTCAACTTAGAGCAAGCACCTGCGATGGTGGAGTGCGGGAGATGAACTCATCATGTAGACTTGGGACTTCAACTTCATTAGCAGTAGCAGTGGCAAATCTAGAGAGTATCTGTTTGCGTCGGTCCGGAGAACCATCAACATCCCCTAACTTACTCTTTTCCTTCCTATTTTCTGATATTGTCTTATGAAGTCAAAACCAAAAGAAGATGAATAAAATTAGCTCTGCATTAACTGGTTGATGCATGATACACACGAACACTACTTTGATGTAAGGCAAGCGCATGATAGGAGGATGGAACATATAAAAAAAGACAACATTGTCGGATCTCGGGTTCCGGCAAAACTCTCAAGGTTAGAACACTAGGGTGCGCACGAAGATCTCCCCCTAGCAATCCACGTCCTTGCTTTGCTAAGATCTCTCGAGCTAACTCGACGAACTCGCAACACAAAGGATACAAGATTTATGCTGGTTCGGGCCACCGTTGTGGTGTAATACCCTACTCCAGTGTGGTGTTGTTGATTGCCTCTTGGGCTGAGGATGAACATTACAAGGGGAAGAACAGCCTCCTGAGGCGAGGTGTTCTTGTGCTTGGTGAACTTGTGGTTGTTCAGATCTCTCCTCTCCTCCCTCTAGATGAGTCGATCCCCCTCTCGATGAGTCAATCCCTTTCTATGGTGGTCGCTAGTCCTATTTATAGAGGCCCTGGTCCTCTCCCCAAATATTGAGAGGGAAGGCAGCCAACAACGGCTAGTTTGAAAGGGGACAGCTAGTACAACTTATCCTGACAAAAGCAGTCTTCGCCTGCAAAAGGCTCTGGTGGTGACGCCGCCCTGGGCTCCATGGTGACTTCCGTCTTGTCGTCCTCCTGGTCTTGGTCTCGTTGCACTGATATGGAAACCTTTGCTTGACGCCTCGGTACTCCGCGCATGCGCTTGCTTCCTTAGCACCAAAGAGGAAACAAGGACACTGTGCGCACTGGCGCCTGCCTGATCTTGATCGTCATGGCTCACGTCACTGAAACCTTGCGAGGTTTGCCTTGCCTTGAACTCTCCGCCCCTCGTGAGCCAGCCTGGTGAGGCCGCTCCCGAGGAGGTCTTGTGTCGTCCGCCTCACGAGGCTTGGCCCCTCGCAAGGGTCTTGAGTGCTTGTTGGTGAAGATGGTTCGTATGGGCACACTCGCAATGCCACGCCGTGGGCCGCAGGTAGGCAAGTCTGGCGACCCCCATTCCCAGAACGCCGACAGTATCCCCCAGGCCCAAGGCGCGCTCGGGCATGGCTTCGAGGCGAAGCCATAGGTGAAGTGCAGAGCGCCGCGGGCTCCAATAGCCTGCGGCCTTGGTCGACGCGTGGCGATTGATTGGACGTGGGCCTCTCCACTTCCCCACGCTGACTCGGCAACTCCCCGACTTGACGAGTCCCTGCTACATGCAAGGAAAAAAACATCATTATTACCTTAGATCGTGGAGGCCGGCAGTTGGCCTCCCCTTGGCTATAAATGGGAGGTGGGTGGCGGAGCCCCATCACCCGTCTCTCCTCTGCCTCTCCCACTTCTTCTCCTTCCTTCCTCCAATCCTTGTTGGTGCAGTCATTGCGCCGATTCGGAGGTTCTCGGCCGCAGAGAAGGGCAAGGCTCCCCTCAATGAGCCCGAGCTACTCCCGCCGAAGAAGAGGAGGTCTCATTGCTACGAGATGGTCGTGAGGCCGGTGGTGTCGCGGCCTTGGTATGAGAGGCCGCCTCTTGGGTACCCGTTGACCTTGTATGCTCACGCTGATGAGTCCGGAGGGAGGAGCAATGAGCGCCGCCGCCCGCGCTAGGGCCGTGGCCGCCGTGCCGCGGAGGCGCACGCCATCGCCCCAGGGGTCCACGCTGCGAACTCCTTGCGCGAGTTCGTGTTGTGGGCGGCGATGCCCCCAAGCACTTGGATTCACTTCCCTTCCTTCTTTTCTGCAGACATGCCGCTGAGGGGGCCCCTTGATCTTTGGCTGCAGCACACCGACTGCGACGCCCCGGAGACTGGAGCGGAAATTGAAGCCGTTGCCTCCGGGAGTATCTTCATGACCCGAGGCTGGGGCGAGATTGCCCGAGTCTGCCGCGCGGAGGACGCCCTCACAATCCACTTCGAGTACGATGGCGCCTCCATGCTGTTCTTCAAGGTCTTCGACGAGGAAGGCCGCCGCCTGGAGTGCTTCCCTGAAGGAGGTCGCTAGGACGGTGCAGCGGCGGGCACTGGGCCTGCCGCAGGCCTCGCCTGCAGCTCCTCCAGCGACAGCGGCGACTCCTAGTGGTCCAGCGACTCTATCGAGCTTTACGAGACTCCGAAGACGACCGACGACATCTACGTGCCCCCAAGCTCTCGCCGAGCCTGGAGTAGGGTTGCACCGTCAGGCTGCCGCCACTGCTGATCTAGATGAGGTTGGTGCCGGCCTCTAGTGGCCCACTATTGATGATGGCGTCATCCTCAGGGGCACGCGTAGTTAGGACTCCCTAAGTTCTTGTCTTTTGTTCCCTGCGAGGAATCAAGAAATGTCCCGTGGGTGTGTGTAAAGGTTTTGTAATGCCTCTTGTCAATATTGTCCTTACTATAAACTTGCACGAGCGTGAGTCCTACTTCAGCTTGGTCTCCCTTTCCGACCTCGTGATGACTTGGCGCTCTACGCTGACAGGTCCCGATCCCTAGGCAGGCTGCAGCCGTCGTTGGTATGCCAGGTCGCGTGCCGTGGTCAAGGCCAGGAGGTGAGCGGCCCGAGGTCCAGTAAGAGTTCCTGAGGCGCGATGCTCAAGAGGTCCCCTTTAGCGCTCAAGCAGCTGTCGAGAGGTAAGAAAGGGGGTGACGTTTCTGCAGCAAGGTTGCGGTTAGTATGGTTCTTAGTCCTAAGCGGTTTAGCCAACCCGGGCTCGGGACTTATCTTGATGGTCCGGAGTTGATTCCTCATGATGTGCCAGATTCGTGCATAGGCGTCCAACGCATAGCTAAGCTAGGCCCATGAGAGCCTCCCCCTTCTCCCTGCTTTACTTCATGCTTTGTGTCCTTAGGTCCCGGCCGTCGAGCGAGCTCAACCGCCGCTGGTATGCCAGGTCGCGTGCCATGGTCAAGGCCAGTGGGTGAGGGATGGAGAGCCAGTAAAAGCTCCTAAGTCGCGATGCTTGGGAGCTCCCCTTTTAACGCGCAAGTGGACTGCATGGGAGAAGAGGGGGCTCGCGGTCCCGCTTGCCGTTGCCTTGAGGAGATTCCTGCAAACCAGCACAATGAGAGACATAGTTTGCCATTACGGTTGCTGGTCCGCCACTGGTCGGTCCGCGAGAAGATGAAGGCACTGAGGGCCTGATGAGGTGACGTGCACCGGGCATGCCGCGAGCCAGAGCTTGACCACTCAGGTTTGTCGATGTTGCAGGGACGGACCCGAGCACAAGCGACATGCCAGCGTGAGTAGCCCCCGTGGCGGGTGAGAATCAAGCAGGTGATGGTCATAGGCAGATTAAGCATGGAAAGCAAACTACCATAGGTAAATGCATGAACGATACGTGCCACTGGGTCCAGCCCGAGCGGCTTGGGGATGATGCAGCCCGAGGGGCGCCCCCAGCAAGGTAAGCTCAAGACATAAAAAAGAAGGGATACATGCCATAGGGATGGACCCACGTGGCCTGGGAATAATGCAGCCCCGGGGGCGCTCCCAGCTAAATGAACTTGGAAAATGTCACTTGGTTCCGTTGATGAAGGGGTGTTGAGGCAGCTGAAGGTACGCGGCGAAGGGGTTGCCCCTCACGAGCCACTGGGGCCCTGAGCCTCGGGAGGCTCTGGGGGTTCGGGCAGTTCCTTGAGGAGCGTCGCCATCTCCGTTAGGATTGCGTGGTGCCTAGCCTCTTGACCCACCATGACGCTCCGCAGGTTGCGCTGGAAGGCAGCATCCACACTCGGAAGGCCAAACGGCATATGAACGTAACTGTGAGGTGGACCTTCGCAGCGCCCAACACGTGAAGACCAGAAGCGCTCCTAAGATGCGGCTTGGTTGAGCCCTGGTATGTCGATGCAGACGCACAGCTCACCACCCTCGCCTGGGTGAGGAGCAACGCCAGGTGGGCGGCGGTCGCCGCATATTGCTCTTGCTTCTTGAAGCTCCCGAGAGACCTTGGTGATGAACTCCTGAGCGCCGGCGCTCCTTGCCCAGTGTCCTCCTGAGGGAGACGTGCCGTGAAATACGCCTCCAAGTGGTGCCCGAGTGCCTCCCTCGTGACGTTGGCAAGGTCTGAGGCCCTCCAGAAGAGAGCCCCCAAGCCCTGCCCGAGGAGGGCGCCAGGCGCGCCTTCCTATGTGACAGAGGGAGGCGCCCCAGGTGCGGGTGCTGATCCTGACGAGGTGCCACTTGCGGCGCTGCCCTCCTGAGGTCCGGCACGGAGTAGCTGCTTCTACTTCTTGGGGACGACCTTAGGAGGGTACCGAGCTGCATTGTTGCCGGGGTCTTCGATTGACGCTGCTTGGAAGGCACGCTCGAGGGAGCACACCGCATCTCTTTCTTCATAGGGGACTATGATGATCCCGCCACTTCCTAGCATCTTGAGGACATTGTAGCCGTGGTGCGTCACTGCCATGAACTTTTCCAGGGCCGGATACAAGAGGATGGCATTGTATGGTAGACGGATGTGGGTGATGTCGAAGTCGATGGGCTCGTTGCGGTAGTTGTCTGTTGGGGAACGTAGTAATTTCAAGAATTTTCCTACGCACACGCAAGATCATGGTGATGCATAGCAACGAGGGGGAGAGTCTGATCTACGTACCCTTGTAGATTGCAACGGAAGCGTTGACACAACGTAGAGGAAGTAGTCGTATGTCTTCTTCCCGATCCGACCGATCCAAGCACCGTTACTCCGGCACCTCCGAGTTCTTAGCACACGTACAGCTTGATGATGATCCCCAGGCTCCGATCTAGCAAAGCATCGGGGAAGAGTTCCGTCAGCACGACGGCATGGTGACGATCTTGATGTTCTACCGACGCAGGGCTTCGCCTAAGCACTACAACGATATGATCGAGGTGGAATATGGTGGCAGGGGGCACCACACACGGCTAAGGAACGATCTTAATGATCAACTTGTGTGTCTAGAGGTGCCCCCTGCCTCCGTATATAAAGGAGCCAAGGGGGAGGGGTGCGGCCAGCCCTATGGAGGCGCAGGAGGAGTCCTACTCCTACCGGGAGTAGGACTCCCCCCAATCCTATTCCAAATAGGACTCCCAAGGGGGAAAGAGAGAGAGAGGTGGCCGGCCACCTCTCCTAGTCCTAATAGGACTAGGGGAGGGGGGGAGGCGCGCAGCCCACCATGGCAGCCCCTTTCACCTTTCCACTAAAGCCCAATAAGGCCCATATGGCTCCCGGGGGGTTCCGGTAACCTCCCGGTAATCCGGTAAAATCCCAATTTCACCCGGAACACTTCCGATATCCAAACATAGGCTTCCAACATATCAATTTTTATGTCTCGATCATTTCGAGACTCCTCGTCATGTCCGTGATCACATCCGGGACTCCGAACAACCTTCGGTACATCAAAATGCATAAACTCATAATAACTGTCATCGTAACGTTAAGCGTGCGGACCCTACGGTTCGAGAACAATGTAAACATGACTGAGACACATCTCGGTCAATAACCAATAGCGGGACCTGGATGCCCATATTGGTTCCTACATATTCTACGAAGATCTTTATCGGTCAGACCGCATAACAACATACGTTGTTCCCTTTGTCATCGGTATGTTACTTGCCCGAGATTCGATCGTCGGTATCCAATACCTAGTTCAATCTCGTTACCGGCAAGTCTCTTTACTCGTTCCGTAATACATCATCTCACAACTAACATATTAGTTGAAGTGCTTGCAAGGCTTATGTGATGTGCATTACCGAGAGGGCCCAGAGATACCTCTCCGACAATTGGAGTGACAAATCCTAATCTCGAAATACGCCAACCCAACATCTACCTTTGGAGACACCTGTAGTACTCCTTTATAATCACCCAGTTACGTTGTGACGTTTGGTAGCACCCAAAGTGTTCCTCCGGCAAACGGGAGTTGCATAATCTCATAGTCATAGGAACATGTATAAGTCATGAAGAAAGCAATAGCAACATACTAAACGATCGGGTGCTAAGCTAATGGAATGGGTCATGTCAATCAGATCATTCAACTAATGATGTGACCTCGTTAATCAAATAACAACTCTTTGTCTATGGTTAGGAAACATAACCATCTTTGATTAACGAGCTAGTCAAGTAGAGGCATACTAGTGACACTCTGTTTGTCTATGTATTCACACATGTATTATGTTTCCGGTTAATACAATTCTAGCATGAATAATAAACATTTATCATGATATAAGGAAATAAATAATAACTTTATTATTGCCTCTAGGGCATATTTCCTTCAGTCTCCCACTTGCACTAGAGTCAATAATCTAGTTCACATCGCCATGTGATTTAGCAGCAATAGTTCACATCACCATGTGATTAACACCCATAGTTCACATCGTCATGTGACCAACACTCAAAGGGTTTACTAGAGTCAGTAATCTAGTTCACATATCTATGTGATTAACACCCAAAGAGTACTAAGGTGTGATCATGTTTTGCTTGTGAGATAATTTTAGTCAACGGGTCTGTCACATTCAAATTCGTAAGTATTTTGCAAGTCCTATGTCTACAATGCTCTACACGGAGCTACTCTAGCTAATTGCTCCCACTTTCAATATGTATCCAGATTGAGACTTAGAATCATCTGAATCAGTGTCAAAAACTTGCATCGATGTAACCCTTTACGACGAACCTTTTTGTCACGTCCATAATCGAGAAACACATCCTTATTTCACTAAGGATAATTCTGACCGCTGTCCAGTGATCTACTCCTAGATCACCATTTTACTCCCTTGCCAAATCAATGCAGGGTATACAATAGATCTGGTACACAACATGACATACTTTATAGAACCTATGGCCAAGGCATAGGGAATGACTTTCATTCTCTTTCTATCTTCTGCCGTGGTCGGGCTTTGAGTCTTACTCAACTTCACACCTTGTAATACAGGCAAGAACTCTTTCTTTGACTGCTCTATTTTGAACTACTTCAAAATCTTGTCAAGGTATGTACTCATTGAAAAAACTTATCAAGCGTCTTGATCTATCTTTATAGATCTTGAAGCTCAATATGTAAGCAGCTTCACCGAAGTATTTCTTTGAAAAAACTCCTTTCAAATACTCTTTTATGCTTTACAGAATAATTCTACATTATTTTCGATCAACAATATGTCATTCACATATACTTATCAGAAATGCTGTAGTGCTCCCACTCACTTTCTTGTAAATACAGACTTCACCGCAAGTTTGTATAAAACTATATGCTTTGATCAACTCATCAAAGCGTATATTCCAACTCCGAGATGCTTGCACCAGTCCACAGATGGATCGCTGGAGTTTGCACATTTTGTTAGCACCTTTCGGATTGACAAAACCTTCTGGTTGCATCATATACAACTCTTCTTTAATAAATCCATTAAGGAATGCAGTTTTATTTATCCATTTGCCAGATTTCATAAAATGCGGCAATTACTAACATGATTCGGATAGACTCAAGCATAGATACGAGTGAGAAACTCTCATCGTAGTCAACACCTTGAACTTGTCGAAAAACCTTTTTGCGACAATTCTAGCTTTGTAGATTGTAACACTACTATCAGCGTCTGTCTTCCTCTTGAAGATCCATTTATTTTCTATGGCTTGCCGATCATCGGGCAAATCCATCAAAGTCCATACTTTGTTCTCATACATGGATCATATCTCAGATTTTATGGCCTCAAACCATTTTGCGGAATCTGGGCTCATCATCGCTTCCTCATAGTTCGCAAGTTCGTCATGGTCTAGTAACATGACTTCCAGAACAGGATTACCGTACCACTCTGGTGCGGATTTCACTCTGGTTTACCTACGAGATTCAGTAGTAACTTGATCTGAAGTTACATGATCATCATCATTAGCTTCCTCACTAATTGGTGTAGTAGTCACAAGAACAGATTTCTGTGATGAACTACTTTCCAATAAGGGAGAAGGTACAATTACCTCATCAAGTTTTATACTTTCCTCCCACTCACTTCTTTTGAGAGAAGCTCCTTCTCCAGAAAGTTTCCGAATTTAGCAACAAAAGTCTTGCCTTCGGATCTGTGATAGAAGGTGTATCCAATAGTTTTCTTTGGATATCCTATGAAGACACATTTTTCCGATTTAGGTTCGAGCTTATCAGGTTGAAGCTTTTTCACATAAGCATCGTAGCCCCAAACTTTAAGAAATGACAACTTTGGTTTCTTGCCAAACCATAGTTCATAAGGCGTCGTCTCAACGGATTTTGATGGTGCCTTATTTAATGTGAATGCAGCTGTCTCTAATGCATAACCCCAAAACGATAGTGGTAAATCGGCAAGAGACATCATAGATCGCACCATATCTAATAAAGTACGGTTATGACGTTCGGACACACCATTACATTGTGGTGTTCCAGGTGGCATGAGTAGTGAAACTATTTCACATTGTTTTTAACTGAAGGACAAACTCGTAACTCAAATACTCTTCTCTACGATCAGATCGTAGAAACTTTATTTTCTTGTTACGATGATTTTTCACTTCACTCTGAAATTCTTTGAACTTTTCAAATGTTTCAGACTTATGTTTCATCAAGTAGATATCCCCATATCTGCTCAAATCATCTGTGAAGGTTAGAAAATAATGATACCTGCTGCAAGCCTTAATATTCATCGGACCACATACATCAGTATGTATGATTTCCAACAAATCTGTTGCTTGCTTCATTGTTCCGGAGAACGGCGTTTTAGTCATCTTGCCCATAAGGCATGGTTCGCAAGCATCAAGTGATTCATAATCAAGTGATTCGAAAAGCCCATCAGCATGGAGTTTGTTCATGCGCTTTACACCAATATGACCTAAACGGCAGTGCCACAAATAAGTTGCACTATCATTATTAACTTTGCATCTTTTGGTTTCAATATTATGAATATGTGTATCACTACGATCGAGATCCAATGAACTTGTTTCATTGGGTGTATGACCATCGAAGGTTTTATTCATGTAAACAGAACAACAATTATTCTCTGACTTTAATGAATAACCATATTGCAATAAACATGATCAAATCATATTCATGCTCAACGCAAAAACCAAATAACACTTATTTAGGTTCAACACTAATCTCGAAATAATAGGCAGTGTGCGATGATGATCATATCAATCTTGGAACCACTTCCAACACACATCGTCACTTCACCCTTAACTAGTCTCTGTTCATTCTGCAACTCCCGTTTCGAGTTACTAATCATAGCAACTGAACTAGTATCAAATACTTAGGGGTTTCTATAAACACTAGTAAAGCACACATCAATAACATGTATATCAAATATACCTTTGTTAACTTTGCCATCCTTCTTATCCGCCAAATACTTGGGGTAGTTCCGCTTCTAGTGACCAGTCCCTTTGCAGTAGAAGCACTTAGTCTCAGGCTTAGGATCAGACTTAGGCTTCTTCACTTGAGCAGCAACTAGCTTGCCGTTCTTCTTGAAGTTCCCCTTCTTCCCTTTGCCCTTTTCTTGAAACTAGTGGTCTTGTCAACCATCAACACTTGATGTTTTTCTTGATTTCTACCTTCGTTGATTTCAGCATCGCGAAGAGCTTGGGAGTTGTTTCTATTATCCCTTGCATATTATAGTTCATCACGAAGTTCTACTAACTTGGTGATGGTGACTAGAGAATTCTGTCAATCACTATCTTATCTGGAAGATTAACTCCCACTTGATTCAAGCGATTGTAGTACTCAGACAATCTGGGCACATGCTCACTAGTTGAGCGATTCTCCTCCATCTTTTAGCTATAGAACTTGTTGGAGACTTCATATCTCTCAACTCGGGTATTTGCTTGAAATATTAACTTCAACTCCTGGAACATCTCATATGGTCCATGACGTTCAAAACGTCTTTGAAGTCCCGATTCTAAGCCGTTAAGCATGGTGCACTTAAACTATTAAGTAGTCATCATATTGAGCTAGCCAAACGTTCATAACGTCTGCATCTGCTCCTGCAATAGGTCTGTCACCTAGCGGTGCATCAAGGACATAATTCTTCTGTGCAGCAATAAGGATAAACCTCATATCACGGATCCAATCCGCATCATTGCTACTAACATCTTTCAACACAATTTTCTCTAGGAACATATCAAAATAAACATAGGGAAGCAACAACGCGAGCTATTGATCTACAACATAGATATGCTAATACTACCAGGACTAAGTTCATGATAAATTAAAGTTCAATTAATCATATTACTTAAGAACTCCCACTTAGATAGACATCCCTCTAATCTTCTAAGTGATCACGTGATCCAAATCAACTAAACCATAACCGATCATCACGTGAGATGGAGTAGTTTTCAATGGTGAACATCGTTATGTTGATCATATCTACTATATGATTCACGCTCGACCTTTCAGTCTCCGTGTTCCGAGGCCATATCTGCATATGCTAGGCTTGTCAAGTATAACCCGAGTATTCTGCGTGTGCAAAACTGGCTTGCACCCGTTG
Source organism: Triticum urartu (assembly GCF_003073215.2). Classification (NCBI taxonomy): domain Eukaryota; kingdom Viridiplantae; phylum Streptophyta; class Magnoliopsida; order Poales; family Poaceae; genus Triticum; species Triticum urartu. Next base: position 115,363,219 of record NC_053023.1, on the reverse strand, counting down.
TAGATGGACGTAGAGCTTATCACACCCGATCATCATGTGGTGTCTGGGCACGACGAACTTTGGCAACGGTGAATACTCAGGGAGAACACTTCTTGATAATTTAGTGAGAGATCCTCTTATAATGCTACCGTCAATCAAAGCAAGATAAGATGCATAAAAGATAAACATCACATGCAATCAATATAAGTGATATGATATGGCCATCATCATCTTGTGCTTGTGATCTCCATCTCCGAAGCACCGTCGTGATCACTATCGTCACCGGCGCGACACCTTGATCTCCATCGTAGCATCGTTGTCGTCTCGCCAATCTTATGCTTCCACGACTATCACTACCGCTTAGTAATAAAGTAAAGCATTACATCGCGATTGCATTGCATACAATAAAGCGACAACCATATGGCTCCTGCCAGTTGCCGATAACTCGGTTACAAAACATGATCATCTCATACAATAAAATTTAGCATCATGTCTTGACCATATCACATCACAACATGCCCTGCAAAAACAAGTTAGACGTCCTCTACTTTGTTGTTGCAAGTTTTACGTGGCTGCTACGGGCTTAAGCAAGAACCAATCTCACCTACGCATCAAAACCACAACGATAGTTTGTCAAATAGACTCCGTTTTAACCTTCGCAAGGACCGGGCGTAGCCACACTTGGTTCAACTAAAGTTGGAGAGACAGTCGCCCGCAAGCCATCTATGTGCAAAGCACGTCGAGGGAACCGGTCTCGCGTAAGCGTACGCGTAATGTTGGTCCGGGTCGTCTCGTCCAACAATACCGCCGAACCAAAGTACGACATGCTGGTAGGCAGTATGACTTATATCGCCCACAACTCACTTGTGTTCTACTCGTGCATATAACATCAAACCATAAAACCTAGGCTCGGATGCCACTGTTGGGGAACGTAGTAATTTCAAGAATTTTCCTACGCACACGCAAGATCATGGTGATGCATAGCAACGAGGGGGAGAGTCTGATCTACGTACCCTTGTAGATTGCAACGGAAGCGTTGAGACAACGTAGAGGAAGTAGTCGTACGTCTTCTTCCCGATCCGACCGATCCAAGCACCGTTACTCCAGCACCTCCGAGTTCTTAGCACACGTACAGCTCGATGACGATCCCCGGGCTCCGATCCAGCAAAGCGTGGGGGAAGAGTTCCGTCAGCACGACGGCGTGGTGACGATCTTGATGTTCTACCGACGCAGGGCTTCGCCTAAGCACTACAACAATATGATCGAGGTGGAATATGGTGGCAGGGGGCACCGCACACGGCTAAGGAACGATCTTAATGATCAACTTGTGTGTCTAGAGGTGCCCCCTACCTCCGTATATAAAGGAGCCAAGGGGGAGGGGTGCGGCCAGCCCTATGGAGGCGCAGGAGGAGTCCTACTCCTACCGGGAGTAGGACTCCCCCCCAATCCTATTCCAAATAGGACTCCCAAGGGGGAAAGAGAGAGAGAGAGGTGGCCGGCCACCTCTCCTAGTCCTAATAGGACTAGGGGAGGGGGGAGGCGCGCAGCCCACCATGGCAGCCCCTTTCACCTTTCCACTAAAGCCCAATAAGGCCCATATGGCTCCCGGGGGGTTCCGGTAACCTCCCGGTAATCCGGTAAAATCCCGATTTCACCCGGAACACTTCCGATATCCAAACATAGGCTTCCAATATATCAATTTTTATGTCTCGATCATTTCGAGACTCCTCGTCATGTCCGTGATCACATCCGGGACTCCGAACAACCTTCGGTACATCAAAATGCATAAACTCATAATAACTGTCATCGTAACGTTAAGCGTGCGGACCCTACGGTTCGAGAACAATGTAGACATGACCGAGACACATCTCCGGTCAATAACCAATAGCGGGACCTGGATGCCCATATTGGCTCCTACATATTCTACGAAGATCTTTATCGGTCAGACCGCATAACAACATACGTTGTTCCCTTTGTCATCGGTATGTTACTTGCCCGAGATTCGATCGTCGGTATCCAATACCTAGTTCAATCTCGTTACCGGCAAGTCTCTTTACTCGTTCTGTAATACATCATATCATAACTAACATATTAGTTGAAGTGCTTGCAAGGCTTATGTGATGTGCATTACCGAGAGGGCCCAGAGATACCTCTCCGACAATTGGAGTGACAAATCCTAATCTCGAAATACGCCAACCCAACATCTACCTTTGGAGACACCTGTAGTACTCCTTTATAATCACCCAGTTACATTGTGACGTTTGGCAGCACCCAAAGTGTTCCTCCGGCAAACGGGAGTTGCATAATCTCATAGTCATAGGAACATGTATAAGTCATGAAGAAAGCAATAGCAACATACTAAACGATCGGGTGCTAAGCTAATGGAATGGGTCATGTCAATCAGATCATTCAACTAATGATGTGATCCCGTTAATCAAATAACAACTCTTTGTCCATGGTTAGGAAACATAACCATCTTTGATTAACGAGCTAGTCAAGTAGAGGCATACTAGTGACACTCTGTTTGTCTATGTATTCACACATGTATTATGTTTCCGGTTAATACAATTCTAGCATGAATAATAAACATTTATCATGATATAAGGAAATAAATAATAACTTTATTATTGCCTCTAGGGCATATTTCCTTCATTGTCGTGCTGTCCGAAGGTGACGGGGAGGCGGACCTGCCCGATCGGGGTGGTGGAGCCGTCGGTCACTCCTGAGAAAGGCTTGGTGGGCTGAAGCTGATCATACGACACTTGGAGGTTGTCGAACGTGTCGACGGATGCTACCTCTTGAGCACTGCGTTGGTTTTCCCCGAAGAGGAAGGGATGATGCAGAAAAGTAGCGTAAGTATTTCCCTCAGTTTTTGAGAACCAAGGTATCAATCTAGTAGGAGGCTACACGCGAGTCCCTCGTACCTGCACAAAACAAATAAATCCTCGCAACCAATGCAAATAGGGGTTGTCAATCCCTATAAGGCCACTTACGAGAGTTAGATCTGATAGATATGATAAGATAATATTTTTGGTATTTTTGTGATAAAGATGCAAAGTAAAATAAAGGCAAAGTAAATAGCAAAGGAAATAACTAAGTAGTAGGAGATTAATATGATGAAGATAGACCAGGGGGCCATAGGTTTCACTAGTGGCTTCTCTCGAGAGCATAAGTATTCTATGGTGGGTGAACAAATTACTGTTGAGCAATTGAAAGAATTGAGCATAGTTATGAGAATATCTAAGTATGATCATGTATATAGGCATCACGTCCGAGACAAGTAGACCGACTCCTGCCTGCATCTACTACTATTACTCCACTCATCGACCGCTATCCAGCATGCATCTAGAGTATTAAGTTAAAAACAGAGTAACGCCTTAAGCAAGATGACATGATGTAGAGGGATAGACTCATGCAATATGAAGAAAACCCCATCTTGTTATCCTCGATGGCAACAATACAATACGTGCCTTGCTGCCCCTACTGTCACTGGGAAAGGACGCCGCAAGATTGAACCCAAAGCTAAGCACTTCTCCCATTGCAAGAAAGATCAATCTAGTAGGCCAAACCAAACTGATAATTCGAAGAGACTTGCAAAGATAACCAATCATGCATAAAAGAATTCAGAGAAGATTCAAATATTATTCATAGATATACATGATCATAAACCCACAATTCATCGATCTAAACAAACACACCGCAAAAAGAAGATAACATCGAATTGTTCTCCACAAGAGCGGGGGAGAACATTGTATTAAGATCCAAAAAGAGAGAAGAAGGAATCTAGCTACTAACTATGGACCCGTAGGTCTGAGGTAAACTACTCACACTTCAGCGGAGGTGCTATGGTGTTGGTGTAGAAGCCCTCAGTGATCGATGCCCCCTCCAGCGGAGCTCCGGAACAGGCCCCAAGATGGGATCTCGTGGATACAGAAAGTTATGGCGGTGGAATTAGGGTTTTGGCTCCGTATCTGATCGTTTGGGGGTACGTAGGTATATATAGAAGGAAGGAGTACGTCGGTGGAGCAACAGGGGGCCCACGAGGGTGGAGGGCGCACCTGGGGGGGTAGGCACACCCCCTACCTCGTGGCTTCCTCTTTTCTTTCTTGACGTAGGGTCCAAGTCTCCCGAGTCTTGTTTGTTGAGAAAATCACGTTCCCGAAGGTTTCATTCTGTTTGGACTCCGTTTAATATTCCTTTTCTTCGAAACCCTAAAATAGGCAAAAAAAACAGGAATTCTGGGCTGGTCCTCCGGTTAATAGGTTAGTCCCAAAAATAATATAAAAGTGGATAATAAAGCCCAATACTGTCCAAAACAGTAGATAATATAGCATGGAGCAATCAAAAATTATAGATACATTGGAGACGTATCAACGGACAGGACGTTGAGCCCTGCGCTGCCATCGATGAGGGTCTTGGTAACTTGCACGTTGCTAATGACTGGTGAACAGAGCATCGGGAGGGTGCCGGCGGTAGCCGCGCACTTGAGATGATCTACCGAGCTGAACGTGATGGAGCACTTGGACCATATGAGCGGGCGCGTGGCCTCGAGCTTAGGGAGGACTGCATTCACTTCACGAGTGAACTGTTTGAAGATACGCTGTGAGGCTGGGGCTTGAGCCCCGCCCAAGATGCAGGCGATGGCACACGGCTCCTGGAAGCCCCCAGCCCCCTCGTCCTGATGGTGGTCGTCATTCCTTCTTGGTGGTGGCGGTAGTGGAGGGAGACTGGCATTGCCCTGAGGACGATCCTCACGGGGCTGATCCCTCTAGGCGCCCTCGCGAGACTGATCCTGCCAGCGGTTCTCACGAGGCCGGTCACGCCACTCCTGGCGCGGGCCTCGGTCATCCCAGCGTCCACCACCATGTCCTCCTCCTCGGTTGTAGCCCCGGTCGTTGCGCTCGGGGCGTCGACCGAAGCGTCCTTCTCGAATGGCTCTGAGCTCTTGACAATCGCTGGTGTTGTGGCTATGCAGGTTATGGAAGGCACAGAACAATCGGCTACTCTTGGATGACTTGGGATGGTCCCTGCCACGCTTTGTGTCCGGATCCGCCGCGAGCATGGCTGCTCCCTTGCGCTTCACGTATTTGGCCTTGGATTTCTTCTCCTCCGGGCCTGCAGCTGGGAGATCGAGGAGGGAGAGGCGCCCCTCCTCAGCTCTTGCGCACTTGGTCGCCAGGTTGAACAGCTCCAAAGATGTACACAGCTCCTCGTGGATGGTGAGCTCCTCCTTGATCATGACGTCATGGACGCCATCAAAGAAGGCGGAGATGATGGCCTCGTCCGTCACCTTGGGGATCTTGAGGCGAACGTTGTTGAACCGCTGGATGTACTTCTGGAGGATCTCTCCTGGTTGTTGCTTTACGCGGCGTAGGTCACCCACAGCGGGTGGGCGGTCGCGAGTGCCCTGGAAGTTGGCAACGAAACGGTCGCGCATCTTGTTCCAAGAGGAGATCAAGCCTGGAGGTAGGTTCAGGAGGCAAGAGCGGGCACCATCCTTGAGAGCCATGGGGAACCAGTTCGACATGACCTTCTCGTCGCCGTTGGCTGCCTCAATGCTTAGCTCGTAGAGCTGCAGGTACTCTGCGGGGTCGGGGGTGCCGTCATAACGAGGAGGTAGATCCGGCTTGAACTTGCCCGGCCAAGCGACGCTACGCAGCTCAGGGACGAAGGCACGACAGCCTTCCGTGGTCACCGGGACTCTACGCTGGTGCAGAACTTGTCCTTCATGGGGTCTGCGCACAACCGCTGCAGGCAGCACGCGATCTTACCATGGTGGCACAGGGAGCGCGGCGGCGTTTTCTCGCGGCCGAGGGACTTCTTGGCAGCTTCTTTCTTCTTGCGCGGGCGCTGGACGCGGCAGGTCGCGCCGTGGGGCCGCGCACCTTGGCGCCAAGACTCCGTCTTGGGGCAGAGGTGGTGGACGCGCTCCATGGGCCACGCCGCCCGCGGCTGGCGGAGGGCGAGGCAGCGAGAGGGACGGCGCAGGGGAGCCCCCTACGACGCTGACAAGCTCGGCGATGCGGTCAAGCCAGTCCTCTAGAGGTCGTCGACTGGGCGGTACTGCAGGAGCTCGCGCGCCATGCACAGAGTGTCCCGCGTGTCCACGGGAGCGTGACGAGCGTGGGATGATGAACCGGCCGGGGTCAGCGATGGAGTGGCGGTGCGGCCGTCCCGCCGCATCGAGGGGTGTAGCAAGGATGCTTCCTGCTCGTTCCCTGCCGGGCCGGTGGCGGCGTTGGTGGCAGGCGACGGAGAACGACTGGGTGGCCCACCGACGGGAGCCGTCTGAGAAATGCGGGCGGCAAGGGCAGCCTGGCGCTCAGCGCGAGCGCGGCGAGCATCCGCCAAGGAGACAATGGAGCAATGGTACACTGGGCGACGGAAGGGAAGCTTCAGCGCACCCCTACCTGGCTCGCCAAATGTCGGATCTTGGGTTTCGGAAAAATCCTCAAGGTTCGAACACCGGGGTGCGCGCGAAGATCTCCCCCTACCGATCCACGTCCTAGCTTTGCTAAGATCTCTCGGGCTAACTCGACGAACTCGCAACACAAAGGACACAATATTTATACTGGTTCGGGCCACCATTGTGGTGTAATACCCTACTCTAGTGTGGTGTTGTGGATTGCCTCTTGGGCTGAGGATGAACAGTACAAGGGGAAGAACATCCTCCTGAGGCGAGGTGTTCTTCTGCTTGGTGAACTTGTGGTTGTTCGGATCTCTCCTCTCCTCCCTCTAGATCAGTCGACCCCCCTCTTGATGAGTTGATCCCTTTCTATGGTGGTGGCTAGTCCTATTTATAGAGGCCCTGGTCCTCTCCCCAAATATTGAGCGGGAAGGGAGCCAACAACGGCAAATTTGAAAGGGGATAGCTAGTAAAGCTTATCCTGACAAAAGCAGTCTTCGCGTGCAAAAGGCTCTGGTGGTGACGCCGCCCTGGGCTCCATGGTGACATCCGTCTTGCCGTCCTGCTGGTCTTGGTCTCGTTGCACTGATATGGAAACCTTTGCTTGACACGTCGGTACTCCGCGCCTGCGCTTGCTTCCTTAGCACCAAAGAGGAAAGAAGGACACTGTGCGCGTTGGTGCCCGCCTAGCGCCCGCTTGATCTTGATCGTCATGGCTCACGTCATTAAAACCTCGCGAGGTTTGCCTTGCCTTGAACACTCTGCCCCTCGGGAGCCAGCCCGGTGAGGCCGCTCCCCAGGAGGTCTTGTGTTGTCCGCCTCACGAGGCTTGGCCCCTCACGAGGGTCTTGAGTTCTTGTTGGTGAAGATGGGTTGTACGGGCCTGCTCGTAGAGCCACACCATGGGCCGCAGGCAGGCAAGTCTGGGGACCCCCGTTCCCAGAATGCTGACAAGCATTGCATATTCAGACGTACGATAGGCGGATGGAATATGTATGAAAAACAATAAGCAGAAGGCATTTCAAAAAAATTAAAAGAAATGAAAGCTACGCACCATATGAACATGCAACCAATATCACTATCAGGTAAAAAGTGTCACGTCGTTAGTGCCGTTTCAAGAAATTAGAAGTAGTACAAGCTAGAAGGCAATGCAAGATGCAAGCTACATCAAACTCCCAAGTTAAATGTGTCTTATGGGTAAGTGATCGTTGCAGGTTTAAGTTGTAAGCTACGCAGATGCAATTCAAGAAAATCGGAAGCAATACAAACTAGACATAATATGGAACACGCAACCACATATAACAGTTCCAAGTTAGAGCAAGCACCTATGATGGTGGAGTAGGGGAGATGTGCTCATCATCTACACGTATGTTCTAGAAACTGGAACAGGTGTCATATTCATAGGCATTATGTGTAAAGTAAGTAGATGCAATTCAACAAAGTTAGAAGCAATACAGGCTAGACATCATACGCAACATGCAACCACATATAATAGTGCCAAGTTAGAGCAAGCACCTGTGATGGTGGAGTAGGGGAGATGTGCTCATCATGTACATAGCTACGTTGACTGTCTAGCCTTGCGTTGTCTTGCGAATCTTTTTGGGAGGATGGCGGAGTAGAATTTGTAGAGACCCTCCGTTTCAGTTCCTCGAAAGGACCACCATCATCTAATGCCTTACCAATTTCCTTCCGCTTTATTGATTTTGCATTGTGACGTCAAACCGACAAGAAAAAGGAATAAAATTCGCTCTTCAGAACTCATTCATGCATGATATTGACGAACACTACTCTGATGAAAGGCAAAGTCATCATACGAGCATGGAATATGTACGAAAAACTGGACGGCTTGACATATTCACACCTATGATGTGGTAACTAAGCAGAAGGGACTTTGACAAATTAGAAGCACAGCAAGCTAGACACCATATGGAAGGTGCAATCAATATCACTCTGCCAAGTTAAAACTGTCTCGTCATAGGTGGCGTTCATCAAACTAGAAGCACTAGTCGGTGTCAAAACCGGCAGGTCTCGGGTAGGGGGTCCCGAACTGTCCGTCTAAGGCGGATGGTAACATGAGGCAGGGGACACGGTGTTTACCCAGGTTCGGGCCCTCTCGATGGAGGTAATACCCTACGTCCTGCTTGATTGATATTGATGATATGAGTATTACAAGAGTTGATCTACCACGAGATCATAGAGGCTGAACCCTAGAAGCTAGCCTATGGTATGATTGTTGTTGTATATCATCTATCGACTAGCCTGGCCTCGGTTTATATAATGCACCAGCACTACTAGGAAAATGCTTATAGTTCGAAGTTTACCAGTAGCGCATAGGCATGACCCCACGCTACTAGTATTTAGCAGTAGCGCTGGGCAGAAAACACGCTACTACTAATATATAACAGCAGCGTTTGTTTGCTTGGGCCGCGCTACTGTTACATGGGCCGCAGGGCAAAAGCATTAGCCCACTTAGCTGTAGCGTTTGTTTTGAAAGGGCGCTACAACTGGTGGGCTTAGCAGTAGCGCCGGCCTCTAAACAGCGCTACTACTAGAGCAAAAGAAAACCGGCCCGAGCGCCCCCGCACCCCCTCACACTCTCACAATCGATCCCCTCCGCCCGACGATGCCGCCCCGGTTAGGGTTCATCCCCGACCGCCTCACCCCCGTCGACGGTGCCGTGTGCCGCCACCACGCGCGGTCGCCTCTCGCCTACTCTGACGCTCCAGCCCCGTAAGTCCCCCTCGATCTCCTCCTCCCTGCGCGCGCCACACTAGCTAGGCTCCAATCGATTTGTCACGGCGGCTCGCCATGTTTTGGGATTTAGGGATTGCACGGTGGCTCCGTGCTTTGATGCGACATGCTTCTCGCGTGATTGGGAGAGAGTAGAGAGAGGGGTTAGGTGAGAGAAGTAGAGCCTTTTTGTTGCTCACCGAAACTTAGGAGAGAGTAGAGAGAAGTAGCTAGAGAAGTAGAGGCTTTTAGCACATATAATTGAAACTTGGGTTTCAATTCTTGGTTGCTGCCCCTGGAGAAGTGGTGGCGGCGGCGGTGCCTAGTGTTCTAGGGTTTAGAGTGGGGGCGTCCATGTCGTGACTAACGTTTCCGACATTTAGGATCATTGATGTAGTACTTGTAACTACTTGTCATTCCTTCACTGGAACAACCATAGTGCTCGACCATAGAATCGTGAGCATTTTTTTAGCTCTGATATGACAGCAATGGTTGAGGGTTTCAATTCTTGGCTACTGCCACTAGCTTCTTTGTTGATGCACATAAAGATATGACCAAGAAGCCCTCACTGTTATGTGGTTTCATGGAAAAATCAATGCTTGATTCGATACTCTCTTTCAGGTTGAAGAGAGTATCTGTATGTGGTGATGCTCAAATTGCTAAGTTCTTATGATGCTGTTAGTGAGCCCATTTTTGGTAAATTTTAGAAAAAGAAAACACAGATAGACAGAGAGTTGTATATGATTGAAAAGGGGGTGTTTGCCTTTTATAGTTTTAATTATTGTGCATCTGATGCCAAAGGTGGAATGGATGTTTACTTATTGTGGTCTGGAAGATTCTAAGCTGGTTCAACTTTTGGATGTGGGAATAGATAAAGTGTTCCCCTGGACTGAACTTTATGTTTACTTTTTAGTTGTTATTTTGCTTGCCATGTGAACTCTAGCTATGAAAACTTTATGTATACTTTTTGGATCGTTAATCCTTTAATCATACTGCTTTTTGGAAATGGCGCCACCACCACCACCACCATGTCGACGGTGCAAGTCAAGGTGCGCCAGCAGCCTTGCAACTGGCACGCTGTTTGGAATCTACTTCGAGTCTAGTTTTCTTCATGCGGCGGTAATAAATTATATGAAACTAGTAACTACTATTTTGTTTTTAGTGTTATTGGCATTAATGCATCATCTATATATCATTTTGCTTTTTGTACACAGATCATCCCATGCAATGTGAGGTCAGAATTCAACAAGCTGACTTGAGACTCTGTGACCTTTGAGGCTCCTGGGGTCCCCTACACTATGGAGATCGAGAAAGGACGAAAGATGACGCGGGTGGGAGGAGATGGATGGGTCCGTTTCATCAACCACATGCGTATCACCGGTGGTGAGTTGATCAGCTTCTCCTTAAGAGTTGAAAGACCCAAGCTGGCCGTGATTTATGTCAACAAAGCAGAAGATTATGAGGATGATGAGGATGATGACGACCCACTCGGTGATGCCATCGTAGCTTAAAGAATGAAGTTGAGCGAGGAGGAGGTGTGCAACCTATGGGACATCATTCCGCCACGTGCTGACTTCGTCGGGGTGCCATTCATGACCTGCCTGACAAGTACCATGGTTGATCGACATATCATGGTATGTTGCATTTACTGTAGTTTTTAGAGTAATTTGATGATATGCTTTATTGTTATACTTAGTTTAGAGTCCGATGATATATATGCTTAGTGAATCTTATATGCTTTATTGTTATACGTAGTGCAGTGCTGTGTCCTCCTTCTGTTAGAAACGATCTTCTTGTGGTTCGCTAGAAACGAGAAGTTGTGGAGGACGGTGGAGCCTTTGGACAAACCCATGGCCAAGTTGTTGAGTGTGGTGCGGTGGCCTTCTGTCGGCGGCGGGGAACCAGATCTGAGGTGGTGAACGATGGCGTAGCAGGAACAACTCCGGTGCGATGGACGTTTGCTGTAGTGGAGCGGTAGCAGTGAGATGCAGGACGGCGTGGTCGAAGTGGTTCTGGTACAGCGCACATCGGCGTCATGGATGCAGCTCTGCCTCGGCTTCAGCTGCTAAGTCCTTGAGGGCGTTGCGGTTGCGGTTGCGTTGGACGATGACGTCGAGGTACCGGTTCCTGCGTGATGGAGGAGGGCGGCGGTGGTTTGGGCGCGATGAGGTGGAGAATGGAGGAGGCTGGGGTTTCGCGGCTGGTGGAGAGGGCGTTTTGGCGCCCATGAAATATGAATGGGGAAACGGAGGGAGGGGGGAACTAACGTGAACAATGTTTCGCTTTGGGACGCACTTGTTTGAAATTTGGGGAAAGTTACAAACTTTTCCCCCATCTAAAATTTCGGACATATTGCGGGTTGGGGGTAGGACAGTAATCTCAGGTGTCCCAAATGGTGGGCGGGATAGATTTCGGCCGAGCGCTTGAGTGTTTAGGCGCCCAATTTGTATGAATGCTTCTCGGAGGCGGTTGAGACTGGCATCTGGGTGAATTTACAAACCTAACCCGGTTTAGACCTTTGGACATCGGGCCGATAGGCTACACGTGCCAGAGTCAGGATAGTAATTTCCTACCACCAAACATTAGTCTCACTTAGTTTCGGGTGACCAGAGGCTTATTTGGCGCTTCGTTCAATATTTGGGAGCAGAAACATTAACGTTTTTGGTTCTCTTGAATTGAACTTTCAGGATTTGTCAAACTTCACAAATCTTTACTCTTGAAAATCCTAAAACTATGATTATTTTGGAATGGAGGGGGTACATTTGAATATACATTGTACATGAGTATATATTAAAAATATATGCAACTTACCTCAGTTCATGCATGGTTCCAGATATAATCTCCTTGGTTGCAAAAAAATAGTTAGACATGCGTATGAATATATAGCATGTTCAAACGCACAACAAAGATTGATGCCCCCTTTTAGATCTGATTTACAAATGCCGTTATCTCGGGTTCAAATAGATGAATGCACTTCCTATGAATTCGAATCTTCGAAACCCCCTTTATGTTGAATTCAACATGTATTCTATTTCGTAGCTAGCAATTTGGAATGTATCCATGTAAGTGACAAATGTATAAAGTGATTCACACTAACAACATGGAGTGCACTAATTAATGTTGATATATGAATTGCAAAAGCAATGAATTGCCTATATTTCAAACCGCTCTCACTCTATGGATCAATAATTTGAAATAAGCACATGCACATGTTAGAATTCAATACAGTATGGGTGTCTGATAGACCGATTTTCGTTCATACGCAAATTGCAAAATTCATGATCTCATCCAAAAATAATAATGCCATTTATATTTTAATTTAATGCGTAGAACCGCCTTTTACATGTAGATGCACTATGCCTCGTCCCGTTCTCACAAACGTGCAATATATCTCTCTATCTAACGCGTAAGTGCACGCACTTTATATACATCAACATTTCTCTTTCAGACATGCTCACAATCTCTCCCGGGGTGTCGGGGTGTCTCACGCACACCCCCCCTCTATCTCTCTCTCTCTCTCTCGTTCTGACTACTATGTACCACTCTTTTCACTAATCTTAGTTGGAAAACACTACTTCTCTCACGTGCATATATACACACGCACGGTGTGTACTAGCCCTCTATATGCACATATATGTGCCTACGTGTAGCCTGCACGCACATTATCTTTAGGCCTCTCTCGCACACATTACCCCCCCAGACACACCTCTCTCTTAGTCTCTTAGTAGTTGGCAGATATGATTCCATCAGATCATTCGGTAGGATATCCCTGACTGTTAGGCTGGATGGTAATACGAGGCAAAGTTTTACCCAAGTTCGGACCCTTGCAGTTGAGTTAAAAGCCTACTCCTGGTACTGTATATTAGTGATAGGGCTGTGTACAAAGTACACGTGAATACCAGGCATTGTGCGTGTGTGTATACTATCGACGAACTAGCCACATGGCTTCCATAACATACTCGGGTCCTAGGGTTACAAATCATATATAGTCGGCTTATCACCAGCGGGGATAGAGTCCTCCACGACTCTGGTAGCTTCGTGTTGTACGCCGAGTCCTCCACATGGGTCTTCATATAATGCGCCTCGGTCCAACCTATGTGCCGCAGGATGGAACCGACCCATGAGTCCTCATGTTGACCCACCACAACTAGAAATGATGTGCCCACCCCAACTAGAAATGATGTGCCCACCACACCACACATGCAATCGGCCACTAAGAAAATAAGCATATACAATAGTACAATGTTATACATGAAAGTTAATTGCATGGTGCATCCAAAAAAATTTGTTCTGCATTGTGAATGTTTATATTTTCTCCTAAAATATTAGTCATGTGAAAGAGAACCGAAGGGCATATCTCTCCTTGTCTCCACCGGACACCCCCTCTTTCTACACCACTTTCACGTACGCACAAAAACTATCTCTCGGCCCTCTAAAAGTATGCATGCCCATGACACATTCACGCGTGACAGTCACTGTATTTTAAGAGAAAGCACTATATGGTCGGTTGACTTCAGAATATGCTCATTACGGTCACCATATATATTCTCGTGGTGAGCATACGATATCTAGCTAACGACACGTCTCCGTATTTTGTTAATGACACTAACGGACATTGTATTTGATGCATGCTCCGTATTTTGTTGACGACACTTACGGTCATTGTATTTGAAGCGAAAGCACGATATGGTCACTAGACTTCATAATAAGCTCATCACGGCCAGCACATACATTTTGTGGTGCTAACCACCATGTGGTTGGATGGTTAGGAGGATAGTGGTTTCTCGAGACCACCAGGGTTAAAGTCGTAGTGCTCGCATTTATCATGGTTTAATTTCAGTATTTTTCCAGCGATGTGTGTTCAGTGGGAGGAGACGTTCCACTCGACTACAAGGCACCTACGGCGACTTCGTCAAATCTCAAGATCATATGCTGGCTCACTCTCTCGATGGTGCTCATAGGGGTAGGATTTGTGTGTGTGCGCTTATAGCGGTGAGTGCTTGCGCCTATATATGAGCGCTTGTGTCTGTACCATGTTAAAAAATACATGTCGTGATTATATGGTCACTGGCTCACCCGTACAACTCCGTATTTTGTTGATGACATAATCAATTGACCAGTCAAACGTTCCGCGTGGCGCAACTAGTGTTGCACCATCGGGGCGCGTAACCATGGGGCCCACGTATCAGCACGTATATGAAAGAAAGAAATGCTAGTTTGAGTCTGTACTGTGTTAGCAAAATACATTTTAGGGTGATCATATGGTAACTGGGTCACCATACAGCTCCGTAATTTGTTGTTGACACGATAAATTGACCAGTCAAACGGTCCACATTCAGTAGCGCACATTACCATAGGGCCCACCCATCAACGCGTATATGAAGGACAGAAATGGTAATAAATTAGTGGTCGGTGGGGATTCGAAGTCGTGAGACCTCTGGTTGGCAGTCGCCGGCGGTTGGGGGTGCAGTGATTGGGTGGTGGCGTGGGGATCGCCGGAGAAAAAGCTCGGCGCAGGGGGGCCTAGAGGGATGGCCAGGGCGGCGGCGGACCGGCAGTGGGGAGTGGTTTCGGGCGAGCGGGGCGGCGGTGGCCGTTGGTTTGGCCGGCGGTGGCTGGTGGCTCAGGGGGTCGAGGTTGAAGATAAACTGCAGGCCCTTGATTTCGTATCAAACGGCCAGAAAATGTACTGACCAAAGCTGAAAAGGTCAGTCGACTGACGTGTAGCCTCACCCTGCACGTACACATGCATGCACGCAACACTCGCACGAAGACAAGCACACATGCATGCGTGCAACACTAACATGTACACATAACGAACACACTCACGCATGCAGGTGGGCAACACTGACATGTACACATTGCATTCACAAACACACGCACGTACGCACACATGCATGCAACACTGAAACGTACACATCCATGCACGCCACACTCGCACGCCTGCATGCACACCTCACACGACGCAAGACACACGCTAAACCTATACGTGCATGCACCCTTTGTGAAGGACGTGGATTGTTACGGGTATTAACCAATCTAATCCTTTTTTTGCAAGGTTTAATCAATCTTATCTGTGATAAGCAGAACATTGATGTTTGAAGCGGTCTTTATGAATCACAACGTATCGAAAGGGCTATCAACGTATATATGAAAATTTTAAAATTCTCTTACATTATATAGTAGGCTTATCTAGATGAAATAGATGACATCGCACTCAATGACCAATCATCGATTTATGAAATGCCCGCTTCTGACCGCCCTGGCCCACCAAAAGTTCCTCTGCCGTGCGCTGCCTACGTTGGGTCACTGACATGCAGGCCATGTACCCAAAGAGCCCACACGCCAGTGGAAGAACGGCACGGTGTCGTACATCAGAGTCGAGGACGCCACTCGATGCACGCCCGACTGAACACGCCTCCTTGCCGCATTAAAATGCCTCCATGAAACCCATGTGGAAGCCGAGAAACCCACTCTAGACACACGTCCGTTCAGGACCGGGCCGGCATTAAACGCAACGCCGTCCGAGCTCCTCCCATCCGCCATATATTTAATCTCCTATTTAAACGAGGCCAAACGCTAGCCAAGAATCGCACCCCTCTGCCGCTCCCCTATCTCCTCCTTCACCATTTTGTCCACTCTTGCAACGGCTTATGAAGAGTAGTTATCCCGCATCCAAACCGGTTTGGTGGCCCGCCGAGCCCGCGAGATACGAGCTATGCAGCTCGCTGATCCACCTCCCTCCCCTCGCCCGACGGAGCCAGTTGCCGCCCCAAGCCGGCGAGCGGTTCAGCAACTCGCCGCTCCAGGCCAGCTCGATGAGGAGCGGCGCATGGGTGTCTTCGTTGCCGTCCACGCCACCGCCTTGTACCGTGGCTCCCGTGTCTTTGATCGTGTCTCCCATTTATGTGGCCGAGACCCCCATGCCGGAGGCCACGCCATGCAAGCGGAGATAGAAGCCGGGTGCGCGGAGAGCGACGAGTCGGTGGCCAGCGCCTCCGCGTCCGCCGCCATCACCAAGGAGAAGTAGACCATGGGAGGCCGCCGCCGCTTGGGTCCCATGAAGGCCACCGCGGAGTCGCCGCCGGCGTACATAGTAGTGTCTTGCTAGATCCTTTTGGTGCGAGGACCTTTGTCGACCCCGCATGGGCTCCACAGAAGCAGAGAATCCCCCTTCCACCATCATCTTGGGCATCAGCCAACCATATCAGTTGGGCAGCGGGGAAGCGAGCCGTCCTTTGCGCTGAAGCATATACCTCCGGGGCTCCCGGCAGTCCGGTGATCGTGCTGCCAGAAATGAGGAACACAAATGGATCGGCGGGCGGCCATTTAGGCCAGGTATTATATACCTGTGTTGTCCAGAACTAGCACCACTTAGTTGATTTGAATGTAATGAAATCCGTCATGTTTGCATGAAAATCCGGTATTTTATATGAATTCCGTCATTGTTTATGAGAAATATCGCTGTGTTTGCATGAATTTCATCTGGTTGGTTGAGTTGCTGTCAGAATGTGTGTGGCTACGGTTGGATGGCGTAATATGCGGGTCGCCAGTCGGTCTGCGGCCGGCTCGGGCGGCGTGGTGGGACAAAAAAATCACGGCTCATGCGAGCTCGTCTCCAACGTGCACGCTCGAGGATGCATGAGCACCCGAGCCATTCATTGTTCATCGGTGGCAAAGGCACCGGTGAACAAAAGGGTCACCAATATTTTGGCTACCCCGGGCAAAATCCAAATAGCCCCTCCCAGTAGATTCAAATCCCTCGTTCGCCGTGAAATTTTGCCATGTGTTGTTTTCAGGGACTAGCAAGATGCCCGTGCATTGCATGGAACATCCAGATGCGTTTTTTACAAAACACCTGTTGTGATTGTCCCATGCAGGAGTAATCCCATGTGTGAAAACTAATGATATCTCGACAACTTTATCGGAAAAATGGTATCTCGAGAATTTCATCGAGAAAATGATATCTCGAGAAAGATGAGAGATAAGGTTAGGAGGAGTGGGGCGTGGTGATGACTGATTATCGGACTGGGCGGAGGCATGGGCATCGACGGTGCATTATGTCTTTGTCGGATTTCGGGTTCCGGCAGACCCTTGAGGTTCGAACACTGGGGTGCGCGCGGAGCTTTCGCCTCCTACCTACCTGCACCCCTCCGCCTTGCTAGGATCAAAACTAAGGAAAGAACAACACAAGAGGCACATGGTTTATACTGGTTCGGGCCACCGTTGTGGTGTAATACCCTACTCCAGTGTGTGGTGCGGTGGATTGCCTCTTGGGCTAATGATGATGAACAATACAAGGAAGAACAGCCTCGCGAGGGTCTGTTCTTGGCTGGGGCGATGAACTGCTGGGAGGAGCTAAGTCGCCCTTCTCTCTCTCTCTCTCTCTCTCTCTCTCTCTCTCTCTTTCTTTTTGCCCTCGGTCCTCTCTCCCCTGTCTAGCGGGTGGCTGGTCCTATTTATAGGGGCCCTGGTCCTCTTCCCAAATATCGAGCGGGAAGGGAGCCAACAATGGCGGGATAATTTGAAGGGGGACAGCTAGTAATAGCTATCCTGACAAAAGTAGTCTTCGCCCGCGCAAAGCTCTGGTGATGACGCCGTCTTGGGCTCCACGGTGACCTCCGTCTCGTAGTCCTCCTGGTCTTGGTCTTGTTGCACTGAAATGGCAACCTTTGCCTGATGCCTCGGTACTCTGCGGCTGCGCTTGCCCCCTTTGCACCAAAGAGGAAAGGAGGACACTACGTAGGCTGGCACCCGCCTGGCGCCCTCGGTCGTCATGGCTTGTGTCACGGGCACCTCGTGAGGTACCCCGCCTTGATCTCTCCGCCTCCTCGTGAGCCAGCCTGATGAGGCCGTGCCTGAGGAAGCTCCGCGCCCTCCGCCCCGCCCCACGAGGTTTGGCCCCTCGCGAGGGTCTTGGGTTTGTGTTGGTGAAGATGGGCCACGCTGGGCCCCCTTTTGAGCCACGCCACAGGCCGCAGGCAGGCAAGTCTGGGGACCCCCGTTCCCAGAACGCCGACAATAGCCCCCAGGCCCAAGGCGCGCTCGTACTTGGCCATGCAGGGAGGCGGAAGGGCAAGAGCGAAGCGCCGCGGGCCCTAACAGTCTACGGCCTTGGGCGTCGCGTGGCGGTTGATTGGACGTGGGCGCCTTAGCAACCGCGCGAGTTGATTAAGGAGCGGCACCCACCTAGGCTTTGCTCCTTGCTTTCCCCAGTTGCTGCTCAGATCCCCTTTCTTGCGCCTCTCCTTCCTTCCTCCAAAATTTCCAGATCCGCTCCGACCGTGTGACCTAGGAAGCCATGGCGCCTCGCCAGCCCCCGGCCGTAGCTTGGTACTCGTCCGCCCTGGACCCACCGAACGTGTCGGAGGCAAGCCTTGCCCGGTTGTGCCGGATGGCGACGGTGCGGGGCGTCAACGGGGCGAAGATGTTTAAAGCCGGCTCCGCCACCCCTGAGGGTCAAGGGAGCACCTTCTATCCGCTCTTCGTAAGTGCCATTGCTGCTGGCCTGGTGCCTCCCTTCTCCGAGTTCTTCTTCTCTGTCCTCCGCCACTATAAGCTGCAAGCCTTGCATCTCCACCCCAACTCCGTCCTTCTCTTGGCAATCTTCGCCTATTACTGCGAGGCTCACGTAGGGGTGCAGCCCTCAGTGGCCTTGCTGCGCCACTACTTCTACCTCCGGACCTCTCGCGGTACTGCTTCCGCGTGCGCGAGCTTCGTCGCGTACGGTGGCGCCATTGCCATTTCGAACCCTGGGAAAAGGATTGAGGGCTTCAGGAGCAAGTGGGTCTTGGTGGATGCTGGGCGCGTCCACCCTCGGCTGATCTTGCCAACGGAGCAGCCCACGAGCTCCAGCAATTGGGGTCGAGCGGAGCTCACAGACCCCCGCGCGAAGCTAATGTTGGAGAAGATGGACGCGGATATGAGGCCGACCAATACGGCGGCGGCGAAGCTGACCGGCGCGTCGCTGCTGAGGGAATTCCTGGAGCACTAGCTGGCTCCGCTTCGGCAGTACTCACTTCCGATGTGGAGGCCCCGTCTGAGCCCCGCGGTCTTAGCCGATGGTGATCTGGCTGCTGTCCTCCAATCTCCGGTCGGGGGCAATGTGGCGAGGTCGGTGGGCGCTCCTACGCCCTTGTTCCTTGGCGACGACTGGGAGCGGGTAGTGGAGCCCATGCCCGTCTTCAACGGGGATGGGCCCGTGCCCATGGAAACTCCCGAGGAACCGGTGGACGTGCCCTCCGACGACTCCAGCGAAGAGGAGGAAGGAGGGGAGCGGGGAAAAGGGCCTGACTCCGAGGTGACTGACAGAGAGTCGAGGGCTCCCCTCCCCCGGCGCAGGTCCCGCGTTCTCCGCCTCTCTCCGAGAGACGACGACGAGGATGACAATGAAGACGATGACGAGCAGGACGGCGGGAGCTCACCCCCGATCCCGAAGAAGGACATGACCGGGCTGATCTCCCGCGGGCCTGCCCTGGCCCCGGGGCGGACCGCACCTTCCGCTTCCAAGCTTCCCGAGGTTGACCCTTCCAGCCGGCTTTCAGGCTTCAAATTTGGCCGGAGGCCGCTTGAGCTCACCGGCGACGACCCGTAAGCATTCGATTCCTGTCTTTATCTCTTGCTCTGCTGCTGAGGCTTGACATCCGCATCTCTTGGATAGGTTGGCGCCCGCAGCAAAGAAGCCGAAGGGGGCTCCTGAGGTTCCATCCATGGCAGCGCCTCTGCCCGCGAAGGAGGGTGACCGCAACGCACAGGCTTCTCCTGCCCGGTCGTCCTCGCGAGGCCTGGCTGAGCCGGCTGGGGCGAGCTCAGCCCCCACGGCCCAAGTGGCTCCCGAGGTGCTCTCTCCTGCCGCCGCCACCACAGCTGTCGGGGCGCGGCAGACTTTG
The DNA here is from genome assembly GCF_003073215.2 of Triticum urartu. NCBI lineage: Eukaryota > Viridiplantae > Streptophyta > Magnoliopsida > Poales > Poaceae > Triticum > Triticum urartu. Next base: position 115,343,215 of record NC_053023.1, on the reverse strand, counting down.
CCTCAGGATGCTGCGGTCGCGCTGCCGCCTTCTCCTCCTACTCCACCGGCTGCTGTCTCTCCGACTCCTTCTGCCGTTCTGGATCGTGCTGTTGCTGAGCTAGACCGACTGCGGCAGGATCTTCTTGGCGCCGACCCCCGCTTGGTGGCCGGGCGCTTGGAGCTGGCTTCAGGATGGGTTCGCTCCGACGCACTGATTCGGGCGGCGCTGGTCCAGGCCTCGATGGCATGCGACGAGGAGAAGCATGCCATCCTTGAGGCGAAGGCTGCTCGTGACGCAGCCCTGGGGGAGGTGGTCGTCGTCCGCGGTCGCTGCAAGGCGCTGGAGGACGAGTTGCAGGGCCTGCGGGACCAGCTCGTGAAAGAGGTCCGCCTTCGCCTAGAGCAGGAAGAAGGTGTGAAGGCTCGCGAGGCGGCCGTCATGGAGAGGGAGGTCAAGCTCAGGAAGCGCCGCGACCGCCTAGGCGCGCTGGAGCAGGAGTTGAGGGAGAGGAAGGCCGAGCTGGACGACAAGGACCTGGTTCTTGCCGAGGACCGCGTGGCCTTCACGGAGATGGAGGCGAAGGCTCGCTCCTCACTGAGGACGCTTTACGACAGCGGCCTGGAGAGCCCGCTGGCTGGCGCCGAGGATGGCCCCGCCAAGCTGCTTCCCTTCTTGGTTCGCGCTCTTGAAGATGTCGCCCTTGGCCTTGGCCCCACGGCGGAGGCCGAGGCGCGTGTCCTGTCTTCTGCAGCACTGATGCGGGTGCTCACCCACATCTACCTTCACGATCCCGACGTCGTCCTCGACGGCCTGCTGGAGCCAGTAAGCGGCGAGCGTACCGCTGCCGCTGCCGAGGCCGTGAAGGGTCGCTCGGAGGTTCTGCTGGGGAAGTTCCGGGCCTTCAGCACGAAGCCGAGGCAAGGCGCTGCCGACCCCGCTGCTCCATGAGGCGAAGCCACTCCGCGCTGCTCCACCGCCAACAAGTGGCTCCGCTGTGGCTCCTGTCCTACTTTTAATTCCTGCACATGTATCGTGCCTCGAGGAGGCGTTTAAACTTGCGTTTGGTATCGAGATAACAGTGTGGACTGTAATATTTGCTTTTGAATTCCTTGAATTTACGCTTTTCCTTCCTACTTTCTTATGTTCTACGCCGGCAGAGCCCGGCCCCGCGCATACCTCACCCAGCATTAGCCCCGACCAGAAACCAGGACGGGACCAAAGGAGTGAGGGGCTACGTGACAAGTTAGGCTCCTGAGTCGCGATGCTCAGGATTCCCCCTTGGTGCACGAACAGCAAGTAGGGAGGTGTGATGCGGGTGGATCTACCGTTCTACGTCTGCAGAGCCCGGCCGCGCGTGCCTCACCCAGCGCTGGTCCCGACCGGAAACCAGGACGGGGCCACGGAGTGAGGGGCTACGTGACCAGTTAGGCTCCTGAGTCGCGATGCTCAGGAGTCCCCCTTGACGCTCAAACGGCCTTCATACCTTGGCTCCGCTCGGGGAGAGACGCACGACGAACCAGGCCCGGGGGGACCTAGCTGGGCGGCGTGCGTCTGGGTGTGACCCAGGCGCAGCCCCCGTGCCCAGCCCCCTCGCGTGGCACTCCCGAGGGCAGGCGTTACGATGAGGCTAGACACTGAGCTCTGGGCTCCCTGAGGTTGATGCGGCCCGGGGGCCACCCTCAGTTGTTTATCACCAGCGTGGAGCATAGTGCTACCGTATGTGTACGGGCATAGCCGCTCCTCGGCAGTGTCGTCAGCCAGCGCGGAGCATGGTGCTTCCACTGGTACGTGGGAGGGGGCCCCCCTCCGGGAGGAGCCCCCGGGGCGTGTACAGCCCCACCCTGACACGTGGCTGGCACGGTAGGGCCTGGTGAGGTGTATCTGGGCACTCGTGAGCCAGCGCGGGACTCACGGGGCCCTACCTCTAGGCGGGTTGCGCCTGGCACTGGGCCTTATCTTGTGATGCGTTCCTGCAAATTTGGTTAGATGTCGGCACTCTACGTCCTTGGGTCCCGGCCCTCGAGCTGGTCTCAGCCGTCGCTGGTATGCCAGGTCGCGATGCCATTGACAAGGCCAGAGGGTGAGGGCTGGAGAGCCAGTAAGAGCCCTGAGTCGCGATGCTCAGGTACCCCCCTTTAACGTGCAAGTGGTCGGCATGGAGAAGAAGAGGTGCCATGGACCGGCATCAAATAATCAAGCATGGTGGGTCTAACGCATAATCGGAAATAAACGCAAATGGGATACATCCCACTGGGCCTGGCCCGAGCGGCTTGGGGATCATGCATCCTGAGGGGCACCCCCAACAAGGTAAGCTAACAACATGGAATAAAAAAAGGGATACACACTGCAGGGACGGACCCATGCGGCCTGGGAATAATGCAGCCCTGGGGGGGCGCTCCCAGCTGGAAGTATAACTAGAAAGGCGTTACCCGATGATGTTGAGGATGAAGGAGCATTGATGTAGCAGGCTCGGTGGGCTGCGGGAGCCGATCCTCACGAGCCCCCAGGCCCAGGGGCCTCAGGAGGCTCCGGAGGCACTGGCGGCTCCTCGCGGGCCATCTCCATCCCTGCCAGGGCAGCAGAATGCCTGGCCTCTCGTGCCTCCGTGATGCCCCTCATGAGGCGCTGGTACGCGTCAGCCGCGCTCGGCAGGCCGTAAGGCATGCGAACGTAGCTGTGGGGTGGGCCTCCGCAGTGCCCCACTAGCGAGGGCCAGAGGCGCTCCAGAGAGGTGACTCGGTTGAGCCCTGGTATGTCGATGCAGACGCGCAGCCCACCATCCTCGCCTGGATGGGGAGCCACTGCTGGTAGGCGGCGGCCGCCTTTCATGACTCTTGACTCCTGTAGCTCCTAAATGACCTTGCTGATGAACTCCTAAGGGTCTGGATCTCCTTGCCTTGCTCCTTCTTGAGGGAAACGTGCTTCGAAACACGCCTCCATGTGGTGCCCAAGCACCTCCCTCGTGACCCTAGCTAGGTCGGTGGCCCTCCAGGGGAGAGCCCCCGAGCCCTGCCTGAGGAGGGCGTTGGGCGCGCTTTCCTATGCGATGGGAGGAGGTTCCCCCTGGGCAGGCGCGGGCCCAGAGGGGCCTGCCGCCTGAGTGGTCGGGCCGGACGATGTCTTCTTCTTCTTAGGGGCGGTCTCGGGAGGCCTCCTGCTTCCACGATCCGGGTCTTCCAGTGACGCAGCCTGAAAGGCTCGTTCCAGGGAACACACCGCATCCTTCTCTTCACAGGGTACCGTGATGACTCCGCCACTTCCTGGCATCTTGAAGACGTTGTAGCCGTGGTGAGTTACGGCCATGAACTTGGCCAGTGCTGGGTACCCAAGGATGGCGTTGTACGGCAGGTGAATGTGAGCGACGTCGAAGTCGATGAGCTCAGTGTGGTAGTTGTCGCGTGCCTCGAAGGTGACAGGGAGGTGGACCTGCCCAATCGGGACCGTGGAGCCGTCGGTGATACCGGAGAAAGGCTTGGTTGGCTGAAGCTGGCTGTAGGGCATTTGGAGGTTGTTGAATTTTTCCACGGATAGGACGTTCAGCCCTGCCCCGCCATCGATGAGCGTCTTGGTGACCACCACGTTGCTGATGATTGGGGAACAAAGCATCGGGAGGACTCCGGCTGTAGCCGCACACTTGAGCTGACCTGCCGAGCTGAACGTGATGGCGCACGTCGACCACCTGAGAGGGCGCGTGGCTTCGAGCCTGGGGAGGACTGCGTTCACTTCGCGGGCGAACTTCTTGAAGATGCGCTGAGAGGCTGGGGCTTGTGCCCCGTCCAAGATGCAGGCGATCGCGCGCGGCTCCTGGAAGCCCCCAGCCCCCTCGTCCTGGTGGCGGTCTTTGTTTCTTCTTTGCTGCGGCGGCAGCGGTGGGAGGCCTGCGTTGCCTTGCGGGCGATCCTTGTGAGGCTGATCCCTCCAGTCCCCCTCGCGAGGCTGATCCCTCCAGCCCCCCTCGCGAGGCGGGTCTTGCCAGCGATCCTCGCGAGGTTGGTCGCGCCACCCTTGGCGTGGGCCATGGTCTTCCCAGCGTCCTGCGTTCCTTCCTCCTCCTCGCCCGTAGCCCCGGTCACTGCGGTCAGGGCGACAGCCGATCCTTCCTTCTCGCACGGCTCAGAGCTCTTGACATTCGTTGGTGTTGTGGGTGTGGAGGTCGTGGTACACATAGTACCGGCCGCCCTTGGAAGGTTCAGGCCGATCTCTGCCTCGCTTGGTGTCTGGTTCTGCCGCGAGCACGGTAGCCCCCTTGCGCTTCACATCCTTGGTCTTGGGCTTCTTCTCTTCTGGGTCTGCGGCAGGCAGTCGAGGAGGGAGAGACGCCCTTCCTCGGCCCTGGCGCACTTGGTTGCCAGGTTGTACAGCTCCAAGGAGGTGCACAGGTCTTCATGCATCGCCAGCTCCTCCTTCATCTTGACGTCGCGCACGCCGTCGGAGAAGGCCGAGATGATGGCCTCCTCGGTCACCTTGGGAATCTTGAGGCGCGCGTTGTTGAAGCGTTGGATGTACTTCTGCAGGGTCTCCCCGGGCTGTTGCTTGATGCGGCGCATGTCGCTTACGGCGGGTGGCCGGTCGTGAGTGCCTTGGAAGTTGGCGATGAAGTGGGTGCGCATCTCGTCCCAGGAGGATATTGTGCCTGGAGCCAGGTTCAGGAGCCAGGTGCGGGCCCCGTCCTTGAGTGCCATGGGGAACCAGTTCGCCATGACCTTCTCGTCTCCGTTGGCAGCTTCGATGCCCAGCTCGTAGAGCTGGAGGAACTCCGCAGGGTCAGCCGTGCCGTCGTAGCGAGGAGGCAAGTCTGGCTTGAACTTGCCGGGCCACGCGACGCTGCGTAGCTCGGCGGTGAAGGCGCGGCTGCCTACTGTGGCCACGGGAGGCCTTGGATGACGGGGAGCTTGGTCTTGCATGTCCCCACGCGCTGCAGCTGGGTGCAGCGCGGGGTCTTGACGCGTGGGAGCAGGAGCATGGTCGCGACGTGCTGGAGCAGGGAGCGCCCGGGCAGCTTCTTGCGGGCGAGGGACTTCTTGAAAGCTCTGCTCTTGCTGCGCTGGCACCTGCCAGAGCGGGTTCCGCCCAGGGGCCACGCGCCTTGGATCCATGGCGCCTTCCTGAGGAGGAGGCGGTCGGGGCGCCGCCGGAGCTTCATTGCCCGCGCGGGGCGGGGTGCGGTGCAGCGGAACGGACGGCGCAGGAGAGCCCCCTGCGGCGCGGACGAGCTCAGCGACGCGGTTGAGCCATTCTTCATAGACGTCGTCGACGGGGCGGTAGCGCAGGAGCTCGTTCGCCGCGATGAGTGCAGCTCGAGCCTCCATGGGTGCGCGGAGCGCGCGGGACGAAGAACCAGCTGGGGTGAGCGAGGGAGTTGCGGTGCGGCCGTCTTACCACACGGACGGATGCTGGGACGATGCTTGACGCTCGTCCCCCGCCGGGCCGGTGGCGGCGTTGACAGCAGGTGACGGGGAACGGCGAGGGCGCCCGCCAACAGGGGCCGTCTGGGCGACGCAGGAAGCGAGCGCGGCCCGGCGCTCGGCGCGGGCCCGACGAGCGTCAGACATGGGCGTGATGGTCGGAGGAGAACAGGGTGGTGGAAGACGAATCCCGGCGCACCCCTACCTGGCGCTCCAAATGTCGGATTTCGGGTTCCGGCAGACCCTTGAGGTTCGAACACTGGGGTGCGCGTGGAGCTTTCGTCTCCTACCTACCTGCACCCCTCCGCCTTGATAGGATCTAAACTAAGGAAAGAACAACACAAGAGGCACATGGTTTATACTGGTTCGGGCCACCATTGTGGTGTAATACCCTACTCCAGTGTGTGGTGCGGTGGATTGCCTCTTGGGCTGATGATGATGAACAATACAAGGAAGAACAGCCTCGCGAGGGTCTGTTCTTGGCTGGGGCGATGAACTGCTGGGAGGAGCTCAGTCGCCCTTCTCTCTCTCTCTCTCTCTCTCTCTCTCTCTCTCTCTCTCTTTCTTTCTTTTTGCCCTCGGTCCTCTCTCCCCTGTCTAGCGGGTGGCCGGTCCTATTTATAGGGGCCCTGGTCCTCTTCCCAAATATCGAGCGGGAAGGGAGCCAACAATGGCGGGCTAATTTGAAGGGGGACAGCTAGTACTAGCTATCCTGACAAAAGTAGTCTTCGCGTGCGCAAAGCTCTGGTGATGACGCCGTCTTGGGCTCCACGGTGACCTCCGTCTCGTAGTCTTCCTGGTCTTGGTCTCGTTGCACCGAAATGGCAACCTTTTCCTGATGCCTCGGTACTCCGCGGCTGCGCTTGCCCCCTTTGCACCAAAGAGGAAAGGAGGACACTGCACGGGCTGGCACCCGCCTAGCGCCCTCGGTCGTCATGGCTTGCGTCACGGGCACCTCGTGAGGTACCCCACCTTGATCTCTCCGCCTCCTTGTGAGCCAGCCTGACGAGGCCGTGCCTGAGGAAGCTCCGGGTCGTCCGCCCCGCGAGGCTTGGCCCCTCGCGAGGGTCTTGGGTTTGTGTTGGTGAAGATGGGCCACGCTGGGCCCCCTTTTGAGCCATGCCGCACGCCGCAGGCAGGCAAGTCTGGGGACCCCCATTCCCAGAATGCCGACAGTCTTGGTTTGTATCTGTCTCACACACACCCATGTAGGTGGAGGACATGCACGAAGAGAAGAGGTGCATGCACGAAGCACGTACTCCCGTGTCTTTCCCAGCCACACCCATGCGAGTACACGGTGGAGCTCATTTCTGTACGAAAAGGCAGCCCACGTGGTAATTTGACATGTGTACTGGTTGTCCACTTGATGGAGGATCTTCTACCATGGGTGAACAAACAAATTGTGACTTGATGCGTCATATGGGGCCTACCTTAGAGGTAAGGTTCTGTACACTCGAGATGGTTTGTACGTAAGTATTACTTTTGATGTGTCCCGTCAACTCGCAGAACGAGGAGAAGCTTGCTTACTACGCCGTCTCCCCCGCCCACGGGCGCGATGGCTCGCAAGACGAGGTGAAGCTTTCTTACTACGCCTATGCCCGCTCCCTCGCCCACGCGTGCGGTGGCTCGTAGGACGAGGAGAAACTTTTACTACTCCCTCCGTTTACTCCTTGTCCCTACCTTGGTTAGAGAGATTATCATATTATTTGGAATATATGTCGTTTAGTAGTACTCCCTCCTTTCCAGTTTATGGCTCAATTTTCTTGGAGTAGTATATAGGAGTAGTACTACTACCACAATTTCCTTGGAGTCCGTGGTGTGGTAAGCTACCCTAGGCTATGTTACTACTCCCTCCTTTCTATTTTATGGCTCAATTTCAAAATCTCTCCAACCAAGGTAGACGATTAGCGGTGGAATTTATTTCGTAGTTTGCACAAGTAATGTACGCTCGTTTTTCTCAATAAGTTATGTCTACCGAGGCATTAATTAGAACGAATGCATGCATGACCACTAAATTTCCATGAACTTCTACATGCATTGGTGAGTTTTCTCTTGACAATGCTTGCATCGGGTGATTTAACGCACGTCGAAATCCAACATGTGATGGTACTATTACTACTAGTAGAATAGAGACTTATGAAACGGAAAAATGAATTTTTTTAGACGAGCCCTATAAACCGGAAAGGAGGGAGTAGTAAGTAGTATACTACCTCCATAGTGGGTACGTACTTCGTAAAATCAGATTTTCCCAAAACTAAGTTGCTCAACCTTTATTTGCTTGTTTCCCTTCCTGCCTCGTTGCCTCGAACAAACTATGCCAAACTCCACTGCCTGCCGCGCGAGAAAAAACCCTCCCTCGCCTTTTTTTAATCCGGGTTTGTATCGATGGATCACGCGAATTAGCAAAAACCAAGTTGTGTCTTGTACTCCTCCGTCGACGCTCGCTTTCATGAATTCTGTACTTCCTCTCACCGACATGTGGGACGTATAGCAACCAGGTCAACGTGTCATGCACCAAATAACAGTGCAGAATAGCAGGGGGGACACACCGCAGTCATACCTCCCCAGTAGTAGTAATGAGCAATAAGACGTCAAATCACAATGCCGCACCTTCCCAGATGGACGAAGCAACAATTATTTCACACTTCGCTTCGCCATCATCTCTTTCAAGAAAACCACGTAGTATTGCTTCTGCCATTCTTCTGCCTCAAGAGGGACACGCACATCGCCTTGGTACATCATGACACGTGGGACTGCATGACAGGCCATGCTCCCCCGCCCATTGCTCGGTAAAATCACCTCATTTTTACTACTTCCTTCGTATCGGTTTACAAGGCATGCACGTCGTTCTAGGTTGAGAATTTAACTGGCTATATATGTGATGAACAATATATGTTTAGAAACTGCATCCGCTTAAGAATCAAATGATATACCTTTTGAGACATAGTAACTCATATTTAGTTAGTCAAATGGATGACCGAGAACTACATGCGCGCCCTATAAACCGAGATGGAGAGGGTAGTACAATACGTATATTTATCTACTCCTATAAAAGACTCAGTTGGTGATGATGGTGTGTCTACCATCCGTCATTTCTGACCATCAGATCTGCATCTAACGACTATGATGTAAGTCGTGGCATTTTTGCAACAAGACCCCACTCCTCTGCTCCAATTTGCAGAAACCCCTTAGTATCTTGAAACCAACCACATCCCTCCCCCACCTCATCAAAACAGCCACAAGGAATATATTTTGAGTGAAACCTAATACGAGTATATTTTTAGTGATATATACACCAAACTATAGTGTTTTTCTTTCAAGTTTGTGAACATGTACTATTCTATTTTGGATCCGTTGCAACACATGGGCACATTGCTAGTTAGATCAATATAGTTGGGATTCACCAAGGAGCAAAACCAAGTGGTAGGCTACTCCTGTCGTGTTGGCGTTGCAACTCAGGGCTCATTCGGTTTGGAGGAAATTAGTACGTACGAATTAGGAGTAGTATAGGAATTTGATAGGATGGCACTTGCCATCCTAAGGAATTGACTTGCCCTGTTCCTACACGCAAAATCTATGAGGGATTGTTGAGTGTTGGGGAGACTATCATTTGAAGCACAAGAGCAAGGGGTTCATCGTCAACACACCATCTATTACCTTTGGAGAGTGGCGTCTCCTAGATTGGTTAGGTGTCACTTGGGAGCCTCCGACAATATTGTGGAGTTGAACCAAGGAGTTTGTAAGGGCAAGGAGATCGCCTACTTCATGAAGATCCTACCCGAGTGAGGCAAGTCCATCGTGGGTGATGGACATGGAGGGATAAACAAGGTTGCTTCTTTGTGGACCCTTCGTGGTGGAGCCCTTCATGGACTCGCATAGCCATTACCCTCCGTGGGTTGAAGTCTCTATCAACATGAGCGTACGATAGCACCACCTATCGGAACCATGCCAAAAATCTCCATGTTTTCATTGCGTTTGCACACTCCAATCCCATCCCTTTACTTTCTTGCAAATAGCATGCTTTACTCTTTCTGCTGCCTATATTCTTGCCATGCTTTCTTGAAATGTATTGTGAATGCTTAAACTTGTGCTAAAACTCCACCTCAATTCTAAGAAGTTAAAAACAACTACTTTTTCTTATTGAGGGTCTAATCAACCCCCTCTAGACACCTCTTCTCAATCCTTTCAATTGGTATCAGAGCATTGGTATAATTTGAACAAGTATATAATTTGAACAAGTATATTAATAGCCCTTGTGCTCCTCCTATTGATCCCTTGCATCCTACCGCCGATGAGTATCTTGACATGACCCACAACCTTAGAACTATCAATCTCATCATTACAGGGTTGCCTAGAAATTTGCTTGTATGCTTGCCTACATTTGAATGTTCTCATACTATATGGAGATATCTTGAGGAACGATTTCCAAACTATTCTTTGAAAAATATAGATGAGATTCTTGAAAAGTCTATTGCTTTTCATAAAATGAATCCTAGTGATCCTAAATTTGGTGATTGTCTATTTGAGCTTCGTGACCTCATGTGTGGCAAAGGAGATGTTGGAGTCATTAGTAGCATCATTTCTCAAGTCATTATAATTCATAAAGATGAACATTATCATGATCATAAATCTAATGAATCACTCTCTCTAGGTGATGATCGATCACAAGACGATGTTGAACATGGATATTATGACGAGGATGATGATAGTGACTTTGATCTTGATGAGTGTATGAGACACTTTGGTCTTATGGCTAACCTTCGTGGTTACATGGCCAGAGAAAAGGAATGGGTTCTTGATAGTGGATGTACCGATCACCTGACCAGAGACAAGGACATGTTCTGTGAGCTTGCTGAAAATGATGGTCCCCGAAAGTGTGTCACTTTTTGTGATAAATCAAAGGGTAAGGTGGTTGGCCTTGGTAAGGTGGTCATCTCACGTGACAGCTCCAACCATAATGTTATGCTCGTTGAACTCTTGGCTATAATTTACTTTCCATATCTAGACTACTCGATTTCAGTTTCAATGTTCTATTCACTGAAGTAGATTGCCAAGTGTTTCAAAGAGATAATCATAAAATGGTATTTACCGGTATTCGTAGATGTGATCTGTACATTGTTGACTTCACTAAAAGAGCTCAACCTAAAACTTGCCTAATTGCTAAGTTTTCTAAAGGTTGGTTGTGGCATATATAGAAGGTTAGGTTATGTGGGCTTGAGAAATCTTGACAAGCTTCTTGAAGATGAACATATCCTTGGTGTTGAAGATGTTATATTTGACAAGGATAGACTTTGCAGTGCTTGTCAAGCAGGAAAACAAGTTGGAGGAAGTCATCCCGTGAAGAACATTATGACCACAAGAAGACCGCTCGAGCTACTTCATATGGATATTTTTGGCCCCAACTCCTACAAGCTTCTCGGTGGTAACTCGTTCGGATTGGTCATTGTTGACGACTTTTCAAGATTTACATGGGTGTTCTTTCTTGATGACAAATCGCAGGTGCAAAAGATCTAGGAAGGCCCAAAATCAATTTGAAGTGGAGATCAAGAAGGTTCATAGCGACAATAGAAAGGAGTTGAAGAACGCCAATGTGGATACCTTTCTTGACGAAAAAGGGATTTCACATGAGTTCTCGGCTACGTACACGCCTCAACAAAATGGATTTGTTGAGAGGAAGAACCGGACACTTATTGAGATGGCGAGAATGATGCTTGATGATTACAAGACGCCAAAACTTTTTTGGGCAGAAGCGGCTGAGACATCTTGTCATGCAAAAAATCGACTATATCTTCACAAGCTTCTTGGGTAGATGACATACAAGATTCTTACCGGTAAGAAACCCCAAGTTGGATACTTTCGAGTATTTGGCTCAAAGTGTTAAATTCTTGATAAGCATTGTTGTTCGAAATTTACCCCTAAATCTCATGAAGGTTTCCTACTCGGTTATGGCTCGAAATCTCATGAAGTTTGATGAATCTAAGGATTCGCAAGTAGAGTAATTGCCAATTGATGTAGGAGACAAAGATCCCTCGGAAGCAATTCAAGACTTGTCTATTGCCAATATTCGTCAAACGGAGGTGAAGGAGAGTACCTCACCCATTCAAGTTGAAGCCACAACTTCACAACAAGGTGAAACACAAGTTGACTTGGAGGCATCCATGAGTGGAACACGTCAAGATGAAGGAAACGAGGAAGTACAACAAGATGAACCTCATCGACCTCCTTCTCCACCTCCATAAGAGAACAACAACACCAACAACAATGAAGAAGGACAAGAGGAAGAACAAGACAATAAAGAGGATGTTCCGCCCCGACCAAAACAAAACCTCTCACGAGTTAGAGCAAGAGTCTCAAGAGATCATCCCGCTGAACAAATCTTTGATGATAATCAAACCGGGAGAATTACTTGCTCTAAAACTCGTTTGGCTAACTTTTGTGAACATTACTAAATCATTTCTAGTATTGAACCTATGATGGTTGAAGAAGCTCTTGATGATCCAGATTGGGTGAACGCTATGCATGAACTACACAATTTTGAGAGGAATCAAGTTTGGACATTGGTAGGAACGATGGACGACAACCAAAATGTCATTGGAACTAAGTGGGTGTTTCGGAATAAGCAAGATGAAGATGGACAAGTTTTACGCAACAAGGCCCGTCTCATTGCCCATGGCTACACTTGACTCGAAGGTATGGACTATGGTGAGACATATGCCCCCGTTGCTAGACTTGAGTCCATACGCATCTTACTTGCTTATACTAATCATCATGACATTATGTTATATCAACAGGACATCAAAAGTGCTTTTCTAAATGGAGAAATTGAGGAGGAAGTCTATGTTAAACAACCTCCCGACTTTGTTAATCCTAAGAAATCTAATCATGTTTACAAACTTCACCAAGCTCTTTATGGTCTTAAACAAGCTCCTAGAGCATCGTATAAATGCTTGACTAAGTTCCTTATTGAAAACGGCTATTGTTGGGGATATAACTACAGGGTATGACCCACCCAAGAGGGGACAGGTCATGCCACTAGCGGCTTAAAGATGAAGATGCCCGATAAGGTCCAAGAAGGTGTGAAGATGGCGGTTCATAGAGCAAGCTTATTGGAGGCCCAAGACCCGAGGACGACTTGAGTCCCACGGGTGTGAGCCGCCATATGTTAAACTTGTATTCTAAGGCAAGCTTAGTTAGATACCGAACCATACACATTTTGTATCAGCCGCCCGGGACTCTGTAAGCCGCCGGGCATCAACCTGTATATAAAAGGGTGACCCGGCGGCGGGTTAACTCAAGAAATAACTCATCGAGAACTAGGTCAAGCATATTCGCTCCTAGGTAATCAAAACCAAGCAATACAACCTAAAGTAGGAGTAGGCTTTTACCTCGTTGAGAGGGGCCGAACCTGGGTAAACTCTCTGTGTCCTTTGTCCCGTTTAACCCCTTGAAGCTAACCTAGCTGCGATGGCTCCACACCTAGGTACTTTTGCTAGGGCATCTGCCATGTTAAGTCCCCGATAGTTGGCACCCACCATGGGGCCAGCGCACTGTGGTTTCGATTTCTTGAAGGGCAGCTTCGCAGGGATCAAGGGATAAGCCGTCGGCTGGATGACCAAAAGCCGTTGCGGGAAGCTCTATATCGATGACACTAGCTGTGGCTCCGAAGCCAGCTCAATCGAGTATGGATACTTGGTCCCCTTCGGCAGAATTTACGTCTTCACACTACAAAAAAATACACTTCCGTGATGATACGCGTTTGTCACAGTAGGTCACGTTTTCTGTCATGCATGTACATCCATGAAAAATTCATGACAAAATCAACATAGTCATACCTGTGATGTCGTAGAAGTGTTCCATGACATTACCAAAATTATCATCATGGAAGTGTCCACTTCCATGACGATAAATCGTGTGTCACAGAAGTGCTTTCATCAACGGTGACCGACATGTGGCATCCACCGTAATGGAACGCTGTTAAGCTATTGGGTCCGTTTTTGGATACGATAACCCGTTAACAGCCCCGACCAATGGGGATTTTCCACGTGTAAAATCATCATTGGCTGGAGGAAACACGTGCCGGCTCACCGTTGGGACAGATGTCATCCACTCATTGGACCCAAAGTACCTATGATACATCGACACATGGCACGGCCCAACAGAGGCCCATTCCTGTGAAAAGGCCGGCCCGTTTGACTTGGTAAAAAGGTGGCGGGCCGGCCCACGGCAAGCCTATTAATGGCATGTTCGCATATAGCCCATTTACAACCCGCTAACCCAGGGCCCATTTACGGCCTATTCGAATTAGGCCCAGTAGCGTCATCTGGGCCGTCCAATATAATTCCAGCCCGTTTTAACTTCTGGCCCATGCATGGCCCATGACGTCTTTAGGCCCGTATGAGGCCCTTAGTAACCCTCGGTCCATTAATGGCACGTGGTGAAACTGGCCCGTAATAAACAGTATCACTTTATACCCATTAACGGTCCATTATTTCGTTGGGCCGTTTCCAGCCCATGTTATCTTTCGGCCATCTCAGGGCCCATTTATTCTTAGGCTCATTTCTAGTATTCGTTTATTTACGGCCCGTTATTGTCATTTTCTGCTTGTGGGCCAAATTTAGCCCATGGTTACAGTCGGCCTGTTTGTGGCCCGTTAATACGTTGGGCCGTTTTCATAGCGTCATCAAATACGGCCGATTAACGACGACCCATTATGATCGGCCCATGAACGGATGATTTCAACTCTAGCCCATTTATGGCCATAATGTGGTCTGTTGTTAGCCCATGTTTGGCCAACCGATCATACGGCCCGGAGAAGGCCCATTGATAATACGACCTGTAGAAGGCCCATTGTGTCTACGGCCCTTTTAAGGCCCATTGTTTCTACACCCCGTAGACAGCCCATTGTTTCTACGGCCCGTAGGAGCCCCATGTTAACTACAGTAAATATGTAGCCCATGGTTATTGTGGCCTAGTTTTTAAAAATAGGTTATTGCCGCCACTAGCAAGCCGTAGAAAAAGAACTACACTGACTACAAGAATACAAATAAACAAGATAATAAGGAAATAAATTAGCAAGCAACTTACGCTAGGCTATCACGGCTATTACACATATTACATCCACTAGGCAGCAAAGTTCGCCACCTGTGCAAATATAGGGAACAAAGCAGCATATAAACGCCGCAGCAAAACAAGTCCAGAACTGAAACCGGTTCAGGAGAGCTCAAGAACCAATATCCTGGGTACCCATAATGCTGGCAAGATGCTTAGCAAGCTTATTCACTTTCTCTTGTTTGGCGCTTAAATCCTCCAGCACTAGCTATTGCACCAGAAATTACACATGTGAATTCTGCAAGGACTTCCTCAGTCCTTCGGCTTCCTGTCGCATAAAATTTGATCGATGTCTTTCAACTTGAAGTTTAGACTCAAGAAGCCGGACTGATTCAGGCAGCGAGTTCGAAGAGCTGGTGCCAGCAGTAGTAGCCAGTAACTCGAACACTACATCAGGACAGGACTTTGGGGTTGTCTCAGTGTCTTCAATGCCGTTTTTATTAACTTTCTTGGAGACCAACAGGGATGTCTCACTATCTTGAACCTTATCTACATTACTTCCTTTGCCATTGCATAACGGGGTACTCTTGTCCAATATTTTATCCGTGTTCTAAAATAGAAACAAACAAATACATCACAGGTTTACAATGTAGTATATGAAACTCATTTTGGTAAACCAGTTCAGTAGTAAGGTGGACAGGATAACAACATGAAACAAACATATATCTATGTAGTATGGTCACTATATGGTCTATATCATTCTAGTTTATATTGCCAAATCAAGATAGATACAGCTCGAATCATATCTATTTAAGACAAAGCATCATAGACAGAATATAAGTGTGGGAAAGTACACAGCAATAACAACACTTGTAATGTGCATGGCATGAGAACATAACTGTTTATTCAATTGAAACTGAAATCAACATAGAGCAAGTTACAACAGCAAACACATTAAAGAAACAGGTTTAAAACATACCTGTTGCACCACTAGAGTTTCAGTTGCATCCTTCAAATTTGAAATTAGTTGGTATGAGTAAATACAGTGATGCAAGAGCAAAGTAGTATGAACCATAGCTACGGAACCTGACCTGAGAACAATGCTTCTCCTGCTTTAAGCGTTGACTTGGGGTTCGGAGTGGTGGTCCTCGTGCTTTGGCACTACAGTTGCCTTACTAACTGCTCGTGTTTGGGTGCTCTATGGTGGAGACGGTGCTGTGTCAATGGGAACTAGGTTAGAAGGGGTGTAGCTGGTTCTCTGTACAACTGGGTATGGGTACAATCTGCGTGAGTCTGGGTTATGTGTGGTGGGGCTAGTTCTTGGGCATGTACAACCGTAGTTCTATCTCCATCAACAGGTAGCACGATCTTTTCTAAAGACCGTGTTTTTACTCCCACAGACACTGCCATCACCCCCTGCAATTGAAGTGGCTGATAAACAAGAAAAGTAATTGAATGTATAGACATTGTAAGATAGACAAGTGCAATGAATTGTAGGGAAGAAAACAGGGCATGAAATAATTCACATTTATGTGGTCTACCCAAACAAAATAGCAGGACATAATTTCACATATATGATGGCTAATTAAACAGGATAGCATGACACAATTTCACATGTATGATGGCTAACTAAACAGAATAGAATGGCATACTTCAAAATATGATGACTATGTAAATAGGATGACATGATATAACTATACGATGTGTCTACTAAAGTGGTTGGCATGCCATAAATCACAAACATGTCGTCGATGGAAACATGATGGCGTGATATAATTCACGGATAGAATGACATAATTCAAAATATGATGACTATGTAAATAGGATGAGATGATATAACTATATTATGTCTTTAGAAAATGGGTTGGCATGCCATAATTCAGATACATGCTGTCTATGTAAACATCATGGCATGATATAATTCAAATATATGATTTATATACTAAGGAAGTGAGCAGAGGGCAATCGCATATATCATGTGTCTACTAAGGAGATGCATTCAATATCGTGTATATGATGTAAAAACTAAGCATTGCAATACAACATATGCATGATATGAGTAATATAACCCTGCCAAGTTTGAGCATACACCTCAGGGGGATAATAGGACTGGTCATCTACCTCTGAATCCTCCTCTGAAGAGCTATCTGTAAACAGCAAGATATCTGCTTCAGCAGGTAGCATTGTCTGCTCTGAAGTCCTTGTTTTCACTCTAGATTTCTTCATCACCAATTCAAATGGCTGATGCACAGGAAGAGCAGTTGAATATACAAACATTGTCGACAAAAGCAATGAGAAATACAAAAAAAGGACGACGTGATATAATTCACATATATGACACTTGGCTAAACAGCATGGCATTGCATAATTCACATATATAATGCCTTGCAACAAGATAGCATTGCATAATTCACATATATAATGTCTTGCAACAAGATGGCATTACATAATTCATATATATGGTATTAGACACTAAATAGGTGGCATTCACACAAAGCATGTCTAAACTAAGCAAATGACATAGCAATGCAAGATACCATACGCATGATATGAGAAACATAACCCTGCCAAGTTAGAGCATGCACCTCGGGGGGGGGGGGATAGGACTGGTCATCTGTCTCTGAATCCACCTTTGAGGAGCTATCTGTAACCAGCAAGACATGCTCTTCGTTAGATAGCATTGTCTGCTTAGAAGACCTTGTTTCCACTCCAGATTTTTCCATGACCGTGTTGAATGGCTGATGCACAAGAAGAGTAATTGAATGTACTAAAATTGTTGACAAATTTAACACGTACTAAAAAAATGATGCCATGATATAATTCACATATAAGATGACTGGCTAACCAGGGTGGCATTGCAAAATTCACTTTTATGATGCCTATCTAAACAAGATGGCATTGCATGATTCATATATACGATAAAGAAACTAAACAGATGGCATTGACACAAAGCATGTCTAAACTAAGCAAATGACATCTTTGATGTACACAGTAAGCAATGCAAGGCACCATATGCATGATATTACCAACATCAGCATGCCAAGTTAGAGCGAAGACCTCATAGGGTAAATAGGAGTGGTCTTCTGCTTCTGAATCCCCCTGAGAACAGTTATCTTCCTCTTGATTACGATCCGAAATGGGTGGAGGGGGGCTGCCTTTGCGCCCACCATGGAGCGACGTCTGCATGAAATTTTATTGCCACGCAAGGCTCGTCTCTTTTGCTCTACAAGTTCAGTTTCATTGTGAACAATAACTGACATGCATAGGAATAAAACATAGTGAGATTATGTAAGGAGTGCATGCACAAATCCAGAGTGATGGTAGCAAACTGTGGATAGACCCAAGACCAATGATAGCAGACAGATAATACCTTTAGTTAAAAATACAAATAATGGCTGCTTTAATGTTTGTTTGCACCCAACAAGAAACTCATAGTAGACACCCGAGATTAACCAGATAGTAGACAGATAGTACTGATTGCTGCACCAATATGTACCCCACAACCATTTAAAAACTCAAGTTTCAGCATAAGTTTGGACCTGACTCAGAGTCTAATAGGTGAACACAACGATAAAGTAGCATGTCATCATATTAAGCGATGCATAACGTAAGCAGACACGGAAGAGTGCGACCTCTCTTGTGGACCCGTGTAGCCCTCAAGGTCATCTTCTCAGTTGATGATGGTAATGCAGTTGTCGTGGCTGCCGGTGGCGGGGAAGAAGATCTGAGGTGGCGAAAGACAGTCTGGAGAGCGGATCCCTGCTATGGTGAACCCTTTCATCATTGGAGCAGTTGAGCTGGGGTGCAACACAGCACCGCAAGAGCAGGACAAACCACACAAAGTTTTCTTTGACATATATCTATAACAGAAGTAATTGTGTAAGGGCTTGTTTGAATTTGAGGATTCTAACAATGCAGGGATAGGAAATAGACAGGTATAGGATAGGAATGCATGTGCAAAACAGAGAATTGAAAACACAGGATTTCCAATCTGGGTGTTTGGTTCACAAGAATTGGAAGAAACACAGGATGCAAAGAAGCATGGTGAGATTAAGTCAAACCACAAGAAAATGTACGGTTATAATGCTATTATGCTACTATCTCTTAGTCTTGTGCTTCATGAATAGGAATTTGAAAAGAAGGACAAGTGGAAATTAAAATTCCTATGGTTTTTCTTTCAAGGAGACACTAAAGGAACAAATCCTATAGTTTTCCATTGCTCCATTCCTTGGCACCAAATTCATGAAAAGTAGTACCATAGGAAACTTTCCAATTCCTATGTTTTTCATTCACTTTTCCTTTCAAGCACTGGCGATTCTAGTAGGAAGGCTTGAGCAAGGAAAATCCTACACTAAAAATGTTTTTGTGCTACTTCTATTACTTTGGACCCAGACCACTGCCCCTACTAGCTCAGCTCCTAGGGCCATCGACAAATGCACAGCTCAAACGCACAGAGATAAATAATGATGGCGTTCAAGAGAGTCCATCATGGATAGCTAAGTTTCCTGGTACCTCACTGCTTGTCATATAGTAGGATACAATAATCGTATTTCCCATTACTCGGTGTGCTTAGTGGATAATATATATAACATGTAGAGTAAAAAAAGAGATGCAACAAGTGTACAACCTCTTTGGCAAGCCATGTCAATCTCAGCATGATTGGGTTGGCCGGTGAGGTTGCTTCGGCTGACGTGGCTGTCGGAGGAGGGGAAGAAGATCTTAGGTGTCTGGAGATGGAGCCCGAGGTACTGCTCCGCTGTGATGGAGGGTTTCATCATTGAAGCAGCTCCGATGGGTTGTATGATGCCGAGGCTGAAGCAGGACAAGAGAGACAACATTAACCTGAGTGGAATTCTAATAGCATCTCCAATAGATGACGTAAAATACATAACCACAAAGTGCTAGATGTAAAATACATCAGCCACTCATCTCTGAACTTAATTGTCGAAACTGAATTTAACTGTTGAAACTGAACTTAACTGCCCAAACTGAACTTAATTGTCAAAACTGAATTTTGCCGTTGAAACTGAATTTTACTATCGAAACTGAATTTTACTGTCGAAACTGAATTTTACTGTCAAAACTGAATGCACTAGGGGTGAGGCTACACGTCAGTCTACTGACTTTTTCATCTCTGGTCAGTCGATTTTGTAGCCATTGTGTACGAAATCAAGGGCCTGCAGTTCATCTTCAACCTCCACCCCCCTGAGCCGTTAGCCACCACCGGCCAAACAGCCCCCCCCCGCCGCCCGCGGCTTGCGGTGCGCCGCCCCGAAAACACTCCCCACCGCCGGTCCGCCGCCGTCCCGGCCATCCCTCTAGCCCCCCCTGCCGAGCTTTTTCTCCAGCGATCCCCACGCCACCGCCCCACCACCGCCCCACCCTGAACCCTAAGATAGATAGTGAGGTACCTCTACGGCGAGCCCCCCTCCCAACTGCGGCTGGTTCTTCCTTAACTCCGGCGAGCCCCCCACCCCCTGAAAATCGACTGACCCAAAAGTCGATTCAATCGACTGAAGTGTAGCTAAATCAGAGTAGCATCGCAATCAAGAGCAAGAGCGAGAGCGGCGGCAAGAGAAAGAGCAAGAGCAAGAGCAGACAAGGTAGGGGACCGAGAGCAAGAGCAGAGCAGCAGCGCGAGCGAGAGCTAAAGCAGCAGCTCCTACCGATGTGGACGTCGCCGCCGAGGGAGCGACGCCGTGGAGGAAGTGGCCGGCGACGCCGCCATGGATGGAGCCGCGCCGTGTCGGCTCGGTACTGAGCACCGGCAGCACCGTGAGATCGAATCAAGAAGAAAATGCGGTGATTAGTGTACAACCTCTTTGGTGGCGCCGATTAGGCCGCAGCTTCATCCGAGGAAACGATGATGCTGATGCTCTTCCGGTGGTGCAGGTGAAGACGGCCGTGTGGGAATGGAGGTGGCGCGAAAGACGAGGGGAACATCGGGGCAGCTCCTTGGAGGTGGAGGACGGGGTGGCTCAACCGGCGGGATGACCAGATCGACGACGGATCCTCATCCGGTACGGTAGATGAGGGACGTCGAGGTGTTGCTGTGGACGATGTCGTCGGGGAAGAGGCTCCGGCTGTGTGGCGGATGGAGGAGGGTTTGGGGCTTCGCGGGTTTTCCCGGGCTCGGTGTACGAATGGGTGGACAGATGGGATGGGAGTGGGGAACCATAGCTTAGGGACGCACTTGTCCGAAATGTGGGGTAAGTTATGAAAGTACCCCCACCGATTTGAGGCGCTTCTTTCGGTTCAGGGGTATCACGGGCATTTTGCGTGTCGGGATTTCACAGGAGGTGGGAGTTTTCGCGCGCGTTGTAATTTTGGAATAGCAAGGCGCGGGTTGAGATGGAGGGTGTTGTCGGAGCACAACGAGGCAAATATATAACTTAAATATTTCGGGGTAACAAGGCGCGGGTTGAAATTTCCGGACAAGCCTAACGTGTACTATACCAAATCAATTCGCACTACAAATGTCATTCAAAACTTTGAATTCACGTTATGTTCAATTAAAATATTTTGCTACATGTATAATGCATGCAACCTACTCAAATGAACGTTTTAGTGCATCCCAAATGTATGTACTACCTCTTTAATATGAACTAAATTTGAATTCGTTTCTCTATTTGAATAAGATCTACAATAATGATTGTTGTGAAGTCAAAGCATTTGAATCCGTTTCTCTGTTTTAATAAGATCTACAATCATCACTATTGTCAAGTGAAACCATCGTTTGTGTATTATCTTCACAGCACACCACATGATTAGTCTCGAGTTACATATGAACTATGTGTACTATATGAACTCGAACTCAATTTTTTGAATCCACTTTATGTTGATTTCAAATCATAGTATGTTTCAAGCTCTAGCAAGATCTTCATAATCTAACCCATATCTCATATGTATAATGTGTTTATCACATTATGTATGGTGCCCCACCCCCTACGCCTATAAGTATTTAGATGTGAGTTGCAAACACCACACATTACCACAAATTCAATTAAAATGTGAGAATGTTCGATATATAGTATTGTTTAGATTGTTTGATATTTAGTTGTAAGCTACAAACGCCACACATTATCACAAATTCAAAAAAAATGTGAGATTGTTCGATGTATAGTATGGTTTAGATTGTTCGACATTTAGTTGTGAGCTGCAAACGCCATGCATTATCACATATGGTTTAACATGTGAAAAACGACAACACACGTATCACCGCTATATCTGTGCATGCATATGTTTAAAACACTATGATCTCCTATCCAAATATATGAATCCACTTTCATATCAAATTATGATCTTTGTTAGTATCTTACACCCACACAATCCTCTAACCTTTGTAGCTACCACTAACTTCTGTCGTGCATGCACACGCCCTCCTCGCCCTCTCCCTCCCTCAGCATTCTATCCATCGCGCACATTCATTTTTTTTCTTTAGGTCGTTCTTTGACAGTCCACACAACTCCTTTCCGACACACACCTATCGATAAACCTCCCCAGCGATGTCTGCCTACAACATACACACGCACCTTCAATCTCCTCCTTTATGTGTCCTTGCCTCTTGTCTCTCATACGGTCCCACACACGTGTAAACTCTCGCCGCTCTTTTCATCGATCTCACAACCGCACACTCCTCCCCTATCTAGCTAGTAGCTGGGCCTCTCGCACCACCTCCTAGCTCCATTCTCTCTGTCTATCCGTCTCGCCGGGTCTTATTTGCCTCGAACAAATGGACATACACCGACCGATCTCCCGCTATACATATAGCTAGATAGGTCCTTATAACTCATTATTCCCCAAGTGTCGATCGATCTACCTCATTTATTATGTCTCTCCCTTCCTCCGACAAACAACAATTGATCTACCGATCTAGTAAGATTTGCTTACCAAACACATGGTTCCCCTTCATCATCCATGGATGCGTCCCGACAGATCTATCACGCACAGGCACACACAGAAACACATCCCCACTCTTATTGATAATATTGCAGTTCCACCCTTAGTTTGTCTAGTAGGCCTCTCCCGCCATCTTCGAGGAGCAACTCCATCACCCATCCAGCACTCTACCCCTCTCCCTCTCTTTCTCTCCTCTCTCTTTTTGTCCCATCCTATTTCCAGTCCTTCAGTTATGTATGGATGTCGACCGATCTCCCTCAAGACATAGTTGGGTCTCTCCTTCTTAACACATACATGAGTCATTCTACCTCTATAGTTAGGCCTCTGTGTACCCCTCCCCCACCACCTCCCTCACACACACACACACACCGATAAATCGAGCGCTCTAGTCATGTCTCCCTGCCACACACAAACTTGACATGTGCCCTCTGACGTTCCGGTAGGTCAGTCGCCCTATATCTTTGACTTGCACACACACACACAATTTCGATGGCTCTCTTCATCGATCTCGCACACACCCACTTGATCCTCTCTTCGACTCTATCGATATCCATGACCCTCCCTCTCTTCTCGTGGATAGCCGGGCCCTCTATATATGATATGGATAGGCCTCCATTTCACACACATCGCATGCAAAATTTTGTTTGAGATGTCATCGACACATATTCCCACAAATACATTCACGAAATCAACCTCCCCCCACAAAAACAAAAAACACTCACGAACGCACAAGCCATTTGTCTAGGTTTGTATCTCTCTCACACACACACGTAGGTGGGGGACGTGCACGAAGAGAAGAGGTGCACGCATGGCGCACGTACTCCCTTCTCTTTCCCAACCACACATGCGCGGGTACACGGTGGAGCTCATTTCTGTACGAAAAGCCAGCCCACGTGGTAATTTTACACGTGTACTGGTTGTCCACTAGATAGAGGGAGTGAGGGAGTCCTGGATTAGGGGATCTCCAGACAGCCGGACTATATCCTTTGGCCGGACTGTTGGAATATGAAGATACAAGATTGAAGACTTCGTCCCGTGTCCGGATGGGACTCTACTTGGCGTGGAAGGCAAGCTAGGCAATACGGATATGTATATCTCCCCCTTTGTATCCGACCTTGTGTAACCCTAGCCCCCTCCGGTGTCTATATAAACCGGAGGGTTTTAGTCTGTAGGACAACATACAATCATACCATAGGCTAGCTTCTAGGGTTTAGCCTCTCCGATCTCGTGGTAGATCTACTCTTGTACTACTCGTATCAAGAATAATCAAGCAGGACGTAGGGTTTTACCTCCATCAAGAGGGCCCGAACCTGAGTAAAACATCGTGCCCCCTGTCTCCTGTTACCATCTGCCTTAGACGCACAGTTCGGGACCCCCTACCCAAGATCCGCCGGTTTTGACACCGACATTGGTGCTTTCATTGAGAGTTCCTCTATGTCGTCGTCATTAGGCTTGATGGCTCCTTCGATCATCGATAGCGACGCAGTCCAGGGTGAGAATTTTCTCCCCGGACAGATCTTTGTATTCGGCGGCTTCGCACTGTGGGCCAACTCGCTTGGTCATATGGAGCAGATCGAGAGTTACGCCCCTGACCACCTGGTTAGGTTTGGAAGCTTAAACTACACGGCCGACATTCGCTGAGACTTGATCTTCGACGGATTCAAGCCCCTGCCAAGCGTGCCGCACGGTCACGATGAGCATGATTTGGCTCTACTATCGGACAGTGTTCAGGAAACCGCACCGGCAACCACGCTAAAAGTGCTAGTGATCGACTAGAGGGGGGGGTGAATAGGCGATTTTTATGGAAGTCTTCAAAACATGGAAGTTTCGAAGACAAACGATAGAAATAAGCCTATTACCATGCAGTGGAAGGTAGACTACACTAGGCAAACCATAGTCAAGTATTCAATGGAGTGAAAGCACAATGACTAATAGCAGCTAGGCAGTAAGGATCAGGTAGGAAGATATTGTGAAGCCAATCAGAACAAGCAGTCACTCAGTGAAGACAAAAGATAAAGCAATCATACAATGACTTCACAAGGACCAACACTAAGTAAAGGGAAGGAAAGTATGAAACCAGTGACTCGTCGAAGACAATGATTTGTTGGACCAGTTCCAGTTGCTGTGACAACTGTACGTCTGGTTAGGGAGGCTGAGATTCAACTCAGAAGACCTCATCTTCACTTATTCCTGTTGAGCTAAGGACACCCAGTCCTCGCCCAATCACTCTGGTAAGTCTTCAAGGTAGACTTCCAAACCTTCACAGACTTCATTCACCGGCGATCCACAATGACTCTTGGATGCTCAGAACATGACGCCTAACCGGCTGGAGGATTCACAGTCCTCAAGTGTAATAAGTCTTCAGATCACACATACAGGAAGACTTAAGTGATGCCTAACACTCTTTGGCTCTGGGTGTTTAGGGCTTTATCCGCGCAAGGAATTCTCTCTCAAAGGCTTCGAGGTGGGTTGCTCTCAAACGACAAAAGCCGTGCACTAACTCTGAGCAGCCGACCGTTTATGGTTGTAGGGGGTGGGCTATTTATAGCCACTAGGCAAGCCGACCTGATTAGTCCGAAATGACCCTTGGTCACTAAGGAACTGACACGTGTTCCAACGGTCAGATTTCAAACACACACGACAACTTTACTTGAGCTACAAGCAAAGCTGACTTATCCAACTCTGGACAAGATTTTCTCTCATAGTCTTCACTCGAAGACATAGGATTTTGGTTAAGCATCACTTCAGTCATTCTGACTGGTTCACTTGGACCCCGCTTAACAGTACGGTGGTTCCTATGACTCAACAAAGAAGAAAAAGAACGACGAAAGAACTAAGTCTTCGCGCTCCGTAGTCTTCATGTGATGTCTTCTCTTGTCATAGTCTTCAATGTGAATGTCTTCACATACCACCTTTGACTTCAATGTCTTCTTACATTTTTAGGGGTCATCTCTAGTAGGAAAACCGAATCAATGAGGGACTTCTACCTGTGTTATCCTGCAATTCTCACAAACACATTAGTCCCTCAACTAGGTTTGTCATCAATACTCCAAAACCAACTAGGGGTGGCACTAGATGCACTTACAATCTCCCCCTTTTTGGTGATTGATGACAAACTAGTTGAAGTTTTCAACGGGGAATAAAATATGTGAAATTGTAAAGGATAGGGGATTGTGATCATAAGTGGCAAAGGCTCCCCCTGAAGATGTGCATATAAGTAATTTGCTTTTGGTATGCAAATGCACATGGCAGGTTGTACTTGTGGAGATCCTCTTCAACTTATGATGACAATTCATCATGTGAAGATAATGACATGCATAATGAAAAATGGACGTCTGCAAAATGATCTAAGTGCAGAATTTATCATCGCACATGCGGAATTTATCATCACATCACAGAATAGCAAATAAGTAGCAGACGACCATCGAGTTTAAGTGTTACAACCCAAAGAACCAAATGTATCGAAAACGAGACTTGTAAGCACTTGGCAAAAGCAGCAAAAAGTAAATCAACCACCCATATGGACCCACTTGAATACTATCAAATCATATGCTTCTCCCCTTTTGTCAGTGAGGACCAAAAAGGTTTGAAGACATAGAGCGCCTACTCGTTCCCATGAGGTGCAGGCGAGGCAGCAGGGTTGTCGGTGAGATCAGGTGGTGCAGAGGAACTTGGTGCAGTGTCGTCAACGCTGAAGTTGGAGGAGGTGAAGTTGCATCATCTTGGTCATCGATGACTCTGGCATTTACGGTTGCAGCTGAGGACGAGTATTCATAGTCTTCAAGTGAGGGAGTCCGACGCAAGTGAGCATTTCTCGGAGGAGTTGAGTCAAACTTGAAGCGTTTGGTGAAGCCATCGTCGTGCAGATCAGCTTCAGCACTCAGTAGGGTCAAACTCTTCCATGACCTTCGACAGGTTTCATGAGTGACAAAGGCATTCTTGGTGGCAAGATTGCGAAAGCGATTGACATCCACCAAGAGGCTTTGCATCTGACGCTTAAGCCAGTCGTGATGTTTGTCCTGTTTCTGATGCAGCGCGACGAGAACCTCTCGGTCATTGAGGACACAAGATCGTCTTTGAGGCCTTTGCGCAATGGTGCTACCAGTGGCATCAGTTTGAGCATGAGGGGCACGTGTGTTTCCAGCAAGGGGATAAACACGAGACACTGCTGCAATTCCTTCAATGGGCTGGGTGAAGCTTTGGTGATCAGCATTGTGAAGATAAATGGGATTCTTAGCAGGCTCTGGGTAAATGGCTTCAACTGACAGATCTGTTGGGGAACGTAGTAATTTCAAAAAATTTCCAACGCACACGCAAGATCATGGTGATGCATAGCAACGAGAGGGGAGAGTGTTGTCTACGTACCCTTGTAGACTGAAAGCGGAAGCGTTAGCACAACACGGTTGATGTAGTCGTACGTCTTCACGGCCCGACCGATCAAGCACCGAAACTACGGCACCTCCGAGTTTTAGCACACGTACAACTCGATGACGATCCCCGGACTCTGATCCAGCAAAGTGTCAGGGAAGAGTTCCGTCAGCACGACGGCGTGGTGACGATCTTGATGTTCTACCGTCGGAGGGCTTCGCCTAAGCACCGCCACAATATTATCGAGGAGTATGGTGGAAGGGGGCACCGCACACGGCTAAGAAAACGATCATGAAGATCAACTTGTGTGTCCATGGGGTGCCCCCCTGCCCCCGTATATAAAGGAGCAAGGGGGGGAGGAGGCCGGCCCTAGGAGGGGCGCGCCAGGGGAGTAGGATTCCTACTCCTAGTTGGAGTAGGTTTCCTCCTTTCCTAGTCCAACTAGGAGAAGGGGGGAAAGGGGGGAAGAGGGGAAGGAAGGGAGAGAGGGGCCGTGCCCCAAACCCCTTGTCCAATTCGGACTGGGCTTGGGAGGGGCGCGCGCCACCTCCTGGTCCTTCCCACTAAGGCCCATTAAGGCCCATTGCTTCTTCCTCGTATTCCCGTAACTCCCCGGTACCTCTGAAAATACCCGAATCACTCGGAACCTTTCCAATGTCCGAATATAGTTGTCAAATATATCGATCTTTACGTCTCGACCATTTCGAGACTCCTCGTCATGTCCCCGATCTCATCCGGGACTCCGAACTCCTTCAGTACATCAAAACATATAAACTCATAATGAAACTGTCATCGAAACCTTAAGCGTGCGGACCCTACGGGTTCGAGAACAATGTAGACATGACTGAGACATGTCTCCGGTCAATAACCAATAGCGGAACCTAGATGATCATATTGGCTCCCACATATTCTACGAAGATCTTTATCGGTCAGACCGCATAACAACATACGTTGTTCCCTTTGTCATCGGTATGTTACTTGCCCGAGATTCGATCGTCGGTATCTCAATACCTAGTTCAATCTCGTTACCGGAAAGTCTCTTTACTCGTTCCGTAATACATCATCTCGCAACTAACTCATTAGTTGCAATGCTTGCAAGGCTTATGTGATGTGCATTACCGAGAGGGCCCAGAGATACCTCTCCGACAATCGAAGTGACAAATCCTAATCTTGAAATACGCCAACCCAACATGTACCTTTGGAGACACCTGTAGAGCTCCTTTATAATCACCCAGTTACGTTGTGACGTTTGGTAGCACACAAAGTGTTCCTACGGCAAACGGGAGTTGCATAATCTCATAGTCATAGGAACATGTATAAGTCATGAAGAAAGCAATAGCAACATACTAAACGATCGGGTGCTAAGCTAATAGAATGGGTCATGTCAATCACATCATTCTCCTAATGATGTGGTCCCGTTAATCAAATAACAACTCTTTGTCTATGGTTAGGAAACATAACCATCTTTGATTAACGAGCTAGTCAAGTAGAGGCATACTAGTGACTCTCTGTTTGTCTATGTATTCACACATGTATTATGTTTCCGGTTAATACAATTCTAGCATGAATAATAAACATTTATCATGAAATAAGGAAATAAATAATAACTTTATTATTGCCTCTAGGGCATATTTCCTTTAGTCTCCCACTTGCACTAGAGTCAATAATCTAGTTCACATTGCCATGTGATTTAACACCAATAGTTCACATCATTATGTGACCAACACTCAAAGGGTTTACTAGAGTCAATAATCTAGTTCACATTGCTATGTGATTAACACCCAAAGAGTACTAAGGTGTGATCATGTTTTGCCTGTGAGAGAAGTTTAGTCAACGGGTCTGCCATATTCAGATCCGTATGTATTTTGCAAATTTCTATGTCAACAATGCTCTGCACGGAGCTACTCTAGCTAATTGCTCCCACTTTCAATATGCATCCAGATTGTGACTTAGAATCATCTGGATCAGTGTCAAAGTTTGCATCGACGTAACCCTTTACGACGAACCTTTTGTCACCTCCATAATCAAGAAATATTTCCTTATTCCACTAAGGATAATTTTGACCACTGTCCAGTGATCTACTTCTAGATCACTATTGTACTTCCTTGCCAACATCAGTGTAGGGTATACAATAGATCTAGTACACATCATGGCATACTTTATAGAACCTATGGCTGAGGCATAGGGAATGACTTCCATTCTCTTTCTATCTTCTGCCGTGGTCGGGTTTTGAGTCTTACTCAATTTCACACCTTGTAACAAAGGCAAGAACTCTTTCTTTGACTATTCCATTTTGAACTACTTCAAAATCTTGTCAAGGTATGTACTCATTGAAAAAACTTATGAAGCATCTTGATCTATCTCTATAGATCTTGATGCTCAATATGTAAGCAGCTTCACCGAGGTCTTTCTTTGAAAAAACTCCTTTCAAACGCTCCTTTATGCTTTGCAGAATAATTCTACATTATTTCCGATCAACAATATTTCATTCACATATACTTATCAGAAATGTTGTAGTGCTCCCACTCACTTTCTTGTAAATACAGGCTTCACCGCAAGTCTGTATAAAACTACATGCTTTGATCAACTCATCAAAGCGTATATTCCAACTCTGAGATGCTTGCACAAGTCCATAGATGGATTGCTGGAGCTTGCACATTTTGTTAACACCTTTAGGATTGACAAAACCTTCTGGTTGCATCATATACAACTCTTCTTTAATAAATCCATTAAGGAATGCAGTTTTGTTTATCCATTTGCCAGATTTCATAAAATGCGGCAATTGCTAACATGATTCGAACAGACTTAAGCATAGATATGAGTGAGAAACTCCCATCGTAGTCAACACCTTGAACTTGTCGAAAAACCTTTTGCGACAATTGTAGCTTTGTAGATAGTAACACTACTATCAGCGTCCGTCTTCCTCTTGAAGATCCATTTATTTTCTATGGCTTGCCGATCATCTGGCAAATCCATCAAAGTCCATACTTTGTTCTCATACATGGATCATATCTCAGATTTCATGGCCTCAAACCATTTCGCGGAATCTGGGCTCATCATCGCTTCCTCATAGTTCGTAGGTTCGTCATGGTCAAGTAACTTGACCTCTAGAACAGGATTACCGTACCACTCTGGTGCGGATCTCACTCTGGTTTACCTACGAGGTTCGGTAGTAACTTGATCTGAAGTTACATGATCACCATCATTAGCTTTCTCACTAATTGGTGTAGTAGTCACAGGAACAGATTTCTGTGATGAACTACTTTCCAATAAGGGAGTAGGTACAGTTACCACATTAAGTTCTACTTTTCTCCCACTCACTTCTTTAGAGAGAAACTCCTTCTCTGGAAAGGATACATTGTCAGCAACGAATATCTTGCCTTCGGATCTATGATAGAAGGTGTACCCAACATTTTCTTTTGGGTATCCTATGAAGACGCACTTCTCCGATTTGGGTTTGAGCTTATCAGGATGAAACTTTTTCATATAAGCATCGCAACTCCGAACTTTAAGAAACGACAACTTTGGTTTCTTGCCAAACCACAGTTCATACGGTGTCGTCTCAATGGATTTAGATGGTGCCCTTTTTTTAACGTGAATGCAACTGTCTCTAATGCATAACCCCAAAACTTTAGTGGTAAATCGGTAAGAAACATCATAGATTGCACTATATCCAATAAAGTACGGTTATGACGTTCGGACACACCATTATGTTGTGGTGTTCCAGGTGGCATGAATTTGTGAAACTATTCCACATTGTTTTAATTGAAGACCAAACTCTTAACTCAAATATTTTACCTCTGCGATCATATCGTAGAAACTTTTATTTTCTTGTTACGATGATTCTCCACTTCACTCTGAAATTCTTTGAACTTTTCAAATGTTTCAGACTTGTGTTTCATTAAGTAGATATACTCATATCTGCTCAAATCATCTGTGAAGATCAGAAAATAATGATACCTGCCACGAGCCTCAATATTCATCGGACCACATACATTAGTATGTATGATTTCCAACAAATCTGTTGCTCGCTCCATTGTTCCGGAGAATGGAGTCTTAGTCATCTTGCCCATGAGGCATGGTTCGCAAGCATCAACTGATTCATAATCAAGTGATTGCAAAAGCCCATCGGCATGGATTTTCTTCATGCGCTTTACACCAATATGACCTAAACGGCAGTGCCACAAATAAGTTGCACCATCATTATTAACTTTGCATTTTTTGGTTTCAATATTATGAATATGTGTATCACTACTATCGAGATCCAAGGAACCATTTTCATTGGGTGTGTAACCATATAAGGTTTTATTCATGTAAACAGAACAACAATTTATTCTCTTACTTAAATGAATAACTGTATTGCTATAAACATGATCAAATCATATTCATGCTCAACGCAAACACCAAATAACACTTATTTAGGTTCAACACTAATCCCAAAAGTATAGGGAGTGTGCGATGATGATCATATCAATCTTGGAACTACTTCCAACACACATCGTCACCTCACCCTTAAATAGACTTTGTTCATTCTGCAACTCCCGATTCAAGTTACTAATCATAGTAACTGAACTAGTATCAAATACTGAGGGGTTGCTATAAACACTAGTAAAGTACACATCAATAACATGTATATCAAATATACTTATGTTCACTTTGCCATCCTTCTTATCCGCCAAATACTTGGGGCAGTTCCACTTCCAGTGACCAGTCCCTTTGCAGTAGAAGCACTTAGTCTCAGGCTTAGGATCAGACTTGGGCTTCTTCACTTGATTAGCAACTTGCTTGCCGTTCTTCTTGAAGTTCCCCTTCTTCCCTTTGCCCTTTTCTTGAAACTAGTGGTCTTGTCAACCATCAACACTTGATGCTCTTTCTTGATTTCTACCTTCATCGATTTCATCATCATGAAAATCTCGGGAGTCGTTTTCGTCATCCCTTGCATACTATAGTTCATCACGAAGTTCTACTAACTTGGTGATGGTGACTAGAGAATTCTGTCAATCACTATCTCATCTGGAAGATTAACTCCCACTTGATTCAAGCGATTGTAGTATCCAGACAATATGAGCACATGCTCACTAGTTGAGCGATTCTCCTCCATCTTTTAGCTATAGAACTTGTTGGAAACTTCATATCTCTCAACTCGGGTATTTTCTTGAAATATTAACTTCAACTCCTGGAACATCTCATATGGTCCATGATGTTCAAAACGTCTTTGAAGTCCCGATTCTAAGCCGTTAAGCATGGTGCACTAAACTATCAAGTAATCATCATATTGAGCTAGCCAAACGTTCATAACGTCTGCATCTGCTCCTGCATTAGGTCTGTCACCTAGCGGTGCATCAAGGACATAATTCTTATGTGCAGCTATGAGGATAAACCTCAGATCACAGATCCAATCTGCATCATTGCTACTAACATCTTTTAACACAATTTTCTCTAGGAACATATCAAAATAAACACAGGGAAGCAACAACGCGAGCTATTGATCTACAACATAGATATGCTAATACTACCAGGACTAAGTTCATGATAAATTAAAGTTCAATTAATCATATTACTTAAGAACTCCCACTTAGATAGACATCCCTCTAATCCTCTAAGTGATCACATGATCCAAATCAACTAAACCATGTCCGATCATCACGTGTGATGGAGTAGTTTCATTGGTGAACATCACTATGTTGATCATATCTACTATATGATTCACGCTCGACCTTTCGGTCTCCGTGTTCCTAGGCCATATCTGTATATGCTTGGCTCGTCAAGTATAACCTGAGTATTCCGTGTGTGCAACTGTTTTGCACCCGTTGTATTTGAACGTAGAGCCTATCACACCCGATCATCATGTGGTGTCTCAGCACGAAGAACTTTCGCAACGGTGCATACTCAGGGAGAACACTTCTTGATAATTAGTGAGAGATCATCTTAAAATGCTACTGTCAAACTAAGCGAAAATAAGATGTATAAAAGATAAACATCATATGCAATCAAAATATGTGACATGATATGGCCATCATCATCTTGCGCCTTTGATCTCCATCTCCAAAGTACTGTTATGATCTATATCGTCACCAGCATGACACCATGATCTCCATCATCTTGATTTATATCAATGTGTCGTCACATGGTCGTCTCGCCAACAATTGCTCTTGCAACTATTGCTATCGCATAGCGATAAAGTAAAGCAATTATTGGGCACTTGCATCTTATGCAATAGAGAGACAACCATAAGGATTTTGCCAATTGCTGATAACTTCAACAAAACATGATCATCTCATACAACAACTTATATCTCATCACGTCTTGACCATATCACATCACAACATGCCCTGCAAAAACAAGTTAGACGTCATCTACTTTGTTGTTGCAAGTTTTACGTGGTTGCTATTGGGCTTAGCAAGAACCGTTCTTACCTACGCATCAAAACCACAACGATAGTTTGTCAAGTTGGTGACGTTTTAACCTTCGCAAGGACCGGGCGTAGCCACACTCGGTTCAACTAAAGTTGGAGAAACTGACACCCGCCAGCCACCTGTGTGCAAAGCACGTCGGTAGAACCAGTCTTGCGTAAGCGTACGCGTAATGTCGGTCCGGGCCACTTCATCCAACAATACCGCTGAACCAAAGTATGACATGCTGGTAAGCAGTATGACTTATATCGCCCACAACTCACTTGTGTTCTACTCGTGCAAATAACATCAACACATAAAACCTAGGCTCGGATGCCACTATTGGGGAACGTAGTAATTTCAAAAAAAATTCCTACGCACATGCAAGATCATGGTGATGCATAGCAACGACAGGGGAGAGTGTTGTCTATGTACCCTTGTAGACCGAAAGCGGAAGCATTAGCACAACGCGGTTGATGTAGTCGTACGTCTTCACGGCCCGACCGATCAAGCACCGAAACTACGACACCTCCGAGTTTTAGCACACGTACAGCTCGATGACGATCCCCGGACTCCGATCCAGCAAAGTGTCGGGGAAGTGTTCCGTCAGCACGACGGCGTGGTGACGATCTTGATGTTCTACCATCGCAGGGCTTCCCCTAAGCACCGCTATAATATTATCGAGGAGTATGGTGGAAGGGGGCACCACACACGGCTAAGAAAACGATGACGAGGATCAACTTGTGTGTCCATGGGGTGCCCCCCTGCCCCCGTATATAAAGTAGCAAGGGGGGAGGAGGCCGGCCCTAGGAGGGGCGCGCCAGGGGAGTAGGATTCTTACTCCTAGTTGGAGTAGGTTTTCTCCTTTCCTAGTCCAACTAGGAGAAGGGGGGAAAGGGGGGAAGAGGGGAAGGAAGGGAGAGAGGGGCCGCGCCCCAAACCCCTTGTCCAATTCGGACTGGGCTTGGGAGGGGCGCGCGTTGTCGTGGTTCTAACTCTGACAGTGAGGTAGGGGGTATGTATGGAGAGGCTAGATCTCAACTATGGAGAAGTTGTAAATACACCAGGATGTACGAGTTCAGGCCCTTCACGGAAGAAGTAACAGCCCTACGTCTCGGTGCCCGGAGGCGGTCGACTGGATTATGTGTGTATGAATTACAGGGGTGCCAACCCCTGCTACTGAGGAGGGGGATGGCTTATATAGAGTTCGCCAGACCCCTCCGGTCCTCAGTAATGCAGGGTTAAAATACATTAAGACTGGGTGTTACTGGTAACGTCCCTAATAAAGTGCTATGATGACCATAAAGACTACTTAATGGCCGACCGTTTGCTTGCGGAGTGACTTTAGATCTCCTGTCAGTCGAGTGGTTGGCTTCGTAGTCGAGTGGTAGCTTCCTGGTCGAGTGTCTTGAATCCGTCGAGTGGGATACCTTCAAGTCGATTGAAAGGTGACTTCTTCCAGGGATGTCCTTGGGTAGGGCTCTTAGGACAGGTCCATGCCCCTACCCTAGGTACATAGCTTCATCATTAGCCCCCAAATGGATCGAGGTTCGAGTGGGGAAGGAGTTGGGGGTCCTTCCGACTAGTTCTTAGCGTTATACAAATGTCTTGTACTGGATCAATCGTCACGGATGATGTTGTCAACTTCTTTCGGTCACCTTGATCCATTCTTGGTCTCTCGTCGAGTGAATTTCCTTACTTGTGGAATACCGAGTGCCGGCATGAGCGGGCTCTTCAGTTTGATGAGTTGTTCTGCAGCCCGCGGATTTTGCAGGATTTGAATTTCGGGAAGCGAGCGGGACGGGGGCGGCCTAAGTAATCGGATGGGATAGGATGGAAGCTCCTCGATCTCCGCGCCACCTTTTTCGCCACGTATCGCGCGCGCGTGTTGCGGGATTTGACGGGATCGCCTGGGCCTACCGGTCAGCCACTCGGAAGCGGCTCCTTATAAGTTGCCGGCTCGGGGCTCCCCAAAAGTGTGCTCTCGCCTTTCCTTCTCCCCCCGCAAGGTCCTCTGCCACCTCCGCTATCACCCTAGCGCCGTAGGTCCGTTCGAGCCTCGCCGGCGACGATGGTGAAGGACAAGACGTCGGCTTTGGAGCGCGCGAAGAAGGCGGCGGTGCAGGGGAAGGGGAAGAAGTCCGCTCGGGGCGGATCTTCCTCGAGGACTGCTCTGCCCAGGGATTGGATCCAGGGCGACTGGATGCCCTCGGTGATTCGGCAGGAAGATCTTGACGACATGGTCGAGGGGGGAGTCATTCCCCATGAAGCTGCGTGTCTCCCGGGGAGAGAAGTCGTATCCCAACCTCGTGACGGTGACTGCGTCCTCCTCGCCACCCATATCGATCGCGGATTTTCTCTACCTCCTCATCCTTTTCTCCAGAGCTTTTTGAACTTCTTCGGAGCGCAGCTCCACCATTTCACTCCCAATTCCATCGTGTATCTTGTGGCTTTCGTTTCCTTGTGCGAAAGTTTCTTGGGTTGCCGCCCTCATTGGGGACTCTTTAAACACATCTTCACTTGCCGTTCCCAATCGGTAAAGAAAGCCAAGTCGAGTGACGAACGGACGCAAGTGATCCAGCTATGCGGGGGCCTGGCGATCCAGATGAGGGGTAAAAGTTCTTTTCCGTCTATCACTTTTCCCGAGTCGGTCCGTGGTTGGCAGTCGACCTGGTTTTATTGCCAAGACCAGGTGACCCCAGGGCAGTCGACTGGTCTTCCCCCTTTCTCTCTGGACCGAGCTCAAAAGCCTGCCTCTCTGAAAGTGCTGCCGGAGGAAAAGGCGCAAGTCAAGGTGCTGGTTGGTCGAGTGGTTCAGCTTGTCCGAGAGGGCGTGACCGGCATGGACTTGCTGGAGGTCTTCCTTCGGAGGCGCATCCAACCGCTTCAGGCTCGCGACCACCCTATGTGGCTGTACTCGGGTCTCGACGACACCACTCGGGTTAACCTAGAGGAGGTCACCGACGAGATGTTGGAAGGGTGGCTGTCGAGCATCACAGGGAACAAAGACAACCCCCGAGGAGCCAGGAGGGTTCCCCCGCTTGACAGTACATACGACGTGGACCAGGTCTGACCTTGTGTTCCCGACTGAGATCTTGCTTTCTTCATTTGCTCTCTTTGAATCGGTCGACTGACTTTCGACTTGTCTGCTATTCTCTAGGCAACTACAGAGATGTACTCGACACCCAACGGAGCACAGGGGCAGGCCGAGGAAGGGGAGGCGAGCGGAGGCGAAAGCGGAGAAGAACAGGGGGAGTGGGAGTCTGACGGCGAAGGAGAGGGAGACGAAGACGTCGACTCCAGCGAAGAGGAGGAGGAGGAGGAGGAAGCTGAAGCTCCCCACTCGGAAAGGCGATCCAAGCTTACACACGACCCTGCGCGGGAACGTGGTAAGGCGACTGCTCCCGTTGGGCAGTCGTCGAAGCGCCCTCGGACCTCTTCTCCAGCGCCGACTGAAAAAGCTCCCAAGCACCCCCGCGCGGCGCCGTCCGAGCCACCCAAGGCTCTGCCCAAGATGAGGATGACTGTCCCCACCATTTCTGGGTAATGATAGAACTTGTTCTCCTTTGTCGACCGTGGACAGATCCTTGGTCGATCCACTGAGCCGACTGACGGTCTTTCAAAATTTGCAGTGCTGCTACTTCTGAGATCTCCGCCAAGGACGATGATCAAGAGATGGAAGATGCTGTTACTTCCAACCCTGGTATGATTACTGATGTTCTGCCTTGAATCGACTGACGATTTCTTATAACTCTGGTCGATTGAATTTTTCTCGTAGCTCCTCCTCATGTTATTAACCTTCCTGACGACGAAGACAAAGCGCCGCTGAGAGTGAGGCAGAACAGGAAAGCGTCGGCTGGCGAGACTCCACAATCCACTCCGGCGCCTGAGGCCGTAGCTCGAGACGGTGGCGATACCACCCGGGCTTCTGTGACTTTCGCCAATCCTCTGACGAGTGTGTGGCCCTTGACGTCGACCGTAAATCCGCCTTCGCTCTTCGCCACACACCACGTCCCTGAGGACCAAGTGGGTGCAGCTAAGGAAGCTATACGCCAGGCAGGCATCATGATGGAGCAAGTCAAGGTGGTTCGAGAAGCCAGCCAAGCGGCTTATGACGCGAGTTCAGCTCTTCAGAGTAACGTCCAGGTCAGTCGATTCACTGCTTGTTCTGTTAGGGTATGCTGTCTGAAGAATCTCTTTTCTGAAGATCTTTTAAATCTGTACACCCACTGGGTGTTTCTGTTAGGTTTTTTGGTCGAGTGGGGGCACGCTGAGTGCACCCACTGGGTGTAGTCCCCGAGACTACGGTGGACTGCTGACAGTCGACTGTAGTCTTTATATTGTGTTGCTGTAGTTTTACTCTTTCACTCGGTCTGGCCAGGCCATGTCGAATGAAACTGTATCCGGTCGACTGCGGGCAGTCGATTTTTTTTCAAAACCAGTGGGGGCACGCTGAGTGCACCCACTGGGTGTAGTCCCCGAGACTACTTTTGAATGTTTTTGATTTAGCTGTAGTCTTAGAAACGTCATCATTGTCTCTTGGTTACCCGGAAGCAACTTATCTTGGACCTCTGTCGACTGACTTTTGCAGAAATCCTGTGAACTTGTGGCTCTCTACACTGAGTTGGAGAACAAACAGATCCAGCTCGACCTTGACTTGAAGCTCGCTCAACAGAACCTGCAGAAGGCGCGAGACGAAGCAAAAGGTATGGCTGGCGAGGTTTCTCATTCTTGACGAGTGACTTCCCTTTCTCGCCCATTCTTGATGTTGAGTTCACTTGACATTCTGTAGATAAACTGGAGGAAGCTCTGAAGAAGAAGGATCAAGATCTTGCCGAAGCACAGAAGGAGGCCTCGAGCAAAACGAAGCTTGCAGAAGAGAAACTGGCTTCGGTCGGAACTCTTGAACAGGAGAACTCCAGACTGAAAACTTCTCTCGAGACAGCTAATCGAGAGGTCAGCCGACTGAAGAACGACAAGATGGTTCTGCACGACCAGGCGGGTGAGATGGCGGGGAAGGTAAACGATCTGGAGGCTTATCTCGGTGGACTCGCCAAGAAGCTGCTCGTCATGCTCGAAGGTAATTATTCCGACCCGGCTGTCTTGCAGTTACCAAGCCCGCGTAAGGCCACTGCCTTATTCTTGAATCGTGTTTGCAGAATTCTACGAGAGCTTCGAAGAGGAAACTAGTCGAGTTGAGCCAGTCTTGGATCCCGCCAATTCTCTCGTGAAGGACGAGGCTACTATGAACGTGCTCCGACTGGAGTCTTGTGTTACCAGCGTTGTTGACTATCTTGCTCGGCTGAAGGTTGCGATGTCGCGGATCGACACATCACTCTGGCCTGGAACGACGCTTCAGAACGACCTCGAGTCCCTGATGGTTCGACTGGATGAAGTCCCGGGTCGAGTGGCGGAATGGAAGAAATCTTCTGCTAGATGTGGTGCTGATGTCGCTCTGTCTCTGGTCCGCGTCCATTGCAAGGAGGCATGAGAAGAAAAGCTGGCCGCCATCCAAGTTGCCAATACCAGGAAGCACAGCTTTCAAGACTTCATGGAGACTTTCATTGCTGCTGCTACTCGTATTGCAGACGGGATCGACTTGGACGAGTTCGTCGCCCCTTCCAGTCCTCCGCTTGAGGAATAAAAAACTTTTATGCTTCACTTTAAATTTGCCTCGGAATGCCGAGTGGATTCTGTAATCGTTAAAATCTGTCGAGCCGAGGGCTCGAGTACTTTGATCTAAGGTCTTGGACCTTTGGGTTTTATCCGAACTTGATTTATCATTGAATATCTTCGGGAATTATCTGCCGAGTGGAAATAGGCCTTCACTCGAAATAACTTCGTATTTGTGGTGCAGCTCCGAAGGAAAAGGTAACAGTCGATTCGCATCTTGCCATCCTTGTGGATTGGGACGTGTTCCGAAATTAGGCGAGCACTGGGCTGCAGCTAAGCCCCCGAGTGGGAGGTTTTCTTTCCACTCGGTGGGATTTTTTAACACTTCGGCGAGCACTGGGCTGCAGCTAAGTCTCCGAATGGGAGTTTTGCTCTCCACTCGGTAGGATTTTTGAACACTTAGGCGAGCACTGAGCTGCAGCTAAGCCTCGAGTGGGAGGTTTGCTCTCCACTTGGTAGGATTTTTATATACTTAGGCGAGTACTTGGACAGCAGCTAAGCCCCCGAGTGGGAGGTTTGCTCTCCACTCGGTAGGATTTTCAAACACTTAGGCGAGCACTGGGCTGCAGCTAAGCCTCCGAGTGGGAGTCTGGCTCACCACTCGGTAGGATTTTCAAATACTTAGGCGAGTACTTGGATTGCAGCTAAGCCCCCGAGTGGGAGGTTTGCTCTCCACTCAGTAGGATTTTTATATACTTAGGCGAGCACTGGGCTGGAGCTAAGCCCCCGAGTGGGAGTCTGGCTCACCACTCGGTAGGATTTTCAAACACTTAGGCGAGCACTGGGCTGCAGCTAAGCCTCCGAGTGGGAATCTGGCTCACCAGTCGGTAGGATTTTCAAACACTTAGGCGAGCACTGGGCTGCAGCTAAGCCTCCGAGTGGGAGTCTGGCTCACCACTCGGTAGGATTTTCAAATACTTAGGCGAGTACTTGGACTACAGCTAAGCCCCCGAGTGGGAGGTTTGCTCTCCACTCGGTAGGATTTTTATATACTTAGGCGAGCACTGGGCTGCAGCTAAGCCTCCGAGTGGGAGGTTTGCTCACCACTCGATAGGATTTTCAAACACTTAGGCGAGCACTGGGCTGCAGCTAAGCCTCCGAGTGGGAGTCTGGCTCACCACTCGGTAGGATTTTCAAATACTTAGGCGAGTACTTGGACTACAGCTAAGCCCCCGAGTGGGAGGTTTGCTCTCCACTCGGTAGGATTTTTATATACTTAGGCGAGCACTGGGCTGCAGCTAAGCCTCCGAGTGGGAGGTTTGCTCACCACTCGATAGGATTTTCAAACACTTAGGCGAGCACTGGGCTGCAGCTAAGCCTCCGAGTGGGAGTCTGGCTCACCACTCGGTAGGATTTTCAAATACTTAGGCGAGTACTTGGACCGCAGCTAAGCCCCCGAGTGGGAGGTTTGCTCTCCACTCGGTAGGATTTTTATATACTTAGGCGAGTACTTGGACTACAGCTAAGCCCCCGAGTGGGAGGTTTGCTCTCCACTCGGTAGGATTTTCAAACACTTAGGCGAGCACTGGGCTGCAGCTAAGCCTCCGAGTGGGAGTCTGGCTCACCACTCGGTAGGATTTTCGAATACTTAGGCGAGCACTGGGCTGCAGCTAAGCCCCCGAGTGGGAGTCTGGCTCACCACTCGGTAGGATTTTTTTGCAAACTTAGGCGAAACGGATTCGCAGCTAAGCTACCCACTGGGGGATTTCATACGCAAACAAAAGTGACAGCAATTATAGGAAGAACTAGGACACTCTTGTCTTTGATAAAAATAAACTACAGAAGTTTTTCTTATTACACCTCATCCGAGTGAGAATTCAAGTGTAAAATGGGCGGAGTAGTTCCGCATTCCAAGCTCGTGGCTCGTCGATCCGGCGAGCAACGTTGTAGAGATGATATGCTCCATTGTGGAGGACTCTAGTGACGATGAAGGGGCCTTCCCAAGTAGGAGCAAGTTTGTGTGGTTTCTGTTGATCCACTCGGAGGACCAAATCTCCTTCTTGGAAGGCTCGACTCTTCACATTTCTGGCATGGAATCGACGCAAGTCTTGCTGATAGATGGTCGATCTGATCATAGCCATTTCCCTCTCCTCCTCTAGGAGGTCTACTGCGTCTTGCCGGGCTTGCTCTGCTTCGTCTTTGTTATAAAGCTCGACTCTGGGGGCATTGTGAAGTAGATCACTCGGCAGGACGGCTTCGGCTCCGTAAACCAGAAAGAATGGCGTTCTTCCAGTCGACCGGTTCGGGGTGGTCCTCAGTCCCCACAAAACTGACGGAAGCTCGTCGACCCAAGCGCCTGCTGCGTGCTTGAGATCACACATCAGTCGAGGCTTCAGTCCTTTGAGAATCAGACCATTTGCTCTTTCAGCTTGTCCATTCGACTGGTGATGCGCGACCGACGCGTAGTCGACTCGTGTGCCTTGAGAGGCGCAAAAAGCTCTGAACTTGTCTGAATCGAAGTTTGACCCATTGTCAGTGATGATGCTATGTGGGACCCCATATCTGAATATCAACTCTCTGATGAAACTGATAGCAGTGCTAGCATCAAGATTTTTGATAGGCTTGGCTTCAATCCATTTGGTGAACTTGTCGACTACCACAAGCACATGTGTGAATCCTCTCCTGCCTGTTCTCAGTGGACCAACCATGTCCAGTCCCCAAACAGCGAAGGGCCAGACAAGTGGAATGGTCCTCAGAGCTGATGCTGGCTTGTGCGACATGTTGGAGTAGAACTGGCAGCCTTCACACTTGTCGACTATCTCTTTCGCCATTTCGTTTGCCCTGGGCCAGTAAAAACCCGCTCGGTATGCTTTGGCCGCGATGGTCCGAGAGGACGAATGGTGACCACAGGTCCCCGAGTGGATATCATCAAGGATTATCTGACCTTCTTCTGGCGTTATGCACTTCTGACCGATTCCAGTTGCGCTTTCTCTATACAATTGTCCTTTTATGACTGTGAAAGCTTTAGATCGATAGACGATCTGTCGAGCCTCTTCTTCGTCCTCTGGAAGTTCTTTCCTCAAGATATACGCGATGTATGGTATCGTCCAGTCGGGAGTGATTGCCAAGACCTCCATGACTAGGTCGACCATAGCAGGAATTTCGACTTCAGTCGGATCTGTGGCACTTTTCGGTTGCAGGGCTTCTTCTGTAAAAGGATCCTCCTGGACTGACGGCGAGCGGATGTGCTCCAAAAACACATTGCTGGGAATGGCTTCTCTCTTGGAGCCTATCTTTGCCAGATCATCAGCTGCTTGATTTTTCAGTCGGGGGATGTGATGAAGCTCTAACCCCTCGAATTTCTTTTCTAGCTTTCTTACTGCGTTGCAGTAGCCAGTCATAGCTGGGCTTCTGACGTCCCACTCCTTCATCACCTGATTAACCACCAAATCTGAGTCGCCATAGACCATGAGGCGCCGGACGTCGAGTGAAATGGCCATGCGCAACCCATACAAGAGTGCTTCATATTCTGCTTCATTATTGGAGGAATCGAAGTGAATCTGGAGAACATATCTGAGCTTATCTCCTCGGGGGGAGGACAATACTACCCCAGCACCGGAACCATTCAGCATCTTAGATCCATCGAAGAACATGGTCCAGTGCTCCGAGTGAACTTGAGTCGGAAGTTGCTGTTCAATCCACTCGGTGACGAAATCTGCAATTGCTTGGGACTTGATAGCCTTCTTTGCTTCAAACTTGATATCTAGGGGAAGGAGTTCAATCGCCCACTTCGCCACTCGACCAGTTGCATATCTTTTGTGCAAAATCTCTGACAGTGGAGCGTCGCTGACGACTGTAATGGAATGGTCAGAGAAGTAGTGTGCAACCTTCTTCGTGGTCATGTAAATCCCATATACAAGCTTCTGGTAATGGGGATATCTTTTCTTCGAAGGAGTCAAAACTTCAGACACA
Organism: Triticum urartu; assembly: GCF_003073215.2. NCBI lineage: Eukaryota > Viridiplantae > Streptophyta > Magnoliopsida > Poales > Poaceae > Triticum > Triticum urartu. The sequence continues at coordinate 115,300,536 of NC_053023.1, read as the reverse complement.
TAATATACTGGGCGCTGAACTCTGAAGGCCTTTCCTTCTTCTTCCCGCTCGATCGTAAGTACTGTACTGACAACTTGTCCCATGGCCGCAATGTAAAGCAGCAGAGGCTCTTTACTGATTGGGGCAGCAAGCACCGGCTGGGTGGAGAGCAGAGCTTTGAGCTCTGCAAACGCTGCATCAGCTTCTGGAGTCCACTCTAACTTGTCAGACTTCTTCATCATTCGGTAAAGAGGCAACACCTTTTCACCGAGACGAGAAATGAATCGACTTAGAGCGGCCAAGCAACCTGTAAGCTTCTGGACATCGTGCACACGCACAGGGCGCTTCATCCGGAATATGGTGCCAACTTTCTCAGGATTGGCGTCGATTCCTCGTCCGGAAACGAGAAAACCGAGTAACTTTCCACCTGGAACTCCGAATGTGCACTTTGATGGATTGAGCTTGATATCATATCCCCTGAGGTTAGCAAAGGTTTCGGCAAGGTCAGTCAGCAGGTCGGAACCTTTCCGTGACTTAACCACAATATCATCCATGTATGCTTCTACGTTCCGACTGATCTGAGTGAGCAAACACTTCTGAATCATCCTCATGAACATGGCTCCAGCATTCTTGAGGCCGAAGGGCATGGTGACATAACAGAAGCACCCGAATGGGGTGATGAAAGCCGTTTTGATCTCGTCGGGTCCATACAGACGGATCTGATGGTACCCTGAATAAGCATCTAGAAAAGACAAACGCTCACACCCCGCGGTCGAGTCGACTACCTGGTCGATGCGGGGGAGAGGGAAATGATCTTTCGGGCAGGCCCGATTGATATGTTTAAAGTCAATGCACATGCGAAGTGACTTGTCCTTCTTGGGGACCATGACAACATTGGCGAGCCACTCGGAGTGGTAAATCTCTCGGATGAACTCCGCTGCTAAGAGCAGAGCCACCTCCTCGCCAATAGCTTTCCTCTTCTGGACGGCGGACCGTCGAAGATGTTCTTTCACAGGCTTGAACTTCGGGTCGACTCGTAGACGGTGCTCAGCCAGCCCCCTGGGAACTCCAGGCATGTCAGAAGGCTTCCATGCGAAGATGTCCCAGTTCTCACGGAGGAACTGGATGAGCGCTTCTTCCTATTTGGAGTCGAGCGTCGTTGAGATGTGAGTCGGAGCAGCATTGGGGTCGGTCGGGTGAATGTGAACTGGCTTAGTTTCACCGGACGACTAAAAAGCTGATTCTGAAGCTGGCTTCTTGGCTCGCAGCAATTCACTCGGATCAGCAGTCTTCTGGTACTCTTGCAGCTCGACTACTGACATCTGAGCATCAGCGATCTTTGATCCTTTCTGAAAACACTCCTCTGCTTTCTTCCGATTGCCTGTAACGGTGATCACACCTCTGGGGCCGGGCATCTTCAACTTGAGATACACATAGCACGGTCGAGCCATGAAGCGTGCATAAGCTGGCCGGCCCAGAATAGCATGATAAGCACTTTGGAAGTCCACAACCTCAAATGTCAACTTTTCCTTGCGGTAATTCTTTGAATCACCGAAAACCACATCGAGAGCAATCTGGCCGAGTGACTCGGCTTTTTTTCCAGGAATGACTCCATGGAAACTCATGTTGCTGGCACTGAGCCTGGACATCGGAATGCCCATCCCTTTCAACGTTTCTGCATACAGTATGTTCAGGCCGCTGCCACCATCCATCAGGACTTTGGTCAGTCGAGTGCCTTCGACAACTGGATCGACCACCAGAGCTTGCCTCCCAGGGGTGGCAATGTGCGCAGGGTGATCGGACTGGTCGAACGTGATGGCAGTCTGAGACCACTTCAGGTAGCTGTTTGTTGCCGGGGCAACCATATTTACTTCACGGTTAATGACTTTCAGTCGACTTTTGCTTTCGACATCAGCAAAAATCATCAAGGTGGAATTGACTTGGGGGTATCCATCGTCACTATCTTCTTTGTCCTCAACTTTGTTTGACTCTTTTTCCTTGTCTTTGGACTGCTTGCCCTGAAACTGCTGGATCAGGAGCCGGCACTGTCGAGTGGTATGCTTTGGGTAAATAAGATTACCCTCTTCATCTTTCTTGGTGTGGATGTGACATGGCAGATCCAAAACATCATTTCCATCTTGATCCTTGACTTTCTTGGGGTTCCAGGGTCCCTTGGGTTTTCCCTTGAATTTTCCCTGGGTTACGGCCAGGGCCTCCCCAGGAGCGGCTGGCTCGGCCTTCCGCTTCTGCTTCCGACTGGAATTGCCTCCGGTTTCCTGGGCGACTGCTTTCTGCTTGCCACTCCGGAGTCGATCTTCATCTTCTCCGTTAGCGTATTTGGCGGCAATTTCCATCATCCGATTCAGAGACATTTCTCCGGTCCGACCGAACTTCAGGTTCAACTCTCTGTTCTTGACGCCTTCTTTAAAGGAACAAACTGCTTGGTGATCTGGCACATTCTCAACTGTGTGATGCAAAGTGATCCACCTCTGGATGTAATCCCTTAGAGTTCCACTCGGTTTCTACATGCAAGACCGCAATTCTGTAAGGCCTGCCGGTCGCTTGCATGTTCCTTCAAAGGTCGTGACAAACACTCGAGAGAGATCCTCCCAAGTGTAGATGCTGCTGGGTGCTAACTGATTCAGCCACGCTCTGGCTGAGCCCTCTAACAGGAGAGGCAAATGCTTCATAGCCACCTCATCATTGCCGCCACCAATCTGGACAGCCACTCGGTAGTCTTCGAGCCAAGTGTCAGGCTTAGACTCGCCGGTGAACTTGCTGACTCCAGTCGCCAACCGGAAGTTGGGAGGAATCACTGCGGCCCTGATGGCTCGACTGAAACACTCTGGCCCCGAAACACGTACTCTGCTGCTGGCAGGCGCATCCCTGTCGTGGCCTTCTCGGTGAGCTCTGTTCCTGTCAACCAGACCCTGAACGAGGATGGATCTCGCATCAAAGCCTGGGTCCCTGAGGTCGACTGGAACTCTCCACCCAACACTATGAGGGTGTCTGTCATCCTGCTGTCGAGGCGCATATGACCCACTCCTCGGGGGAGGGGTTGGCACTCAATGTCGATCGAACCGGTGATCATACTACTCATTTCTTCTGTACTGATCGTGCCGGTCTCCGCGTCCCTCACGCCTCGGGGGCGATCTTGGGTTGTGAGCCGACTGGACTGTATCCGTTGCAATGGATCGACTGTGGATCCTATTCCGCGACTGAGAAACAGCGGAATTCTGGTTTCCCGCTGCCCGGAGCAACGCTCTGATTTGCAACAAGCCTCTGCCAGCCTCCGACTGGGAGGGCTGAATCGATTCTGCTATACGGTCCGCGGCTGCCAAATTCTGAACTGGGGTTCGATATACCTGCGTAGGCGGGAAGAGCTGACGTCGACTGGACTCGGGAGCTCGCTGACGCGCTTGCTCGTCGAGTATTCGCTGGAGATTCTCCAATCGAGTGCGCTCGGCCAAGTTAGCCAAGCGCGCGTCCTCCAAGGCCCGGGCCTCGGGGGTTTCTCCGACGATAGGAGTGTGGAGTGCATCCATGTTCCGGCGGCGAAGCTCCTCTCGCTGCAATGACGTGAGAGGTTCGGGGAGATACTCATCGTGGGGATGCGACGGGTCGCCTCCACCCGCGCCTCCATCGGTGCGAGGGAAACCGGGAGGACTGTGTGTTCCATCGACCGCCAGAACCTCAGCCGCCGGGTCGCTGCTGTCGCACTCGGATGCAGTCTCCGCGGAGCCAGTCGACAGGTCGAACAGGCCGTAGAGGGATTCGTCGGGCTCGATTGCCGCGACTTGTGGGGCTGCCGACTGGCGGGCCACGGCATGCCTCACCCACCTCTGAAGTCTCGACCGGCCGGAGCGCTTGCGCCGGTGGGAGACAGGGCAGGAAGATGACACGGGAGCCGACCGATACTGGGTCGACGGCTGCCACAGGAGGACGCCACGAACACATGTGCGGAAGTGCGTCGCACCACGGACGGGGAGGGCGTCGATGTCGAGTGGAGCCTCCTGAAGCCAAGCGGAGTTGTCGGCGATGAACGTGAGTGCGCCGAGACGGATCTCGCGGCCCTCCACCAAATCTCCGCATGAAAACATGATCAAAGGGATCGGAAAAATCGCAACTTCTCCAACTAGGCACTAAGACTCCTACCCCACGGTGGGCGCCAACTGTCATGGTTCTAACTTTGACAGTGAGGTAGGGGGGTATGTATGGAGAGGCTAGATCTCAGCTATGGAGAAGTTGTAAATACACCAGGATGTACGAGTTCAGGCCCTTCGCGGAAGAAGTAACAACCCTACGTCTCGGTGCCCGGAGGCGGTCGACTGGATTATGTGTGTATGAATTACAGGGGTGCCAACCCCTGCTACTGAGGAGGGGGATGGCTTATATAGAGTTCGCCAGACCCCTCCGGTCCTCAGTAATGCAGGGTTAAAATACATTAAGACTGGGCGTTACTGGTAACGTCCCTAATAAAGTGCTATGATGACCATAAAGACTACTTAATGGCCGACCGTTTGCTTGCGGAGTGACTTTAGATCTCCTGTCAGTCGAGTGGTTGGCTTCGTAGTCGAGTGGTAGCTTCCTGGTCGAGTGTCTTGAATCCGTCGAGTGGGATACCTTCAAGTCGATCGAAAGGTGACTTCTTCCAGGGATGTCCTTGGGTAGGGCTCTTAGGACAGGTCCATGCCCCTACCCTAGGTACATAGCTTCATCAAGACCGTACACCACCGAACACCGTGGGACACGAGCGGTGAGGACTGAGGCCTTCCACCCTCACACCACGGCGTGCGCGGGCCTCCGCAAAATCCTCAAACTACGCAGCAGCGACGACGCCACACACCGACAGGGACAAGTGAACATGCGAGCCGGGCTCGTGGTAGCGCGGGAGCTGCTGCGGTACCGGCTGATGGAGAGCGGCCGCGATGTGTTGCCGGAACGCGTCGCCGAGCTGTTGGATGCTGCAGCCAGGGGTTCGCCGCCTCTCTGCTCCCTACTTACATCTCAAGTTGTGGCCAGGTCGCACGACGGGCCTCATTGCCCGCATGCTCCCAGGTGCACCAGGAGGGCTCGCCAGCGCCAGCACGACCAGCGGTGCCGGACATCCGGCCGCGCCCTTGCCTCCCCCAGGTGGCATAGTTGCGGGCATTGCTCCTCACGGTCCCAATCGAGCGCCACCCTACAGCCACCAGGGAGGCGCACCGAGCTCAGCGGCATGGGGCACAGGGCGTCTCAATGGAGGTTTCGGAGAGGCAGCTCAGGAAGCCTATGTAGCCCGCATGGTGGATCAGGAGTACACGCCAGAGGACGACCCCTGCACGTTCTTCGAGCCGGGCTGGGAAGAAGAGATGCTGGAAGGCGAGGCCGTCCATGAGCCACCCAGGGGCCTAGCCGACCCCGCCAATGACAACCACCGCAGGGTACCACTTATATCTTAGGAGCAGGCTTACGCTAACCATGGGTCGTAGGTGGACCAGGCCACAACGGAGGACGGCGACGCCAGCGTGGCAGCCCCACTCCAGCCAAGGGCAGCGCACTCGGGGCTACATGGAACGTGTCCGGAGCAAGGCCCTCCCACACGTCGCGCGGGGCAAGGCGTTGCCTCGAGGTAGGTCCTCTGCAGGGGAGGCGCCGACAAGCCCTCCCCCCGGCAGAGGGCCCATGGTCGCCGAGGGTGCTACTAGCGTACCCTTTTCCCCTTGGCATCATCCTAGTTTCCGGACACCCCAACGGTGGTCGAGGGTGGCGCAAAGCAAGGCTCGCGCCTGTGAATGTCTCCACCCGTGACACTCTCATGTAATAATGAGGGCTATACACGCCCCGGAGTCTCCGGAGATCCACCCTCGGGCCTCGGGGGCTCAAGCCCACATCCTAGTGGAAGCACCATGCTCAGCGCTGGTCGTCGACACTGTTCCCCAATGACTATGCTCACGACCAGTGAAAGCACTAGGCTTCGCGCTGGTGAGAAGACAAGAAGACTAGCTAGGTGCCGAACGCGGTCATTTTCTTTCAACCCCTTTTCCGTAGATTGATTTTCCGTGCTTTTGAATTTGAAATCGCAGTCGTATTTTCATTGGCAAGCAGGGGGGGGGTCTTTTCTCGTTCATGTTAATTTCTTGAGTTTTCTAGCTTCGTGCCTCGTTTCAAGGCTAGCACCTACTGCGCCTCCCTTACGAGTGCCTCACGAGCGGGGTTGGTCGTGGTATGTGCGCGCATCTCACCATGATCTAACACTCGTCTCTCGCAAGGCCCTCTCGGGCGGACTAGTGAGCTCCTTAGAAGCCCGAAACCTCGCGAGCCGTGGAGGACTCCCCTCGGGAGAAATGCACATCGACAACTACAAGGCCAGTCTATGGCCCGCCTAGACTGAGGTAAGTTACTACAGCAAGCTCGCGGAGGAACTTGAGAACTCACAATAGCACGCCTTAAGTCTGGCTCAAGGAATAAAACAATAGTCTGATTACATGAGGGGCTCCCCCTCCAAAAATGTACTTACATCTTCGGGGGCCATGCCCAAGATTTTTGCACGCAGGTTCAAAATAAGGAGCGCGGTCTCAATCGAACATGTCGCTCGAAGCATCTTCCGAATCACTCCCGGACATGCTACTAGCCTCGTCGCCGGCATCGTTTTCACCATCAGCGACCACGTCGCCTTCATCTGCCACGACCATAGCTGCGTCGTCGTCAGAAGCGAAAGCTCTGACCAGAGCATCCACGTTATCATCTACCCAGCTCGCCAGGTTGTCCCGGATAGCTCTGGGCACTAGGGCGATGGCGGCGTCGAAGTCAAAGTTGGGGTCGGCATTCTGAAGATGGCTGAAGACGAGGGAAAACGCGCGCCCAAGGAGGCCACGGCTCTTTTCGTCAACGAGCTCACGAACCCTCTCAGCTTGGTCCTCCAGGCACGTCACGACATCGGTGAAGAAGCGAAGATGGCCGGCATATTCTTCTAAAATAGGATGAGGGGCGTATTCGTCGCAGATGATGCCCGGCGCCCGATTGGCCCTCACCCTGAGGTCCTGGAGCATGGGGACGTGTTCGCGCTGCAACGTCCGTTGGCAGATCGCCTCCTCCCTGCTCTACCGCGCGAGGGATTCAGCAGCGGCAACTCACTTCTGAAGCGGGAGCAGTTCAGCACGGGCGGAGGCCAACTTGGCTTGCATGGAGAACAAGGCAGTTGCAGCGGCCTTCTCGCGCTGCTTCGCCGTAACACCCTGGATGTAACTTTCCCAATTGTACTTCACTCTTGCCGTTTCGCGTTAAGTTATTTTATTTCTCGGGTTCATGTTTTTGTCTCCGTGTGTTGTTATCGTTGTCATGCATCTCATATCATGTCATCATGTGCATTGCATTTGCATACGTGTTCTCATGCATTCGAGCATTTTCCCCGTTGTCCGTTTTGCATTCCGGCCTCGTTCTCCTCCGGTGGTCATTTCTAGCTTTCTTTCGTGTGTGGGGATTAAACATTTCCGATTGACCGAGACTTGCCAAGCGGCCTTGGTTTACTACCGGTAGACCGCCTGTCAAGTTTCGTATCATTTGGACTTCGTTTGATACTCCAACGGTTAACCGAGAGACCGAAAAGGCCTCGTGTGTATTGCAGCCCAACACCCCTTCAATTTGGCCCAAAACCCACCAAACTTTGCTCCATCATCTAGAGCGTTCGATCACGATCGCGTGGCCGAAAACCGCACCTCATTTGGACTCTCCTAGCTCCCTCTACGCCTATAAATATCACCCCCTCCGAAATTCGCGGTCCATTCCACCCCTAACCCTAGTCCCGCTCCTCTCTGCGCGCCGGACATTGTCCGCCTGCGCCGGACACGCCGCCGCCAACCACACCCGCGCCGCCACTCCAACCGCGGCCCGCCCGGCCCAGGCGAGGCCCCCGCGGCCCAACCGGCTCCGCCGCCCCGTGCCGCCTCGCCCGAGCTGCTCCGCCGTCCGCGCCGCCTTGCCCTAGCTGCTCCGCCGCCCCGCGCAGCCGCCGACGCCCCTCACCGGCCAGCGCCTCCCTTCGCCGCCCGACGACGGCCGCCGCCTCGCCGCTTCCTCCGGCCACCGGCGCCACCCCGCTTCCGGCCAGATCCGGCGTCCCCACGCCCGGATACGGCGCCCGCGCCCCTCTCCGGCGAAGATCCGGCCCGGCTCCGGCAACCCCCCTCTCCGGCGAGTTCGAGCTCTGTCCGGCGAACCTCGGAATCCGCGCCGTCCGGATCTGGATCTAGATCCAACGTGGGTTGACTTTTTCACCCAAAACCCTAATCCATGTGCTCCTGTTCATTGCATCATATCTCCGCATCTGTAGCTCCGTTTTTGGCATATAGCAGATCAAAATGTTCATCTCAGAGAGTACATCATTTCATTCCATTGCATCATTTTCATTTGAGTTCATCTTGATGCCCGAAATGCTGTTAGAAGAGGGCTACTTGAGATAATTGTCAGATCTGCTACTCCATTTTGCATTTTTGTCATTTTTGCCATGATTATTGTGTGCATGATATGTCCATGAGCTCTACATATGTTTTGTTAAGGGTTTTGCCATCTTTCCAGAGGTGCAACCCATGTATTTTTGTGATGTGTGTGGTGACTAGTGCAAGCTTGCAAAGTGGGCACTTGGTAGTGCTGATTTCAGGGACTTAGTAATTTCACTAAGTCCTTGACCTGTTTATCTCATGATGCATATGTTCTTGTGCTTCCTAGTGATCCGTGCCTCTTTTGAGGATGATCAGTAGGATGTTTTGTTAATCTTGTAGTGCTCTATCCATCCATGTTGCATTATGGAGCACCTAGCTTGAGTCAATCGAGCTCTACTTTTGCTACTTTGTGAATCTGGAAGATTGTCAACTTTTGCAATTTTGCCGATGATGTTGTAGTTGATCCGTGCATGCTATGCTATTGTTATTTCCCATGTATAGCTTGAATTTGTTTATATTTTGATGGTGTGTTCTTAGATTGTCATGACTTGCTCCGAAGTGAGTGCATCGAGCTCGTAAACATGCCTACTTGATATCTGTTTTCAGCATGCTCCAGTTTTCACTAAGTCTGTGATCTGATTATGTTTTTGCCATGTTCACATGCTTGCAATTGTATTTTCTGTCTCCTTTGGCTCAAGGTCAGTAAGGGACTTTTGTTAAGCTCTTTGAGTATCTCGATGCCATGCTTTACTTTGCCATGTTCAGGTCATGTAGCATGTAGTTTGTTGCTCCGAAGAGTCCTGCCTGATCTGAATTCTAGACAAGTGTTAATTTCACTAAGCCTGAGATCTGTTTGCCATATGCATTTTTGCCATGCTTGTTTGAACCTATAATGGATGAATTGGCCGTAGATCAGTGCTAGACTTTTGTTAAGCATCTTGAATGCATCCCTGCCATGTATTTTTGATGCAATGTTTGGGTGTTGTAGCTTGTTCATCTCATTGCATTAGATGGCTACTGCTAAATCGCAGAACGTGGCCATATTGATTGCTTGCAATTTCCAAACCATAACTCCGATTCCGACTTTCTTTATATCGTTTTCAAGCGATTTCATCTCATCTTTCCAGCGGAACACTTGGATTCCCAAGTTGAGGCCAGGTTGATGCATCCCTTGTCAAATCTTGCATATGCATCCCGCATCGCATCCCGCATAGCATACCATCTTTGCATCATATTGTTTGAGCTTTTCACGTGGTTGATTGTGTTCCGTTTGCTTGTTTGTCTTGTTTGGGTAGAGCCGGGAGACGAGTTCGCTAATGAGGAGCCCGTTGAGTTTGCTTTCGAGGATGCAGTCAACTCTGACAACTTTGCAGGCAAGATGATCATACCCTCGAAATCACTACTATCTTTGCTTTGCTAGATGCTCGCTCTTTTGCTATGCCAATGCTACGATGCCTACCACTTGCTTTCAAGCCTCCCATATTGCCATGTCAAACCTCTAACCCACCTTGTCCTAGCAAACCGTTGTTTGGCTATGTTACCGCTTTGCTCAGCCCCTCTTATAGCGTTGCTAGTTGCAGGTGAAGATTGGAGGCCGTTCCTTGTTGGAACCTTTATTTACTTGTTGGGATATCATTATATTATCTTGTTATATTAATGAATCTATATACTTGGTAAAGGGTGGAAGGCCCGGCCTCTCGCCTAGTGTTTTGTTCCACTCTTGCCGCCCTAGTTTCCGTCATATCGGTGTTATGTTCCCGGATTTTTGCATTCCTTACGCGGTTGGGTTATAATGGGAACCCCTTGATAGTTCACCTTGATTAAAGCTTTTCCAGCAATGCCCAACCTTGGTTTTACCATTTGCCACCTAGCCTCTTTTCCCTTGGGTTTCCGGAGCCCGAGGGTCATCTTATTTAAACCCCCCCCCCGGGCCAGTGCTCCTCTGAGTGTTGGTCCACCTGTCAGCTGCCGGTGGCCACCAGGGGCAACTCTGGGCTGGCCTACCCGTACCTAGGACAATCTGAGTGTGCCCTGAGAAAGAGATATGTGCACTCCTATCGATTTGTCGCACATTCGGGCGGTGTTGCTGATTTGTTTAACCTTGAAGTGTCTTGAAGAACCGAGGGTACCGAGTCTGATCGAAACGTCTCGGGAGAGTCTATCCTTCGTTGACCGGTGAGAAGCTTGTTCAGGGCTAAGTTGGGACACCCTGCAGGGATTTGAACTTTTGAAAGCCGTGCCCGCGGTTATGGGCAGATGGGAATTTGTTAACGTCCGGTTGTAGAAAACCTGAACTTGACCATAATTAAAATGAATCAACAGCGTGTGTAACCATGATGGTCTCTTTCCGGCGGAGTCCGGGAAGTGAACACGGTTGTTGGAGTTATGCTTGACGTAGGTAGTCTAGGATCACTTCTTGATCGTACCTTTATCGACCGTGCTTTTCCTTCTCTTCTCGCTCTCATTTGCGTATGTTAGCCACCATATATGCTAGTCGCTTGCTGCAGCTCCACCTCATACCTTTACCTTATCAATAAGCTTAAATAGTCTTGATCGCGAGGGTGCGAGATTGCTGAGTCCCCGTGGCTCACAGATACTTCCAAAACCAGTTTGTAGGTGCCGATGAGTCCGTGCATATGACGCAACCAAGCTCAGGAGGAGCTCGATGAAGATCTTGTCCTTTGTGTTGTTTCGTTCTAGTTGATCAGTAGTGGAGCCCAGTTGGGGTCGATCATGGACCTTTGTCGCATTTGGGGTTCTTCTTTTATTTTGGTTCCGTAGTCGGACCATGAGTGTATTTGATTGATGTAATGTTTATTCATGTAATTGTGTGAAGTGGCGATTGTAAGCCGACTATGTATCTCTTTCCCTTATGTATTACATGGGTTGTGTGAAGATTACCTCACTTGCGACATATGCCTCCAATGCGATTATGCCTCTAAGTCGTGCCTCGACACGTGGGAGATATAGTCGCATCGTGGGTGTTGTAAGTTGGTATCAGAGCCTTCCCCGACCTTAGGAGCCCCATTGCTTGATCGTTTTTAGCGGCCGAGTTGTGTCTAGAAAAATGTTTTGAGTCATTTAGGAATTATATATCGGAGAGTTTAGGAATTCTTTTTACTTCCCAGTCTCCTCATCGCTCTGGTAAGGCATCCTGACGTAGAGTTTTGACTCTTCTCTTCTCAAATTCCACTAAATTTTTTTTTAGGATCACGCGGGTATCTTGGAATCGTTCCGATGGTTTTATGACGAGAACATTGTCTTGGTGCCTCCTGTCAGGGGTTTTGTGGAAGTGTCCCGGGGAGTTGAGCTCTGAGGTGTTGTCGTCATAATTTTATCATTGCAGTTCTGGAATACCTGAGTTTAGTACGCCGACATCGAAAATCTCTTTTATGCAGTTCGTTGGTGAGATAACCTCGACGCCACCCAGTACTGGGGCGGGAGTTCGGGAGTATCGCCATAACTTGTATAACGGATGCTTTTCGAAGGTTGAGGTAGATGATTTCCGAAGGTTTCTTGGTTATGTGTTGAAGGATGGATACAGCTGGATGTAGGATTTGCTAGTTTGGGTGAGATATTATGCTTCCCCTGTATCCCCAACACCTGATTGCATAACCGGAAAATTTCGGGAGTTTCATAGGTGGGAATTCAAGTAGCTCTTAGGATATATTTCCAACAGATGTATGATATGAAATTGGGGTTCGACGTCTAGTGGTCCGCCTATTCACGGTCGGTTTTACAGTGGTCTCGTTGTGTCTTAAAGAGTCCTTGGCTATGCTGACTCGGGGACGCTTCGTATGTCATGTGCACTGCCTTGTACATGATGGTGTTGTACGATCGAGCCCGTGTAGGCCCCACCACGAAAACTTCGGACGAAATCTCTATCATATGTTTGTTCTGGCTTATTTTGCAAGCCAATCCTTTGTTTTGTTTTGAGTTGTGGTATTCGAGTTGCTTCAAAGTCAAATGTTGATTCCATTCCTTGTCTAAATGGTGTTCTCATACTCCGATGTGAATACCAATCCTTCTCGATCATTGAGTCTGTCATGCCAATCCTCTTCAACCGGCGTGTTTTCTCTCAAAGTGGATCCGATCATTGAAACATCCGCAAGTTTCAATCTCAGCTTTCTCTACGGTGTTCGTTTCATCCATCCCAAGTTGCATTTGTTTTCCCGCCCACCCACCCTTTTTCGTCAAGGACTCAGAGTTCTTATTCAAGTATCCATCTTATTAATGGGAAGCTTCTCCATTCCTTTTCCGTCAATATTCTTATACGGTGATTCTCAAGAAGATGCTCACGAAGTTTCAAGTTCGTCTCTCATCACTCGTTTTCTTCTCCGGTGTTTCTAATGAAGATTCTAATGGAGCTTTTGATCATATCCCTTTTCCCTCGTTTCAAATACCTTCTCATGCCGGTGCACCTCATATTCATTCACTTCTTGCTATTTAATTGTTCCGGAGTGCTCAAGATATCTCGAAGATTCGTGTTTTCCACTCTGCATTCGTTCAAGATCTTTCGAGGATGTTCCCTCATTCAAGTCATTTAATTCAACCGGTGCTTTCTCTCTTTGAAATCGCTTCAACGGTGTTTCTTTTGAGTGGGCCCTAACCCACAGGTCTTTTCCCAGGATCTTACCTGACTCTTCTAATTTTCCCGGCATTACTCTCAAATCCTTTTCCAAGTTTGACGTAAGAATGAGTTATCATCAGTCAAATACGTTTCTCCAAGATCTTTCAAATTCTTTTGATCGTTGGCTCAACCTCTTCGTTTTGATTCTTCCAGAGTGTCTAAATAATTCATGGTGGTGTTTCTCGTCATCATTCTCAGATTTTGAAGACCGAAGAAGAGTTTCTCTTTAATCTTGGTCCATCCTCTTCAAGATTCATGATTCCAGCTTGTCACCATCCTCTCGTAATTGTTTTTGATTGTGAGAATTCATTTCACCTATCCGGAGCATTTCAAGATTCTTTTCAGTTTGCTTCTCCGGAGCCCATCATCTCAGAGTTTATTCATTCTCAGCTGTCAGTTATCATTCTCCTATCTTACCGGCGCTTCATTCAAGTGATCTCTAATCAGTTCGTGATCCCTCCGTTCTCATGGATCTGAATTCTCTCATGTATCTGCGCTCATTTGTCAATTCTTACCCGGTGATTCATCCCTTTATTCCGTTCATCTCCAATTTTTACGGTGGTTCGTGCAAGATTCCTCTTCTTTCGTTATCATATCAATTTATTCGTGTTTCAACCCTTCCGGTGGTTCGTTCAATACCTTCTCAAGTTTGTGCTATATCCATCTTAATCCTTTCTATGAGAATAAGTAGTATGCCAAATCCGTTGCTTGTCATCAATTTAATTGGTGAAGGATACGCTTAATGTAATTCTTATTCTTGTTTCATCGAGTTTATTTAATTCCTGTTTTCCGGAGTGGCTCATCATACTTATTCTTGTTTTCAAGTGCTCATCTTTCTTTCCCGGAGTTCCAAGCTCTAATTATCACGGAGATCTCTATATAAATCATTGCGAGGCTTCAATCTTATTCTTTTCATCATTCAACTATTTCGGATCATTCTTTTATTACCGGAGTTCTTCATGAAGGTTCTACATGATGGATTCATCAAGGATTTAATTCCTTCTCGAAGTTTTCATCGACATTCTTTTCTAAGGAGCTCAAGCTTTCTTCGTCTTGCAATCTGGAGTGCATTTCTTTCTACCGTATCATTGGAGGTGGTATTACGTCATTCTTGATAATTTGAGTTCATGTTTTCTTGATTCACATGTTGTCAAGAATGAGACATTTTAAATCCATCAATCTCGTCATTGGAGTTATCTTGGGTTATTTTTCATCCAAAAACTTTTCCTAAGGATTGTTGTTAATTATGGTGCTTATAATTGACCCAAGTTCTCCTATTATCCTCCCGGTGAATTAAGTTTCTCATCTCCTTGTTTGATATCAATCCAATCTATCGATTTCTGTTAGTGGCAGAATTTCACCTCATAATTTTGAGATGTTTTCCATAAGCCCACTACAAACTTATTCTTTCGTTGTTGGGTTCCAACAACTCTGTGCGACCCTTCTCTTTAAGATGCTTTTCAAATTCTATTGTGGTAGAAGATGTCTTTTTCCTCTCAATTCTTTCCTTTTCCAAGATCCAACTTCTATTCTTTCTCCCGGAGGTCTAGTGATGTTGCTCTTTTCACTCCTCATCTCGGTTTCTCAAGATCATGTTCAATTTCTTCCATTTACAGTCAAAGTGCTGTCCAAATTATATCAGTCTTTTTCCTTCTCTATTTTGTTTAACCGGAGTGTGGTGCCATTCTGCTCAAGTTCTTTTCGCCTTATCAAATTTTGACTCCCTTCTCAACCAGAGTGCTGTCTGAGATCTTTCTTACCCCTTATTCCATTCTTTCAATAGTTCCAGAGGCAGTGTGTGGTGATTTCACCAAGTATCTTCTCATCTTATCAAGTTCTTATTCAATTCCTCTCTTTTCAACCGGAGTGCTGCCCGAATTTTGATTTTTCCTTGATCCCCTTCCTTAACCGGAATGTTTTATATATATATATATATATATATATATATATATATATATCTTCCCTTCAACCTCAAGGTTTTTCGCAATGTTCTTTGTCCCTCTTTTCTAACGGAGTTCGACCTAGTTGACCTTCGTTGTATTCTTTTCTCGAATTTGTTCAACCTCTCAAGGTTCTTTGGTTTCACTCCGTTGTCAAAGGAGCAACTTAGTTTTTACCTCTTCTCTTCCTTTTCCGTTTCCCTCCGGTGCCATTCTAGATCTCGGGACGAGATCCTCTCGTAGTGGTGGAGTGTTGTAATGCCCCGAGACCGATGTGCCAGGTGTCGTTCAGTTATTCGTTGTTGTTGCGTTGTCATTGCTTGCGTGTCATGCATTGCATATCATGTCATCATGCGCATTTCATTTGCATACGTGTTCGTCTAATGCATCCGAGCTTTTTCTCCGTTGTCCGTTTTGCAATCCGGCGTTCCGCTCTCCTCCGGTGGTCATTTCTACCTTTATTTTGTGTGTGGCGATTAAACATTTCCGGATTGGACCGAGACTTGCCAAGCGGCCTTGGTTTATCACCGGTAGACCGCCTGTCAAGTTTCGTATCATGTGGACTTCGTTTGATACTCCAACGGTTAACTGAGGGACCGAAAAGGCCTCGTGTGTGTTGCAGCCCAACACCCCTCCAATTTGGCCCAAAACCCACCTAACTCTGCTCCATCATCTCGGTCGTTCGATCATGATCGCGTGGCCGAAAAGCGCACCTCATTTGGACTCTCCTAGCTCCTTATGCCTATAAATACGTGATCCCTTCCAAAATTTCATGGTGCAACCCTAATCCTCTCCCCTCTGCCTCGTTTTCCGCGCCCGACCACATCGCCTCCGCCACTTGGCGCCGCCTGTGCGTCCAGCGCCGCCGCAGCCGCCGCCCTCCACCACCAGGAAGCCGCCACGTCGCCCCTGTCCTCCCCCAACCTCCCGCGGCCCTGCCAGGCCCGAGAGGGGCCCGCGGAGCCCATCTGCAGCGCCGTCGCAGCCCACGCGCGCCCGCCTCCCCTTCGCCTTGCCGGATCTGCGCAGCGCCGCCGCCCCTTTGCCGGTCATCACCGGAGTTCCCCGCCGCCACCTCGTTCATCGCCGGATCTTCACCACCGCGGCCAGATCCGGGCTCCCCGTGCCCGGATCCGTCCATTCCCGCAGGCCCCGCCGTGCCCGCCTGCCGGATCTGCCTCGCCCCGCCGCCTCAGGCCATCACCGGACTCTGCCGCCGCCACCATGGGTCGCCTCGGCCTCGGCGGGAGGTCGGGGAAGAGATCCCCCTCGCACAGCCCGCCTCCCCTTCGCCAGATCCAGCCTGCCAGCTTCGTCCGGCCCAGCTCCCCTTCGTCCAGGCCCAACTCCCCTTCGTCCAGGCCCAGCTCCCCTACGTCCGACCCAACGCGCCGCCCGCGCCTGGCCTGCCTCCTACGCGTCCCGGTCCGCGCCTCAAGGCCCAGCGCCTCCCAAGGCCATCTCCAGCTCCTGCCTCCTCCTCTCTGCTAACGGGCCGAGGCCCAGGGTGAGCCGCCCCAGCGCCCCCTCCTCTTGCTATTTTTTTCCCTGCTGCTGGGCTAAGCCAGATTTGGCCCGTGATGTTTTTTTCAGCGTGTGGACGATTTGTCTATTATTCCAGAGGTTGCAGTTTTACAGTTTAGACCCTCATGTTCATGCATTTTATAACTCATGAACCGTGCATCGGATTAAAATGTTTTATATATGAAACTTGCTCAGAAATTTGCGTAGATTAATAATATGTCATTTTCATCCATGTTTAAAATGTTTAAAATGCTGTTTGATTAAATTTGCTCCTATGCCATGTTAAAATGATTTAAATCATAACTAAATAACCGTAACTCCGATTTTAATAAACTTTATATGTAAATGGGGTAGAAAAATGTCTAGTTTAACATGGTGCCCTCATCTTGCATGTTTAACAACTCTAAAATAATGTTTAGGGCAGAACAGTACCAAACCTTAAAATATGCATATGAGGATTTTCCGGAATTGTTGTTCGTTGCTTCCGGCCTCATTTAAACTTGACTAGTTGGGTAGTGTTCATTTGCTTCACCTTCTTGCCATGTTTAACAACATTTAATATTGTTGGGTACACAAACGAGATCGAACTAAATAATTGATGTGGTGTTCCGTCAATATGCAACCCGTTGCATATTGTGCTCCACTTAACTTGTAGTTTTGTTTGTGTCTTTTGCCATGCCATGCCCTCTTTAAACCGGACATGCATCATACTTGTTTGCGCATCATGCCATGTCTATGTCGTGGTTGTTTACTATGTTGTTTGCTTCTTTCCGGTGTGCTTCTTTGGGTTGTATCCGGTAACGTCGTGATTGTGAGGATCCGTTCGTCTACGTCCGTTTGTCTTCTTCATGGACTCGTTCTTCTTCCTTGCGGGATCTCAGGCAAGATGATCATACCCTTGAAATCACTACTATCTTTGCTATGCTAGTTTGCTCGCTCTTGCTATGCCAATGCTACGATGCCTACCATTTGCTTGTCAGCCTCCCAAGTTGCCATGTCAAACCTCTAACCCACCATGTCCTAGCAAACCGTTGATTGGCTATGTTACCGCTTTGCTCAGCCCCTCTTATAGCGTTGCTAGTTGCAGGTGAAGATTGGAGGCCGTTCCTTGTTGGAACATTTACTTACTTGTTGGGATATCACTATATATCTTATTTAATTAATGCATCTATATACTTGGTAAAGGGT